>NW_027458253.1:22500-322500 GCF_050624435.1 Tenrec ecaudatus | reverse complement strand
TAAGGCCATGTCTGTTACTGTGATTTCTTGTAATATTAATGTGAATGCTTTTTTCTCTTCTCTTTTATTTCAACCCAAATAGTAACTTTCATTATAAAACCAGAAATGAGAAATAACCTAAATGTCTAAAAAGAGATAAATTGTAGTATATGCGTGTTCCTTCTCTAAGATGTTAAGCATTAAAATCAATTCATGCTGACTAGATATAAACTTATGGGTCTATTGCCACATAAATGAAATAAATTGAGTGAAATATGTTAAGCAAATGAGCATACATACTGTCTTAAATCAGCTATATATAAATCGCTTATTGTGTATGAAACAATATGAACAGGACTGTATTCTGTGTATCGCAATCACATAATAAGGAACCATTTCCAAGTAATAATCCCAATGAATCCTTCTGGGAGACTCATTTACGTTTAAGGTGGAACAGTGAGCATTTTGAAAATATTCAGCCATAATTGCCACTGTATATTAGGAAGATATGCAAATACCGCCCCCCCCCTTCTGCTAATAAAATCCACACCATTCCCAACCATACAGCTCTGGGAAAAGATCCTCAGTACCAGAGTCCCCAGGTAAGCCCATTCAGTAGTTTGTATGAACACAGACTTGTCTCACTCAGGTATTTTAACAAGTCATTTTATTGAGAGCTAGTGTGTGGAGCAGGAGACTGGAAATATGTCATGGTTTTCATGACCAGCATATTCTGTGTTTGCAAGTGTCAACACTAATGTGCAACCGGCTGGGTCTGAAGGAGACTTGAGGGAGCTTAAGATGTCTTTGAGATTCTTTTGTGCAATCTCTGGATTCACTTTCAGTAGCACTGCTGTGACCTGTATCAGTCATGCTCCAGGCCTACAGTGGGTTTCACATATTAGTACTGTTGCTATCGCATATTATGTAGATTCCATGAAGGCTGGTGTACCATCTCTAGAAACATTGCCAAGAACACACTGTATCAGCGAATGGACAGTCTAAAAGTCAATCACAATTCCATGTATTACGGTGGGTAAGACACACGGAGGGAAGTCAGTGTGAGTACAGATACGAACCGCCCATGCAGGGAGGGAGCTGTGTATTATAGGGTGCTGTAAGGGCCTGAAAAGAAGGAAGCATTCTGACTCTGGAGCATTTGGAGAGGGAGTTTCAAGTCAGGTTTCTTACTTTGATCCAGGGTTCTTCATCTCATAGTTTCCCACTTGGAATCTATATTGTTTATGATTCAGTGCCTACCCTTAATATTTGTGGATTCAAAGTTGTAAGAAGAGAAAACATTCTGTTGGAGAGGAAAACAAACAAATGAGCTTGTTCTACAGGGAGTGTATATTACTCTGTCAGGGGTGATCAGCATATGTCTTGAGGTCAGTATGTTAGTCTGGGTGGATTGTAGAAATCAATTCATAGGCACTTCTATGTGTATAGAAAGAGCTTTATAGAAGCAGCAATTGTAAATTGAGAAAGCATACCAGCCCAGGACAGATCAAACTTATAAGTCCAATAGTAGTCCATATGTCTGACACCAATCTGTAAATTCCTCTCGATTCATGCAACATATGCAACAACGCTGAGTACAGGCAGATCACAGGCTAGTTAGTGGGTGGAAGGTCTTGTGGATCCAGTGGCCTTGAAAGCATCTTAGTGCTAACATGGGTTTCCATGGGACTCCTCCAGCTCCAAGGCTCTGGCTGCTACTTGCGTAGCTCCATGTGACTTGTGAACAGGAATGCCTCGCATGGAGAGAATGTATGTGGCCTCTAGTGAGATGTTTATCTTATTTGCACCTCCAAATTAGGTCATTTAGCTGCAAACTGATTGACAGGCTAGAGTTCATTCCTTTGCAAGTTGACAGGAAATCACTTAACTGCCACAGTCGAATAGCTTTCAGGCAGACTCAGTGAAGTTCCTGGGTAGTGCTAACTGTTAAGGACTCAACTAATGGCTGTAAAGTTGGTGGTTTGAAAATTGGTGTCATTTATTCAAGTATAATATATTGAAAAAAGTTGCTTTTCACCCAAACTAAAAGTCTGCTAAAACTGATCATTTCCAACTCCTAGTAATCCTATAGGACAGATGAGAACTTCTCATATAAGAATACCAAGCCTGTAGTTCCTTATGAGGTTATTCTACCAAAAATTTCTCCCACAGAGCAGTTGCTGGGTCTGAATGATTGACTTTTCATTTAACTACTGGGCAAGTCACCACTGTACAACCATGGTAGGTAGTTCTTACCTATCCATTCAAGTGAAAATTTTAAAATATTATATTCTGTCAAATAATCATTATAGTTTAAAATTATATATTTCTGAAAGTCTTGCTGTTTTTCTTCCTGACTCTTCCCCTAGATCAAGGATCAGCAAATTTCTTTTTTGAAAAAGGCCTGAAAATCATACTTTATGATTCCACTGGTCATATACTCTTGGAGACTATTACTGAACCCAACTGATGGAGTGTGAAAATAGCAGCAAGCAGTAGAGAAGACATAGCCGTGTGCTGATAGAATTTTATTCACAAAGAGACTCTTGGCCATGAGCCTGTTAACCAAAGCCCTATCTGAAGGTCTGCGCATCTGTACATTCTTTGCCCTAATCACTTTCAAAGCATTTGCTCTTCACTTAAGCCCTCTGCATCAGGTCCTCTTTTTTTGTCCCCTCCCTCCCCGCTCCCCCCTCCCTCATGAGCCCTTGATAATCCACAGATTGTTATTTTGTCATCTCTTGCCCTTTCCGGAGTCTCCCTTCCCCCCTTCTCTGCCGTCCATCTCCCAGGGAGGAGGTCACATATGGATCCTTGTAATCAGTTCCCCCATTCCAACCCACTCACCCTCCACTCTCCCAGTATCATGCTTCACACCCCTGGTCCTGAAGGTATCGTCCACCCTGGATTCCTTGTGCCTCCAGCTCCCATATGCACCAGTGTACAGCCTCTGCCCTATCCAGTCCTGCAAGGTAGAATTTGGATCCTGGTAGTTGGGGAGAGGAAGCATCCAGGATCTGGGGGAAAGCTGTGTTCTTCATCGGTACTACATCGCACCCTGACTGACCCATCTCCTCTCCTAAAGCCCTCTATGAGGGGATCTCCAGTGGTCGACATTGGGCCTCTGGTCTCCACTCTGCACTTCCCCCTTCATTCTCTATGGTATATATATATACCCATATACACACACACACATATATATATATATATATATATATATATATATATATATATATATATATATATATATATATTCTTTTATTTTTGCATGATGCCTTATACATGGTCCCTTTGGCACCTCGTGATCGCACCGGCTGGTGTGCTTCTTCCAGGTGGGCTTTATTGCTTCTGAGCTAGATGGCCGCTTGTTCACCTCATCTATTTGCTCTTATGAAGGAGTTGGTCTCAAGCAAAATAGAATACCTTCCATAATGTGGGAAGGGGTATACCTTTCAGCCAAAGGCCTTCAGCGCAGAAAGGGAGTTTCCCTAGGGTGTGTTCTGACCATTCTTATTCTTGTCTTTTCCCATCACCTAACCTATCGATTTTAGGATGAACATCTACAGAGCTCTTTAAGCTGTTGCCTGACCTTTGAATTTGGAACTTGCCATTCCCCTATGTGAGCCAATTCCTAGAAATAAGCCTCACTCTCTGGGGCACTGGTGTCGTAGTGGGTGGCCCATTGGGCATCCAAAAGCCAGGACAGCACTTTGAAAACACCAAGGGCTCCTTGAGGGAAAGATGAACCTTCATAATCTCCTGAAGAGTTACAGTCTCCAACGCCCAAAAGGTCAGTTCTATACTGTTTTACACAGTCACTTTGAGTCCACCTTGATGGCAATGAGTGGCCGGTGCAGTGGTTAACCATAGGAGCCCTGGTGGATATATCGATATCTCCAGTTACAGCTATATAACTGGTTTGGTTTCTCTAGGGAACATTGACTATGACACTCTCCATAGGCAGGGCTGAGACCTCTGTTGAGATTTCCCTCTTGTGCCCTTCCTTGATTCCCCCCACAGGTGCTTATTCCCTGCGCATTCCTCAATAAATGTCAGGAATCCAGAGCTAATTCCATCACAGTGTCTCCTTCTTGCAGGGAGTCTTAATGGCTTCCGGGGAGTATGAACTGCAGTCTCCATCCAACTTCCTCCTTCTATTTCTATGATCTGGATCTTATTTGGGGCTCATTTGGTTGTAAACAAGCAAAGAGACCAATACTTGGAAGAGAGAATCCTAGGAGAATGGAAAGGTGGGGAGAACAAGAGGACAGCTGACTCTGTCGACCGTTCCTGACCACCACTGGCATGTTCCTGTGTTCTTTGTGTCTGTCTCTCAGGGCACATGCTGTAATCTCGCAACATAGACTGCCTCCTCCACGTGGCAGGACATGTGCTTCTGAATTATGCTTCTTAGATGCTAGGCCACTTGCAAAAGCGGGACTTTCTTTTTCGTTTTTTGGTTGGAAATGCTCCAGAAAAAGCATCTAGTTGACCCATCTTATGTCAGTGTCTCCACTGGGCCAATGAAAACAGCCTTGTGACCGTATTGAAATGTGGTGTCTTCCCCAGGGAACTGATATTTCAGCCAGTGAGGTAGTTCACAGGGACAGATAAGAAAGGGGGTTGGGACAGATTAAAATAATAATAATGTCTATTTGCAAAGAATAGGGCCTTGTTATTTTTCGGATGCCCCCCATCTGAACACCCTACCACTGAATATAGGCAGGAGGTAGGGCCCACCTGTCACTCAAGCAGCTAAAAATGTACAGCACTTGCTGTAGCAGCTGCTAATGTGCCCATGTATTAGCACTTGGCACCCACCACTCCCATAAATGCCAATGGTCTCACAGGAAGCACATGTAACTCCCCACACAGGGAACAGTCATTGAGCAGACAGGGAAGTTGACATCCTCCAGGACCTAATGCCACTTTAACCAATGACACATGAGGATAGGTGGAGCCACACTCCAGTTCCCTCAGCCGTTGGGTGGGACAACTACAAGAGGATTTATACTGTCTCTGGGAACCTACTCAATGACATTTCTTTATCGGCCCCCTCCTTTGCTCTATCAGTATTACCCTTCTCTACTGGTCCTTCCTGGAGGCACCTCCCAAGGAAACAATAGTCTAGCTGCCATTCCAATTCTAGTGGATTCCAATTCTTGGTGATCACATTCTTGTGAGTCAATCAGAACTGTGCTTTCTGCAGATTCTTTCTCTCCCCTTTTTAAGAGTAGTTTTAAGGACACTGTGAAAGCTTCCCACCATCCAGTTCCAGAACATTTTCTTCGACCCTGCAGCCATTAAGCAGTCATTCCCCATTGCCCCTCCCACCCCACCCTGGGAAACCACCCATCTACTCTATGGCTCTACGGGATTTACCTGTCCAGCATTTTTCCTCTAACTGGACTCACAATACATGGCATTTGGTGTTTGGCGTCTTTCACTTCATGTCTTGCGTTCACCTGTGTTACAGAGTCTGTCCGAATCAAAGGCCTTAGTTTTCTTGTGGCAGACTATATGTATACCCCACTCTGTGTAGATCATATTTTCTCTATTCTTCTACTGATGGGTATTGTTGGCTTATTGTTTACCTTTTGCCCATAGTGATTAGTACAGCATCCATCTGGGTACTCGTCTTTCATTCTTTTAGATATGCACTTGGGAATGGACTCCCTGGATCAGCTGGCAAGGGATCATGACCAAGTGGGTTATGTTGGGCTGCTAACCATAAGGTCAGCATTTTGGACCCTTTAGCTACTGCGAGATAGAAATGCTCTCATAATGATCCACAGTCCCCCCAGGCCCACCAGCCGCAGTTCTACTCTGTCCTTTCGGGTTGCTGTGAGTCAGAATCGACTCGATGGCAGTGGTAGTGATGAAGCCAGCGACTTGAGAGTGGAACCAGGGACCGTGGAGAATTCTGGCAGTAGCCATGGTGTCCTCACTACCCAGATGCCAGCAGCCACCAGTGAACAAAGGAGGCACAAGCAAGGTTCTCGCTGACTTCATGCTGGCGACCCGGCTGCCCCTGCTTCCTCAAATGCCATTTCCTCAGCTTTACTGGCAACGGGGTGTACTCCCTATTATCATGTCAACAACTCTTTCAATGGTCCACCTATCCAGGTGTGATTCCAGACACTCACTGTGCAGCCACCATCAGCGAAGGTGGCTGCCCACCTCATTTGTACACATGCAAAGAATGTGATCATTCTTGGCACTGGTGTCCTTAGTCATCCTGGTTGGTATATTTACATCCTTGGGGAGCTGGGTCAGTGAGCAAGCGCTTCTCAAGGTGCCCATATGATCTGTTTACTGAGAGTGCCAGCCCAAGGATCTGACTTGCCACCCACAGTGAACGCACCTCTGAGGCAAAGGGGAAGGCTTCTTTCTAACTGGGAGACCAGCAGGTCTTCTGAAGACATCACTCCCCTGCAGCACTCTGATCCAAGACCTTTCATATTCCAAAGAGCAGCATTAAGATTCCCATCTGCCACCCAGTCAGACACACATGTGCGAATTCTCTTTTCAGAGCAAGACAGCCAATGCAGTGAGCTGGGTAAAGGGGTAGTCTCACTCTGAGGAGACTCAGCCAGGAGTGTAGGGACAGGGAGTGAAATGTGCAGCTTCCAGCTGCCACCCAAGCCTCCTTAGTGCAGTGGCATGAGAGCAAAGAGATAGTGCTTTGTGACTCTTTGACCTCCTTCCTGGCCTTGGTGGAATCAACACTGCTCAGTGCCAGTCTCTTCTGAATATATGGAAAAGATAGCTCAGAAAAGAATAGAGTTAAATAAGAGCAGGACAGAGTAAGGTGGCTTCATGGTGTTGCATTTGTGTGTCTCAGAGCCCATCCTGGCTCACAGTGACCCTCTGTGACAGAGAAGAACTGTTCCACAGATTTTTCTAGGCAGAATTTTAAGGAAATGTACCTAGCAGCACAGTGGTTGCATGTGCGGCTGTAACAGAGAGACTGGCAGTTTGAACTCGCTGATCCCCATCGAGAGAGTGAAGACGTGACTGCCTGCTCCCATGAAGACTCCTAGCCTGTTGTTGTCTGTCCATTTGTGGTGCTGTGGTGAGTTGTGTGTTACTGTGATGCTGGAAGCTACGTGACTGGTATTTCAAATGCCAGCAGGGTTACCCCAAGTGAAGAGGTGTCAGGGAAAATTCCAGGCTAAGAACAGAAAACAAAGAAGGGTCCCACTGCCCACTTCAGAGGAAGTAGCCGCTGAAAACCCTAACACTATAGCACAGTGTGCCTTTCCTTCCAGTCACAGGGAGTCAGAATCGCCTCAATGGCACATAACAACCAACAACACCTTTGAGGAGGGAAATCTCCGTCAGTAGGGCTGGGTGAGTTTAAACTGGGTGGCTTCTTGGTTAGCACTTGAGCTCTGAATCATCTCACCACCAGGCTACCATCTTCATGATGCAGGCAAATAAAACCATCTTGGTCCTGCTCGGTATTGCCAGCGTCAGCATGCTCTTTCTCCCATAAGCACATGTCTGGTGGTTGGACCACAGCAAACCGGTTGACACTATTTCCTCATCACCCCGTGTGTGTCAGAGTAGAAGTGAACCATGAAGTTTTCTTTGATTAAAAACATTTTTATTGTGATTTGGGTGAAGGTTAAAGAGCAGCTCAGCTGTCCATTGAGCAATGCATACACATTTTGTTTCATGTCATTGACAGCAATTCCCACAATGTACCATCACTTCCCCCACTTCTTCTTGTTTCTGGTCTCCAAGCTGCCTTCATTCTCAACTTTTTTGAACTTCGTTCTTGGGGGAATGCTGTCTTTTGATCTCATGTGATCTATTATTCTACGGTATTTGTATGTCTCTAATGTCATTGTTCCCATTATAGACCTGTCTATTGTTTGGTTGAACATCGAGCCATGATGAGTTCAGTTCCAGACCTGCATGGTAACTAAGCACCATAGTCTTGCAATTTCACCAGCCTTTATCCAAACAGTAAGCTTGGTGTTTTATCATGATTTTGAGTTTTGCCCCACATTTCCCTTCTAGTCTAATCAAGCCCTTCTAATGTGATCTCTTTCATAGCAGTCGATAGTGGGAGCTAGGCACCATCTAGTTCTTCTGGTCTCCAGTGGTGGAGGGTGATCATTGCTTGAGTCACTAGTCATTAATTCATTGTGCTCAATCAGTTCTCCTCTTCTGCTGTCCTCTGGATGGGGAGAGACCAACTGTTGCCCCTTTCCTGATTGCTCAGGAACTTTGAAAATCCCAGAGACGATGGTCCTGATCCCCCAGGCTCAACAACTCATTCCCTCACAGTTTTTGCATCTGTCTCAGAGATTTTTTTCCACCCCCACCCAGTTTTATGACATTGGTCCCTGTATGCTCCACCATATACCTGGATTTATTTAACAACCAAGGCCAATACATTCTATAAACTTTTCAATGGCCGAGGATTCTGAAGAAGATTGCCAGGCTTCTCTTTCACAGCTCCTCTAAGTGGGTTGGGAATGACAACTTTTCCCTTAATAGCAGAGCTCATTAACTGTTTACAGCCCTAGATACTCCTTACTCTTAGAAAACTCATTGCCATCGAATCCATGCTGACTCACAGCCAACTTATAGGGCAGAGTAGAACTGCCCCTGTAAGTTTGCCCCTGTGAATGTCTGAAACTCGAACTCTTTATGGGAGCAGAATGCCTTATCTTTCTCCCACAAAGCAGCTGGTAGTTTCAAACTGCTGATATAGCAATTAGCAGCCCAACCTGTAGCCACTAGGCCACAAAGGCTCTTTTTCTTCTTAGCAAAGAGAGAGAAAATAAGCAAATGGAACATTCCCCTGGTGCTTCCCATGGATGCTGTGATGGGAGCTGGACCCTGAAGGCCCGGATTGGCAGAAGCTCCATTTACACAGGAACACATGCCTCCCTTGTTAGTATTTGCATTGGGCAAGCAATTTCCTGCGCTGACATTTTGCATCTAGTTAAATGCCAGCAACTCCAGAGAGACGTAGCTTTTACCTGTGGCTCTGCCCTTCTGGACAAGCCTTTGGTGCTCGAGGGGGCTACTTTCAGTCTATGATCTTACATGTCCTTTTGGATCCCTTCGTCTCTTGTTTTTGTTTTGATTAACACAAACTGGATGAACAGCTTCAGGCTTAATATAATCGCTGCTGAATATTTCATTGGGAAATGTTCTTAAGAAGGCAGTTGGCATCCATGATCTAAGTGTATGCATAGAGATTTCTTTTCAGATGGTAAAGTGGCTTTGAATAATTATGGTTATTATTAGTGAATTAAAGACAAATGTGCCTGAAAATGTGAACATCAGGTGTGTGTGTGTGTGTGTGTGTGTGTGTGTGTGCATGTTTTAAAGAGCACATGGCTTGGTGATAGAGAGGGCGAAGCACTGGTGAGGAGCACATGACAGTGTTCAGAGAGATGACAAAGGGTAGTGATGAAACAAAACAGATTCCAACCTCACATCCTCTGCTCCCTGCCTCAGCGGGAGGTCGCAACAAGGAGCAGAAAAGCCAAGGGCATTTACTGCCCTCTCACAGCTGGCAAGCGCCACAGAAGGCACGGGGTTTTAATGCCAAGGCTTTGCTGCTGTGAGGCAGGGAGGGGGGCTTGCCATAGTTTCCACACGCTGACATCACAAACATACCGCAAGTGGGTGCCTTTAACACACCAAAGTCAATGTTCTCACAGCACCGGAGGCTGACAGCATCATGCCAGTGCACCAGCTTGATGGGCAGGCTCTCTTTGTCCATCCCTGGGGGCTGAGGGCTCGTGGGCGGTATTCTTGTTTTGACTTCAAAAACCTCCATGGTTGGTGGTCCTTGGAGCTCTTTGCCTTCTTCCCTTGGAGTTGGTTTGCTTCAGTGTTGAATTGAATCCTTTTGTATCAGCCAAGTGATTGGTGTAAGGTACAGCCTCTTTAATGTCACAAAGAAAATCTCTGCCCAGGTGGGATTACATCCACAGTAAAAAATCCCACTCCTGTAGAGCTCACTCCAGCTCATCATGGCCCTCTCCAGGGGGGTTCCATGGCTGGGCATCTTTATGGAAGCACACAGCCACAGTTTTTCTCCAGAGAAACAGCTAGTGGGTTCTGAACTACCGACTTTGTTGTGAATAGCCCCCTTCTTAACATGTGCGCCAGAAGCCCTGCTCTGCGGTTTGATGAGCAGCCCTTCTGGCCATTGCTAAGGGCTACATGGCAAAGCCATTTGGTACAAGCAACGTTGTCATCAGCAAAGAATGAGTTTAGCTGGCCTCAGTAGGATGCTCAGCAGGGAAGTGATAAACTGCTTGGCTTGGGTTTTATGAAGGAGAACCATGGGAGCTGAGATGTGCAGTCTCTTGATTTGAACCCAGACACCCTATCTCCCAGCCTGAACTCTCACCATCACACTCAACTTTTGGGGGGGTCAAATGTTTGACTCACCTGAGAGATGTGCAGGTGAAAGCGTGCCCCAGAAACATCTCCCTCCCATCCCTGTCATCTCGGAGAGTTCTCCAGATAAGGATTGGTGGTTCATGTGAAGGGACAGATTGTAGCATTTCCCTTGCACTCCTCAAAGGCAAGAAAATGACCCACAGCACCTCGAGTTGCCAGCAGTGTCAAAGGGGATGTGCTCCTTGAGACTCAAGCTGAGTCCCCAGGAGACGAGCTCTCAACTATGGAATTAGCGCTTTTGAAAAGGGGCAAATCTTCCAGCAGTTCTCTCTTCAGAGGCCTGGCTGTACGCTCTGCAGACTTGTGGGCACGCTCACTCTGGTGAACCCAAATTCTTGGGAGAGGCTGATCTGTCCCTAGAGAACTGGCCACATGCAAAAGCATAGAGACCAATATCTGCCTCCTGCTGGAAGGATCTGGAAGGAGAAGGGTGGCTGGAGTCCTCTAGGAGGGAAGTTGAGAGCCAGGAGAGGCAGCAAAGCCACAGTTCCAGCAGGTGGTGTCCTAAGGCTAAGGGAGCTTCCCAAGGATCAAGTGAGTCCTGGAGGTGTCTGCAGCCCATCTTGCTGAGGGCCTCCATTTATTTCAAATATCTATGGATAATGGGATGGGCCCCCAAGGCCCGCTGGCTGACCTCATATGATACACCGTGAACTATCCACCTTGGCATCCTCCAAAGTCTCTGAAAGCTGCAGCCCCTCCCACCCACTGGCAGCCTTCTTGGACAGGATTTCCTCAACACTGCTGCAACCATGGGCTCACACACAAGGACCATTGTGAGGACGGTGCAGGACCAGGTGGTGCTTCAATCTCTTGTGTGTACTTTTGCTATGAGTCAGGAGCTCACTCAATGGTATCTAACAAGTTATTGTGAGATGACATAAGAGGACTTCGTGGAGGCCCTTCCAAGAGAGGGTTGGAACATAGCATGGTAAGAGGCCTGGTCAGGAATGTGCTCATTGTTTCCATCCCCTTTTCCCGGAAGCCACTGCTCTAGGGAGGAAAGGCAGGCCCAGAGACAGGGAAGGGCTAGGGAAGAGGGAGCGATAGGAGAGCAATAGAAAAGACAAGTTACTCTCCCTCATTCCCAGTATAGCTCCTCAAACCTCAGGTAAAGCCTCTGATTCTGAGGCTTATAATAGGATCAGACTGAACATTTAATCCCTCAAGCTGCCTGGAAAGTGTGGGAGCTGATTAAGATGGCAAGAGGTGAAGAAGGAAGGAATCTACTGGTTACAGATGTGAAAGCATCTGTTAGTGAAGCCTTCTCAGTTTCTTATTGCCTTATCAATGTCATCAGTCCACTTAATGTACTCACTTTCCAAATGCCTATGAACCAATTGTACATACTTGAGTTCTTTCTAGGAGGCAATATTAATATTCTCATTTCCGAGTTGAGGCCACAGAAGTTTGGACAACTTCTGGTTGTTGTTGTTGCTGGCAGGTGCTCATCAAGTTGGTTCCAACTCATAGCAACCCCTGTGCATACCGGAAGGGAGCATGGCCCCGTCCTGTGTCCCCCTCTCTGGAGGGCACTTGCCTCAAATCTTTAAATTCAAAGCTTCATGTTTTGTCAAATGAAATCATTTCTTCAGTCAATCTCAGAAATCTTTATGTAAAAACGTTGGAAACGCCTTTCACTCAAGGTCTAGGGAGGCTGAGTAAGGTGGGAGGAGCTCCGGGACAGATGGTGGGAATCACTCCTGCAGGTGGGTGGTAGGTTGGCGAGGCCAGTCTGACTTGCCTCCCTGGTGACTGACCTCAACCAGCAATGGGCAGCTGGACACATGGCATGAAGTGACCTCTGGTCTTCGTGGTGGTGGATGCCAGTAGACCGTCAGGTATGGGAGACCCATGAGAAAATAGGTTACTTTTCTCTTTCTCTCCAAGTTTCTCTGCAATCTCTTTATGCTGCCTGAGCCTGCATGCATACTGACAAAGGCAGACATGTGCACACACATGGCAAAGTAAATAGAGACGCCCACATTCACAGATGTATCCATCCACGTGCAAATTGGCACATATGTGCACATGCATGCCAAAGCAGACCCAGACATCCATGAATGCACATGTATTCGTGCAAACTGATTTTCATGGGGAAAAAGATCAGATCTATCACTGTCAAGTCCACTCCAACTCAAAGCAACTGTAGAGCACAGAGGAGAACTGCCCCATTGGGTTTCCAAAGCTGTCATCTTGTCAGACACAGTCAGCCACCACTTTCTCCTGCAGAGCAGCTGGAGTTTTCCAACTGCCGAACTTTCACTTAGCAGCTGAGCACTTGCTGATTTTCATAGGACTCTGGAAATCAGTTTCATTGCCTGCTACTCAGACCTCCTCTGTGAGTTAGCACAGCCTGGTAAGCTTGGAAGGAGAAAAATCTTCCTTCCCGAGGTAGTTGAGTGGTTTTCCCCTGAGGAAATGGTTCAGAAAAAGATTTCCTTCAAGAAATCAGAACACTCTTGAAGAGAAATTTCCTGCCAAAACATTTGTTTGCTTGACAATGAGACAAGTGAAGCAGCCCCCTGACTTCCCCCTTGGGTCCTCTTTCTCATCATGACTGCTCTGCTCAGCTACAAGGCTCCAGGTCCTGGGATCAAGGGTGCCCTTCTATCTGGAACCTCACAGGGCTCCACTGTGAGTCAGGGAAAGACCTGGAAACTTGAGCATCCTGAAACGGGGCCTGCATAGCAATATCATCTGTCATCAGGCTCATCGTTTCTCTCATTTTTTGTAAGATCATTGAGCCCTTGGAGCCCTGAGAAGTTCTCTCAGAGGAAGCCATCCTCCTCCCATGAATCCAAGAGGGACTGCTTAAAGATTGTTGTCTTGTACTTACAGGAATACCAGCAACCAATTGCCATTGAGTCAACTCGGACTCATGGAGAGCCCAAGTGTGTTAGAGAAGTCCGGTCCCTAGAATTTTCCATGGCTGGGGTGGGTTTTTTTTCCAGAGGCATATCACCAGGCCCTTCTTGGAAGGCACCTCTGGGTGAACTCAAACCTTTAACCCGTAGTTCGCAGCCTAGCTCATGAACAATACCATCCAAGGATGGTACAGTTCCTTGCAAATGGTCACCTGCAGTAGATGAACCAAGGTCAAGTAACTGCCTGAGAAACATCAACCAGAGGAAAGCAGAGTGAACCCCAGGGTTCTTGGGAAGAGGGCCAGAGAGAGAAAAAGGAGAAAACAGCTTTCTCGGGACATCAGAAAGGAAAGGACTCCACTTAGTGGATGCCATAGAACAATCCCAAGCCAAGCATGGGTGAGAAACAGACCCCACCCAAACCCAGCGGGCTGGATTCTGTCGCCAAGTGTTGAACACCAGACATGGATATGACAGAGCTGCTAGTCGTCCGTGGAAAGAAACTGTTTGCCCATTGTCTGGTAGTTTTGCAGCATTTGAACAACCAGGCCTCTGCTGCCTCTTCTGGCCTGAAATATAATTGCAGCCATAACCGCCCAGCGTTTCAATGGGTAGAACTCCCTGGGGAGGGCTAACTACCCAAATCATTTGGGAGATCATTTTAGGATTGTCCAGGAGATCTTTGGCTGTGTCTATTATATGAACGATGGTGTCTTTTTTTTTAAAGAAACTTTTTATTGTAAGGTGGGTTAAGATTTACAGAGAAAATCAGCTTTGCATGTAACAATTTATACACGTTTTGTTATGTGACATTGATGACAATCTCCTGCAATGTAATATCACTCATGCCATTGAAACTCCGCTTCCTGTTTTCATTCACCCTTCTCCCCTAACCTTGCCTTGGGCAAATACTGCCTATTTGCTTTTGAATGGTTGATGGTTCTGAGGAATGTGTGCTCCTCAGTGCTATGATATATTTTGGTGTAGTTGTTCTTATCAGGTGCCATTGAGCCAGTTGCAACCCACATTGACCCTATGCCAAACATTCAGAAACACTACCTAGCCCTGAATTATTCTCCTAATTGTTCCCAAGCTTGAGCCCCTTGTTTCAGTCACTGTCAGTCCATCTCCTTAAGGGGCTTCCTCTCTTTCACTGTCCCTCTACTTCACCTGGCATGATGTCCTTCTCCAGGGACTAGTCTCTCTTAATAACATGACCAAAGTATGTGAGAGGAAGTGTCACCATCCTTGCCTTTAAGGAGCCCTCTGACCATACTTCTTCTAAGACAGATCTGTTTGTTCCCTTGGCAGTCCATGTTACTTTCAATATTCTTCACCAGCACCACAGTTCAAACATATCAATTCTTCTTCAGCCTTCCTTATTCAATGTCTGACTTTCACATACTTATGAGGCAATTTAAATTACTATGGCTTGGGTAAGGTGCACCTTAGTCCTCAAAGTAACATCCTTGCTTTTTAGCACTCTACAGACGTATTGTGCACCAAATGTATCCATATGGAATGCGTCATTTGATCTCATGATTGCAGCTTCCAAGAGCATTGATTATAGATCTCTTCAAGACAAAAATCCGTGACAACTTCAACAAATAACAACAAATAAAACAACAACAACAAACTTCTCTATTTATCATGGTACCTATTGATCAAGTTGTGAGCATGTGTGTCTTCTTGACATTGAGTTGTAATCCATACTGAGGGCTGCAATCATTGATTCTCATAAGGTTCACTTTATAAACCTGTTTATTTTTCAGGGGGTTGAATTCAGTTCCAGACCTGAAGGGTGATGAAGGACCATAGTAGTGGGGATCTCACTAGTCTATCTAACCAAAAAACCTCATCTTTTATCATTATTATTATTACTATTGGTAGTAGTAGTATGACTTTCAGTTTTCTTACACATTACTCCCCACTCTATCTAGGATCATGTAACATGATCCCTTTCAGAGCAGCTGTTTGTGATAGGCAGGCACCATTTAGTTCTTCTGACCTTAGCATCATAGAGGCTGAGGTACGCATAGTCCATTACTGATTTGGACTAATTGTTGCCAGGCATCTTGATTTTCTTCACTGTTATTTGCTCCAGACAGGGTGCAATAGTTTATTGTGCCAGCCTGGCCGATAAACACAAGTAGGATTAATCGAAGGGCAGAGGGATAAATGGCTTCGTGAGCCTCGCCTTGCTTGTTCTGTGCCTCAATTTAAAGGGGTACACTGCCTGTGGGATGCCTAGCTTGTGGACTGTGTCGCTGTAAGTTGAGGTCCATTTAATCCCACAGGATTGGAATGTTCGTCTCTGGAGCTGGGGACCGACAGTTGGTGACAGTTGGTGACTTGCCTTGCTGTTTGCTGCCTGGGTATATATAGCCCAGCTCTCTCTAGAGAAAGGGACTGGCAACTGGCGGCTCTCAAGCCTTAAAGGACTGCTAGTGTCTCACTGTTTTATAATTTAACTATTAGTTTCTTGTGTTATCTATCTGTATATAATTTAGTGGTTCATTTCTTGTATTGTATATCTAGCTTTATAAATATATTTATATATAATTACTAGCAATATGGTTTTGTCTCTCTAGAGAACCCTGTCCAACACATAGGGTGAGACCAAGAACCGACTTTTAGTTTGCTACTCACTAGCTTTTGAAGACCCCAGTCACTTCCCTGATGGATACAGAACATTGTCTTTGTGAGCTAGTTTGTACCAATTGATCTTGAGGTCTCTCAGAGCTATGTTCCTGATCCCCCATATTTAGGTCACGCTCCCTCAAGGGGTTTTGTTATAGCTAAGACATTTTCATAACTATGCCTCCTGGATGCACTATTATATTCATGGGCATATTTGTAGTATATGCTAATATGTATATAGAACTATTCTCTGGCAAACCTATATTTATTCATGGGGCTAGTCCCATTCTCCTTCCCACAACTGCTAAGATTTTGTGGTTTTTCTATCTATCTATTTATCTCTTTAGCTATCCTTGTATGTTATTGTTATTATTGGAGTATTTATCTCTGTTGCCTTTAATGCTTGTAGTCTACTGAGAAAGGATAGTGTTTTGATGTTCCAAATGTTTCCCCATTTTCTGGGTTACATGACACAAACCAATAGAAGAAGAGAAAAGAAAAAAATTTAACCCAAGTAATAACACCAACAATAAAACCAATTTAGTCTTTTGGTTAAGAATTAGTCAGACTTTCCCACTCCGAGGCTAACCCTTGAAAGAAAAAGAATGAGATAAAAGACCATAGGGAGGAAGAAAGGAGAGTGGGAGGCAAGGGAATAAAGAAAGAAGGTGGCAGGGTTGTGTGAACAATTAATGTGGACCTTCTTTGATGTGTATTAAAAATAATATTGACTGGTTTTTTCAATACTCACCAAAAATTATTTATGTCAATCAAGAAAACCTCACTACCCTGGAATCAATTCTGACATATAGCAACCCTTTGGACAGAGTATAGAACTGCCCCTGTGGGTTTCCAAGGCTGTAAATCTTTATAGGAGTAGAAAATCTCATCTTTCTCTTGTGGAGTGCGGGTGGGGGGAGTTTCGAACTTCTGATCTTGCCGTTAGAAGTCCAACTCATGATCTACTTCACCAACAGGGCTCCTCCTTTCATCATTAATCTAGACTGTTTGACCTTCTTGGCTTACTGGGTTTTATTTTCTCGCTTTGGAAGACATGGTACCAAAATACACACCATTTCCTAGCCCCCCAAAAATCAAAAGTAAGCAAAAACAAAACAGGAAAAACTAGCAACCCAATCCAAACCAACTAACCTTTTTAGCCATATAGATAAAGGATACTTGTAGCCAACCTCTGTGTTGGGGGCAATAGGGATGGATCGGGACTGTGGTTAACAGGCACGTGTCAGCTCATCCACAGGGGACATTCAAATTCTAGCTCCAGACTGTTGTTGCCGTGGGGAAATGCAAGGATTTTAAGGCCTGATTTTCTGTTTGTAACTGAGATGCTGAGAATATAAAATTCGATGTGAAATCGTCAACTTTTCAAATATTGGATCACATTAGTTAAAACCACTTTTCAGGCTGCTCATCATCATACTAGCACGTCATTAGGCTAAAATCATATCAAAGACATCTGGTTTATCCCCTGTGCCCTTTAAGGACAGCTGAAACATGAGGACGGGCATTTGACATTCATTCTTCCTCTAGACCCTCACCCTTTGCCTCCATCGGCTGGCGTTCATAGAAGAGGCAGACGGTTTTGTTCAACTTCAGCATAATCAGAGTCCTGAGAGTTAAACACAATACATATATCATTTCATACTAGTCATTTTAATATTAGCCCAAACAAAACCAACAAAAACCCAACCCGTTGCTGTTATGTTGGTTCTGGCTCCCGAGGACCCCCTGGGTGCCAGGGAGAAACTACAAATCACAGGATTTTCAAGTCTGTGGGCTTCTAGAAGCAGGCCATTAGTTATTTCTTCTGAGGGGTGCAACTGCCCACCTCTTGATACGTTGAGTCCTTAACCATTTGTGCCACCCAGGGTCTCCCAGTCTTCGTATGTGACCCCCAAATTCCTTGACAGGCTACCTATAGGAAGGTAGAGTCTATGTCCTTTCCCATTAAATTGGGATGTTTCATGACCTCTGTGACCAATAGATTATGGAGCAGATGACACTGTGACATCTAGTTTGGGCAACCCCCTTCCTTCCCCCAAAGTGCTTCACGGCTTCTGAAAAATCCCTTCAAAGACTTCTTCTTGAGTGCTCACCCTTAGAATGTCCAGCCTCCACGTGCTACCTCTCAGGACACTTCTCAGCACCCGAACACTATGCTGAAAGAAGCCTGAGCCACCTGGAAAGCCCACGTGGAGACACTCCAACCAACAACCTAGCTAAGCACCCAGCTAACGGCCAGCTTCAGCTGCCAGCCCTCTGAGTGCACGTGTAGGCACTGGAGTCACCAGAGGCCCCTGCCCCAGCTCCCATGTGACTGCCAACTCATGGGAGACTCCAAGCACGAACCAGTGGCCTCCCAGCAACCACACGATGATGGTCCTTGTTTGAAGCCACTGCGTTTGGGGAGGAGGCGTTTCTTGCCCAGCCACATGGATGAGAACCTGCATCTCAACAACATGCAGGTGGGTGAGGGGGCCGTCTCTCGAGCAAGGCAGCCTCCCTTCTTGTCAACTCCTGGGGATTTTTGTTGTTCTTGCCACTGCTGCCCCAATTCCCCAGGAGCTAGAGGAAGGCAGGCAGCAGGCCTCAGGTGACCAGGAGGCAGGAGCCTTTGTGGGATGCAGTTACAATGGGAGACATAACCTTAAAGGCAGGAGCCTGACTTTACCTTTGCCTCCTGAACATTTGGGATGCAGAACACCTGTCAAATCCCATCTTCTGTCCAACCCTGATCATATGTCTGTCTTATGTTTGCACACAGGACGCAGACTTGTGAACACCCAAAGAACAGGGTCTGGCGCCAAGAAACCAGCGCCACAAGGAACTGATGTTTCTCCAGCAATGGGGAGGGGTGGGATGAGAGGAAGAAAGGAGTACAAATCACTGGATCAAAACAAGGTGGGGAAAGGAAGGAGGAAAGGGAGAGAGTGAAGGAGGGAGACTGGGAGGCTGAAGGGAAAAGGCAGGGAAGGAAAGGAGAAAGGTGGGGGTAGGGAGAGAGGAGCGATGAAGAAATGGAGGAGTGCGGGAGGGAAGATGGAAGGTTAAGGCAGGCAGGAAGACGTGAGCAAAGGGAGGGAAGGAAGAAAAGAGAAAGAGAAGGGCAAGAAGAAGAAAGGAAGGTAGGGAAGAAAGGAAGAAAACGAGAAACCTAATGTCAATGGCACCCTCTATGTTTTTATTTCCTGTTTTTCTGAGGTAGCCTCTTCAGCAGAAGCAAATGGGCTGAATCGCCTCAAACTCCACCTAGGTAGAAAGCACGGGTTTCATTTCGCCAGGGCCTGTGTAAATGTTTGAACTGAGCAGCATTAACATGGAGACAGCGATTACCCCACGTGGCTGTTGCGCTCTGATGATGCCAAGGCAACGGGAATGGGGGCTCATTATTTCACCAGGTGACAAAAAAATTGTATTTTGACATTTCACCCTGAACGTGGGGAAGGGGGCCGTGGTGGAGGAAGCAGGGGCCCTTTGTGGAGTCTCCTCTTGCCATTGTGATGCCCCTTGGCCTGCCAACAACCTGAGGTCCTGCACGCTGCCAGTGAGCGGCTTGGCTGCAGGCCCTAGCCCAGCATTTCTTATCAGATTTACTGTGACAAGTGATGGGAGAAAAGCAAGATGCTGTTAACAGCGCATCCGTTCAGACCCTGCTATTTAGAAATTTGGATTTATATTTTGTCAGAGAGAAGTAGCACTGATGTTAATCTTTGCACTACCCTTGGAAAAAAAATCATTCATAATCTTATAACAATAATCCATAGCATTTGTGGAGCTCTGAGAACCAAGGGATGGTCAGAAGCATTTTTAGACAGATGTCTCATTTCATCTTCAAAGCAACCCAGTGAGGAATAAGAAAAGTTGGCTTATGACTTACCTTCTGGAAAGTGAGTCTTTGGAAGCACAGAGAGGTCCAGGTTTGCCCAAGGTCACATAGTCAATAAGTTAGAGAGCCTGGATTTGAACCTGAGCGGTCTGCTGCCAGAGGTACTTTTTTTGCTCGTGTTTATTAAGGCAACTTGCAGCTCTGGCAAGGATTCAGATAGAATTGAGGATCACTTTTTTAAACAATGTATTAGGGGCTCATACAACTCTTATCACAGTTCATACATATACATACATCAATTGTATAAAGCACATCTGTACAGTCTTTGCCCTAATCATTTTTTTCTCCTCTTTTCTTTTTTTACATTTTATTAGGGACTCATACAACTCTTATCACAATCCATACATATTCATACATCAATTGTATAAAGCACATCCATACATTCCCTACCCCAATCATTCTCAAAGCATTTGCTCTCCACTTAAGCCCTTTGCATCAGGACCTCTTTTGTTCCCCCTCCCTCCCCTTTCCCCCCTCCCTCATGTGCCCTTGGTAATTTATACATTGTTGTTTTGTCATATCTTGCCCTATCCGGAGTCTCCCTTCCCCGGTTCTCTGCTGTCCCTCTCCCAGGGAAGAGGACACATGTGGATCCTTGTAATCAGTTCCCCCTTTCCAACCCACTCACCCTCCACTCTCCCTCATCGCCCCTCACACCCTTGGTCCTGAAGGTATCGTCTACCCTGGATTCCCTGTACCTCCAGCCCTCATATATACCAGTGTACAGCCTCTGCCCTATCCAGCCCTAACAGTGCTTCTCTCTATCCTTGTGGAGCCCTGGTGATGGGCTGGGCTGCTAAGTAGTAGGTTAAATAGGCTTTCCCCTCCTGTGAAAGTTACACTCTCGGGAAATTCACGGGTTGCTCTGAATCAAGGTCAACTCAATGGCAGTGAGTTTGGCTTTTTAATGTCTCTCCCTATTGTTGTTGTTGTTGTTGTTAGTTTGCCATCCAGTTGGTTCTGGTCCATGGCAAACCTATTCACAGCAGAATGTAACAATAACAGCTCCTCCTCCATCCACCCAAGTGTTCCTATTCTCAGTCCTCTTGTTGTAGTCACTGTGTCAATCCAGCTCTTCAAGGGCCTTCAACCTTTTTTCACAGCCCTTCCATTTTTCTAAGCATGATGCCTCTCCAGGGACTGGTCTCCACTGACAACATGTCCAAAGTCTCACCATCCTTACTTCTAATGAGAATTCTGGCCGTACTTCCAAGACAGATTTTGTTTGTTCTTTTGGCAGTCCATGGTACTGTCAATATTCTTTGCCAGTACCATGGTTCAAATTCATACAGTTTACCTGGGTCTTCTTCACTCAATGGCAAGCTTTTCACATGCAGATGAGGCCAATGAAAATACCATGGTTTGGATCAGGTGCACTTCCTGCTTAAAGTAACATCCTAACTTTTCAACATTCTAAAGAGCTCTTATGCAGCAGATCTACCCAGTGCAATGTATCTTTTCATCTCTTGACTGCTGCTTCCAGGAGCATTGCTTGTGGATCCAGACAAGACAAAATCCTTGACAACTTCAAGTTTTTCTCGATTTATCATCATGTTACCTATTGGTTCAGTTGTGAGGATTTTGGTTTTCTTTGTGTTGAGTTGTATCCCACATTGAAGGCTGCAATCCTTGATCTTCACCAGCAAGTGCTTCAAGTCCCCCATCCTTGTCACCAAGCCAAACTGTGTCGTCTGCATATAGCAGGTTGTTAATAATATTTCCTCCAAATCTGATTCTGTGTTCTTCTTCATATAATTTGGCTTCTCTGATTATTTGCTCACCATACAGATTGAAAAAGTATAATAAGCGGGTGCAACCTGGATGCACACCTTTCTTGATTCTTAAACCGTGCAATCTACCCTTGTTCTATTTGTGCTACTGCTTCTTAATCCATGTACAAGTTTCACATGAGCAAGACAAAGTGTTCTGGAATTCCCTTCTCAAAACTATCCATGTTTTGTTATGATCCACACAGTCAGATACCTTGGGTGTTAATAAAACATAAGTAAACATCTTTTGGGTATTCACTGCTTTCAGGCAAGATCCATCTGATATCTGATATCCTTTGTTCCACATCCTCTTCTAAAGCTGGCTTAAATCTCTGGGAAACCAAACTCACTGCCTTGTAGTTGATGACAACTCATCCTGACCCTATAGTATAGGGTAGAACTAACTGCCCCTGTGAGTTTCTGAGACTGTAACTCATTATGGGAGTAGAAAACCTTGCCTTTCTCCCACGGAGTGACTGGTGGTTTTGAACTTCTGACCTTGGGGTTTGCAATCCAACCTGTAACCACTGTGCCACGATGGCTCTTGAATGCTGAATATGGTAACTTTCTGTCAATGAATTAATGCAACTGTTGTTGTATTAGCTTCAGTACAATTTGACTCACATGTGATGCCAATGATAGTGTTACATAATTTGACCATTCGGTTGGTCTCCCTTCTTTGGTATGTATACACATATGGATCTCTTCCAGACTCTTAGCCAAGTAGCTGTATTCCAAATTTCCTGACATAGATGTGTGAGTGCTGCCAGTGCTTTATCAGCTTGTGGAAACATTTCAATATATATTCCAGCAATTCCTGGCATCTTGTTTTGGGCTAGTGCTTTCCATGCATCTTGAATTTCTTCTTTCCTGACCATTGGTTCTTGCTCATATGTTACCTCCTGAAATGGTTGAATGTTGGTCTATTCTTTTTGATACAGTGACTCCATATTGTTTCCATCTTCCTCAGATGTTTCCTTCATAATTCAATATTTTGCCCATAGAATTTTTTAATATTGCACCTCGAGACTTGACATTTTTCTTCAGTTCTTTCAGTTTAAGATATGCTGAATATGATCTGTTTTGGTTTTCTAACTCTAGGCGTTTGCACATTTTGTGATAATATTTTACTTTGTATTCTCGAGTTGTCCTTTGAAATTTTCTATTTAGCTCTTTACTTCATCATTTCTTCCATTTGCCTTAGCTACTCTCTGATTAAGAGTAAGTTTCAGAGTCTCTTCTGACATGCACTTGTATCTTTTCTTTTTTTCCTTTTTTTTTTTAATGACACTGTGCTTTATTCAGAGATGTTCTCAAAATTTGGTGGGTTATTATCAAGGTTGTATATTGACTCTCGTGTACTTGTTTGCATTTTCTTGAACTTCAACTTGAGCTCTCATATGAACAATTGCTGATCTGTTCCACAATCAGCCCCTGGAATGGTTTCAGTTGCTGATATTGAGCTTCTTTTATTGTCTCTTCCCACAGGTGTAGTCAATTTGATTTCTGTGTATTTCATCTGGAGAAGTCACCTTTTTTGTTGTTGATCATATGTTTGAAGAAATCATTAATCATGCAAAATTCTAACATACAATCAAGATAAATTGGTAATTATTGGTGATTGGAGTGCAAATGTTGGAACCAAAGAGGAAAGAACAGAAGTTGGAAAATATAGTATATGCTATCAGCAATTTATTGGTCTTGCAAACTCTGTCATGTGATCTCCAGCTTGGTTTCTATCACCCAAGACCATATTTTTCAACTACTGATCCTTCCTCTTTGTTTTCAACTTTTGCATTCCAATAGCATTTTGATAGCAAGAGTGACAAATTTGGGACTGAATATGGTGGTAGAATTATTCAATTTCTGAATCACCAGCTTTGGGTGGTTGGTGCATAAATTTGAACAATAGTTGTATTGATTGTTTCTCCTTGAAGGGGGCTAGATAGCATCCTATCAAAGATAGCATTGTACATTAAAATAGATCTTAAAATGTCCTTTTGATGATGAATGCAATGTTGTTTCTCTTGATTGTGTCATTTCCAGCAGAGTAAACCATAAGATTTTCTGTTTCAAAATGGTCAATATCAGTCCATTTCAGCTAACTAATGCTTACAACATCAATCTTTATGTATTCCATTTCCTTTTTAATGACTTCCAAGGTCCCTAGATTCATATTTCATACATCCCAAGTTTCAATTATTAATGACGATTTGAACTGTTTCTCCTCATTTTGAGTTGTGCCCCATCAGCAAATGAAGGTCCTGATGGCTATCCTCGATTTGCATCATTATGGTCGACTTGCCTATGAAAAGTCAGCTCTTCCTCTTCCTCAGCCGTATTTTGAGTACTTTCCAAGTTGAAGAGCTCATCTTCTGGCACACGTTCTGACAATGTTCTTCTGTTGTTCATGGGGGGTCTAGTAACTGACAGTGTTGCTGCTATTCATAGGGTTTTCAATGGCTCATTCTTCCCATGCGGGCAGCCAATTCCTTCTTCATTGTCTGTTCTTTGTCTGTAAGCTCTTTGGGTGACCCTGCTGGTATATGAAATGCCAATCACATAGCTCCCAGTATCACACAAAACAAAAGTCACCACAGTACCACAAAATGCCAGACAAGTGATGGACCTCTATTCTTAGTGAGGCATGGCCTGGTGGGAGGAGTGGGCCCTTAGGTGGTTCTGATCCACTTACTGGAACAAATACTGTTAGTTCTTATTTCATAAATGTGAAATGCATAAAAGAGACCCCCCAAAATATCCTCCAATTCAGACTTTCTGCCTTTTAAAAGAGGATAACCCACTCTGATACAAAGTCATTGAGGTGTTTTGTTTTCCCCTCCTTCTGAGTCTACAGAGACTAGACTAATCACAGCTGAGGTGGAGCGACTGAAATGACTTAAAGCACCAGCTAGACTGGCTGTCAGAAGCAGCTACAGTCAACAGCTACAGACTGACAGAGCTGCTCAGCCAAGAGCTGAGGGTTCTCAACTCCCACTTCTACTGATGGGCACAGCCAGTGGCCTCTGGGAGTTGACTGGAACCCAGCAGCCAGCTGTGAGGAGCAAGCCAATTCATCTCAGCCTGGCCCAGGTCATCAAGTCACTGAAGGAGTATCGGGAAAGAGGGAAGAAATTTGGGGTCCCACATTTGGCCACAGACAAAAGTTGTTCTGTGTTTAGACAGTAGATCTGGGCCTGAGTTTGGGGCAGGTGTGATGAAGGGAAGTCGGCTCCCTCCCTGCATCTGGGAACAGATGGTGGGGCTGCCCTGGAAACAGCAGGCCAGCCAGCTGTAGCAAAAAAGGCTCGGACTCTAAAGCCCTGGCAGGGCAGACTGAAGCTACCTGGACTGTTTTTTCTTAACCCAATGGCTCCTGCTACCCTCACCACCCCCAACTAGGTAAAAGGGAAGAAAGATGCATTTTCTTTACAGAGGCAACTTTCTAGAAAGGAGACCAGCCCACCAGCTGTGAAAGGTCCCCTTAAACCATTTTACTTTGAGCAGGGGGAAGAAATGTTGAGATTCCTAGAGCCATGTGGAATTGTGGATCCTCTAGTTTAGGTTCCAGTGATGCCAGATGGAGTTTTCTAGAGAAAGTCAAAATTCCTGTTTTCTTAAAAACCTCCTGATTTTTTCAAAGGCGATTCGATAACATTGGATAGAAGCCAGGTAGGCCAAAGAGCCCTGGTGGCACAGTGGGTTATGTGTTGGACAGCTAACTAGAAGGTCAGTAGTTTGAAACCACCAGTCACACTGGGGGAGCTGGGGATGAAGTATAGGGTGGGGGGCTGTGCTGAGATGAGACTTTCTAGTCCATATAGAATTTCAGCCTCGGAAACACACAGGGGCAGTTCTGCTCGGTCTTACAGGGTCACTGTGAGTTGGAATTTTCTAGATGGCAGTGAATAAGCAGGCCAACCAGAGTCCACACAGGTCCTCATTTGGCCATGGGAGTCCCCAGTCTGTGACCCTCACAGAATCGACCTTTGTGTATCGATGTTAAAAATGAGATCCAGAGAGGGGAGCGCCTGTCCCCTTGAGGAGCACCGAGTTGACTTTCCAGTCTCCAATCTGTAGCAGACACTCCCGGTACTCCTTCTCTTCACTCCCAAATTCCTGATTCCGTGTACTCACCTCAGTCACCAAGGCCCAGCTCTGAAGGTCCCTTTGCTGGTGCTGGCTGAATGTAATGAGGAACATATGCCCCTGGGAACAGCCCTGACCAGGCCCCTCACTCCTTGGATGGCAAAACTCTGAGAGGCGTGTGCTACACCTACCCCTGGAGACTTCCTAAGTGATTAAGCAGCAGGTTCCCAGGTTTGTAATTGGATTCACAATCTATTTGTTATCGGTGGCCTTCCCTCCACTGGCTCACAACCCCACATCATTACCTGCATGCTCAGAGTTTCCTAAATAAGCTCATTGCCTTTAAGTCTTTGGCCAGGGTCTGCTTCAGTGACAACCCAAACTAAGCCCAGGTCTGAATCGTTATGTGTCCTTCCTGCCATCCAGTTGATGCCGACTCATGGCGACTCTATAGGATGGGGTAGAACTGCACCTGTGAGTTTCTGAGACTGGAAGTCTTTTTTTTTTTTAACATTTTATTAGGGGCTCATACAACTCTTATTACAATCCATACATATACATACATCAATTGTATAAAGCATATCCGTACATTCTTTGCCCTAATCACTCTCAAAGCATTTGCTCTCCACTTAAGCCCTTTGAATCAGGTCCTCTTTTTTTTACCCTCCCTCCCCGCTCCCCACTCCCTCATGAGCCCTTGATAATCCACAGATTGTTATTTTGTTATATCTTGCCCTCTCCGGAGTCTACCTCGGCCCCTTCTCTGCCGTCTGTCTCCCAGGGAGGAGGTTACATGTGGTTCCTTGTAATCTGTTTCCCGTTTCCAACCCACTCACCCTCTACTCTCCCAGTATCGCCCCTCACACTCCTGGTCCTGAAGGTATCATCCACCCTGGATTCCCTGTGACTCCAGCTCCTATATGTACCAGTGTACAACCTCTGCCCTATCCAGTCCTGCAAGGTAGAAAACGGATCATGGTAGTTGGGGGGAGGAAGCATCCAGGATATGGGGGAAAGCTGTGTTTTTCATCAGTACTACATCGCACCCTGACTGACCCATCTCCTCTCCTAAACCCCTTTGTGAGGGCATCTCCAGTGGCCAGCAAATGGGCTTTGGGTCTCCACTCTGCACTTCCCCCTTCATTCTTTGATGCCTCATAACTGATCCCTTCTGGACCTCATGATCACACAGGCTGGTGTGCTCTTCCATGTGGGCTTTGTTGCTTCTGAGCTAGATGGCCGCTTGTTTATCTTCAAGTCTTTAAGATCCCAGACACTATCTCTTTTGATAGCCGGGCACCATCAGCTTTCTTCACCACATTTACTTGTTCACCAGCTTTGGCTTCAGCAGTTGTGTCGAGAGGATGAGCATTGAAGAGTGGCAGTTTAACAAAAGAAAGTATTCATGCATTGAGGGAGTGCTTGAGTTAAGGCCCAAGGTCCTGCCGCCACCTTAATACTAAACCTATAAATATAGACACATAGATCTATATCCCCATCCATATATATATATATATATATATATATATATATATATATATATATATATATATATATATATATATATATATATATTTGCATGTACATGTCTTTGTCTAGACCTCTATAAATTCACTTTGACTCCTAGCTCTTTCCTCGGTCTCCCTTGACTTTCCTCCTGTCCCACTACCATGCTCCGTCCCCACCTGGGTTACAGCTATACCTCTTCTTTATGTAACCTTACTCTTGATCATTCCCTACCAGACCTGCCACTTCCCCCTCACTACCATTTTGAGTCCCATGTTGTTCCCTTTTCCCTGTGTTTGTTAACACCACTTCCTTACCCCCCCCTGCACCTCCCCCTATCCCAAGTGCCCCCGGAACTGTCGGTCCTGTTGTTTTTCCTCCAGATAGTTCATCCAGCCTGTCTTATTTAGACAGACCTGTGGAGACACTAACATGCACGAAAACAAGACAGAGGAAAACAGAGCAACAGTATACAACCAGACAACAAAACAACAAAAACAAACCACTGACAAAGAACAAACCAAAACACATCAAGAAAGAAGAGCTTATAGTTAGTTCAAGGATCATTTGTTGGACCTTAGGAGTGTTTTCCAATCCAGTCTGTTGAGGCACCACAACCTGGCCCCAAAGTCCACTTTCAGCATTCCCTGGGGACCTTGCCACTCCATTCCCTTGCTGTTCCACTGCACTCCACCACACTTTGCCTCGGTGTGGTGGAATCAGGTTAGGTGCAATTCGCACACTGTGTCTCCAGTGCTGTCCCCTGTATCACCCTTGGTAACTGAGGGGCATCTTGTCTCATAGTGGGGCCAGCCATGTTGTTCTCTTTGTGGACTGGCTGCTCTGAGACTGGAACTCTTTAGGGGAGTAGAAAGCCTCATCTTTCTCCCTTGGAGTGGCTGGGGATTTCAAATTTGCCATTTCAGACATTGCGTGTAGCAGCCCAACACATAACCCCTATACCCCACCATAGCTACAGAAAACAATAAAGAAACAAAATCCAACAACACTCATTGCCATTGGGTGCATAACAATCCTATCGAGAGAAAATACTCCGGCCTCCTGGGTTTCCAAGGCAATAACTCTTTGTAAAAATAAAATTGTGTTATGTTTTCAGTGAAAGTTTACATAACCGATTAGATTCTCATTTAACAAATTCTCTACTTGTTTAGTGACATTAGTTACTTTTTTCAATAAAAAGGAAAGCAGAAAATCAAAAAAAGAACAAATGAAAAACGTGTTAAGAGTAAAGACAAATGATAAGATGTTAATTTTTAACCTAATCATATCTGAAACAATACACTTTCTGATGTACTGACGGTGAGCAGGGTTTAATCCCATCCCTGGTGAATGGTCCCAGGGGATATAATGGAGGCTTATTCTCTGTGGAATCTCTGCCAATGCATTTTGAGTTTTTATACTCATCTAAGGCTATAACTCTTTATGGGAGAAGAAAGCCTCATCTTTCTCCAAAGGAGCGACTGGTGAATTCCAACTGCTGACCTTGCAGTTAATAGCCCAACACATAACCCATTATGCCACCAGAAGAGAGATTTGTCTCTGGGTGCCTTCCAATGCAAGCACTACAGGTCAAGTCAGAACCAGTGTGTCCATGGTTTGCAGCGAAGTCAGAGGAAGAAGAGGGTAGACTGTCTATAACTTCTCATAGCCCAGGGAAATGCTAGGCCTGGAAGGGGCCATGCTGACTCAACAATATTCAGAAAATCTGCACACTAACCTCCCCGGCTCAAATAATTACCAGCACCATGTCTCTGAATATCACCTAAAAGCAAAATAGTGAAAGCACCATTTCCATTTCATAATAATTTTATTAAAAGTAAAGTTCAATTCAGTGATGTGAAGAAGCTGGGAAAATTATCTTTTCATTTCTTTCTTTTTCTTTCCCTCCCTTTCCCCTTCTTCTCCACAGAACTGGGAGACAGAGGGAATAAAGGCAGCATGGCACCAGCTGGAGGACACCGTGGGGTCAGGGTCACCATTTAACTCATGCTTCTCCAGTTTGGAGGGGCAACTGGATGTCCTCATTTGTGAATTTGCTTATTAATCTTTTTGAGTTAACAAGGTCATGGTAAAAAATGATTGTTGGTGTTTTTGTTAGGAACCTTCTAGTCCAGTCCAACTCATAGTGACTCAATGCATCAGTGCAGAGCTCTCTAGACCAATGGTTCTCAACCTGTGGGACCCTTGCACAGGGTGACTGTAACAAAATTACAATTATGAAGTAGCAATGAGAATATTTTTATGGTTGTGGAGGTCACCACAACATGAGGAACTGTATGAAAGGGTTGTGGCATTAGGAAGTTTGAGAACCACTGCTCTAGGCTTTTCTATGCTGTAATCTTTACAAGAATGAGTTGCCTGGTTTTTCTTCCAAGAACAGAGCCACTGGTGGGTTCAAACCTTCAACCTTTTGGATAGCAGCTGAGCACTTAACCATTGTGCCTCCAGGGCTCTTTGATAAACTCTATCAGAGGGTCTTAACCATTGCAACCCCATGGATCCTTTTGGCATTTAGGAAAGGCTATGGAACACCTGCCCACTCCCCAGAATAATATTTCCAAATACCTCCAATGAAATAGAATCACAAAGGCACAAATTGTATTGAAATGCAGTGATAAAAAATAAAAGACATTGGATTTGTGGCAAATATACATGTTAATAAATACATTAAATATGATCTGATGGTGGGTCTAATAAACCAAACCCACACCATTGAGTTGATCCTGACTCACTGTGACCCTATATAAAATTCCTCAGGCTAAATCTTGACAGGAGCAGATCATCTCACCTTCCTCTCAGAGAACAACTGGGGCCTTTGAACTGTCAACCTTTAGGTTACCAGCCCAATGGCTCACCCACAGCGCCACCGTGAGTTCTAGATAGTGATGAGCATGAACTGTACTCAACGATGGCTGCAACGACTAGCATGGGGTGTGAAAGCATGTAGAATTTCTCTCGGTGGTAATCGCATGGCTATTCTGAACACAGCTGTGGACATGCTAAACTGCCCTGCGAGCTTAGGGAAACTAACTCAACCAGGATTGTCCCTCATCCAATTTGACATTGCTCCCCAGCCTGCTGGGGCTCAATGGCTCAGTGTTTGTGTCCCTTGTCTAGATACCAGGGCTGGCATGGAGAAAGTCATTCCTCTGCAGCCTTCTAGTGTGTGGGGGAAGATATTAGTGTTAAGCCTTGGCAGGAAATTGCTGGATTTTCCTGGCAGCCACATTCTTAATAACCATTTACTGGATACTTATTATATTCTGAGGGTAAATTGGTGGTTCAGTTGTAGAATTCTCCTTTTCCATGTGGGAGATCTGGGTTTGAGTCCAAGACAATTAAACTCATGTGCATCCAACACTCATTTGTCAGGGGGATGCTTGGTTATTGCTGTGGTACTGAACTGATTTCTGTGTTGCTATGATACTGAAATGGGGAAGCTTGGTTGGGTGCGGCTATGAGACTGAACCTGTTTCTGTGATGTGTCCAGACTAAGATGAGCGATGAAGAAGAGCCTGGCATTCTACTTCTGAAAACCAGTTAACGAAAAACCCTGTGAATCACAATCTGATCCACAACCAAAGAGATGGTGCAGTACCAGGGAGAATATTGCCCATGGAGTCACTGGGAGCTGGTTGTCACAGTGAATTGGACTGGAGGCTGACTCAACAGCAGCTAACAACCATTGTGTTCCAGGCACTTGATTTGCTTAAAAAATCTAGCTCAGCCTTCTGGTACAGGGAAGTGATTAATCATGCCTACTTTATAGCACACAGTGAACCCTGATCAATGTCAGGCCCTGCTTGTGTTTTGTCCCTCCTTTTCCACATTCACATCACTTCCATTCCCCTCTTCAGACTAATACCCCCTGCTGGGTGCTTGGTGTGTGTGTGTCCTTATAGGCATACAGCCATGTGCACTAGATCATGCTGCCATGTGCACTAGACCATGCTGCTTGGTGAATGGGCTTTCAGCTTCCATGAATGGTACTGCAATATAAATCTCATTCAGTTTCTGACCTTTTCAACTCCTTGCAATGTCATTAAGAGTTATTGCCATGCTGCATATCAATTGCATGTGCTGCTGCGTGCCACTAGGTCATGAGCAATCATCATCTTTCTTTTGTTTCCTTCTTCAGTTGTCTGTTGATTGGCATCCAATTCGGCTCCAACTCTTCTCTACTGCAGGCATCAGTGTGGTGACCATTGTAAAAATGAACAAGGGCCCTGTGAATTGCATAAATAGCTTGGCCTATATACCCAGGAATTATGTGTTGGGCTGCTAACCCCAAGGTGAGCAGTTCCAACCCACCAGCTATTCCATGGAGCAAAGAGAGGCTGTCTGCTGTTGTAAGAATTTAGTTTTGTAAACCTAAAGCAGCAATTCTACTGTGCCTTGTAGGGTTGCTAATGAGGAAGAATCAACTGGGGTTTTGTTTGTTTTTATACATCCAGGAGAGAGCTTTGATGGGGGAGATATTAAGTGCTTGGCTGCTAACCCAAAGGTCAGTAGTTTGAAGCCGTCTTCCACACACTGTGGGATAAAGGCATGGCTGTCTACTTCCCAGTAGAAGCCTTGAAAACATCATGGGACCATTCAGCTTTGTTTGCTAGGGTCATGAGGAATGAAATCAACTCAGTGACTGTGCTTCTTTGGTTGTAGGCCCAGGAGGGGCTCAATAGGTCCTAAGGTCCATTCAGTGGACTTTCACTAAGCTCTGCCAGATTGCTGTGCAGCAAACCTGCATCATTAGCAGTGTTTCTCTGCTTTCCCCGGATCTCCAATGACACTTGGTATGTTTGTCTTTCTAACTGTTGCCCGTTTGATGGTTTTAAAAGGTCAAGCACAATAAACTCATCTATCCCAGGCACTTTATGGTTCTGTAGCAGATTCTTAGGGTTGCCATGCCACATTTCTTTGACCCATCTCTGACACCATCTCACTGCCTTCCAGTCAATACCGACTCATAGCGATCCTGTGGGGCAGTGTACAATTGCCCCCTGCGAGTTTCAAACACTACAACTCTTTATTGGAGTAGAAAACCCCATCTTTCTTCCTTGGAGCTAGTAGTTTTGAACTGCTGACCTTGAAGTTAGCAAACCAAGTTGTAACCACTGCACTTCCAGGGCTCCTCCTGATATCCATCATAGCAGTGGCGAATGGCTCTATGTAAGTGCAGGCTCCTGCTGAAATGGTGTCTTATCACAACTGTGCAGCACGCAGCTCTCCATGTCCTGCCTCGAAGCCTTTTCAAAGGCATGGAAAGCCAAACCCAGGAAGGTAGGAGAGGTCACCTTACTAGGAGGAATGTTCAACACCACTACAGGCGAAGAAGAGCCCAGTCTCCTGTTTCTGGTAGACAATTGTAGGACAGAACCCATGTTCCTCAGAAGTCCTGGGGGAATCAAGCCCATGTATCCTACATTAAAAGCCTCAACACCCCGTTCCCATTGTGATTGCTTCTCCCCCTAACTCAGTCTTGCGTCCGCTTTCCTATTCCCACTCCCTGCCATCAGATCTCAAATAGACTCCCTGCACCCAGGCCTGAGGAATAAGCTCGGCATGCAAGGGCACTCAATCCAAGACACACACATTACTCTGAATCTCCAAAACAACCCTGTGGGCTACGTGTGTAATCCCCAGTTCACAGATGAGAAATGGATTGAAAAACAGTGACACACCCAAGATCATACAGGCCAGGGTTCAAGTCTGTGTCTATCAGTTATTCTTTTATTCAAGTATGCCAGAGAAGACTGGGTCTTAACACTTGAGCAATCTTCTTGGAAGAATAAGGCAAACTACAGAAAACACAAAATGAATATCGCTTTTGTTCGTTTATCCATTTGCAAAAGACATAATACCTATAGTGCTAAGAATAGTTTTCAAAGTATCTATTACTACCCCCTCAAAGCTTACATACTAGTCACCAAACTCAAACAAATAAAATGCTATCAAGTTGATTACAACTTATAGCAACCACATATAGGTCTTGCAAGACTGTAAATCTTTACAGAAGCAGAGAGCTTCACTTTTCTCCCCCTGAGTGACTGGTGTATTTGAACTACTGACCTTGTGGTTAGCAGCCCATTGCTAAATGATTAGTTCCATAATCATTACGCTTACTTAACTCTACATTCTTTTAATTATTTCTCTATCAGTCCAAATTGCATCTGGCTACATGGGAAAAAACAAACCGACTCTAGTGGTCTAATCACAAAAGCTTCATTTTTCTTATATTAACACCAAAAATACCAAACCAGTTGCCACTGAATTGATTCTGATTTAGTTACCCCATATGATTCAGGGTAGAACTGTGCTCCATGAGGTTTTCAAGGGCTGAATTTTTAAATGTAGATTGCCAGGTTTTTCTTCCAAGGCATTTTTGGCTTAGCAGTGAATTGTGTTAACCCTTTGCACCACACAGGGGTTTGTCTTATACAATAGTAAGTTTTGAAATAGGTAGCCTAGGTCTGGCGTATTTGCTCAGGGACTCATTTTGGATATAGGAGAATGCATGCTTTTTGGTCTGCCAAACTCATGTAACCTATGTGACTCCCCCTCTTTCAATATTCTGACGAGGGAGCATGACAGCAGAATACCCAAGGACAAAAATGAAATGGGTTATGCCAGACAAGTGTTTTGCCTTAAACAACAACAAAAACTTTCTTGGGAGTCCTACTATGTATCTTTCACCTACACACATTTGGCCCAAACTGGGTCAAATGCTTATGCATAGCTGCAAGGGAGCCTAGGAGTGAGCGATTTAAGTAGGTACATTATCACCCTAAACAAAATTGAGCTTCTATTAGTAGTAAGAATGAGAAAAATGGATACTGTTTAGGCATATAGCAGGGTTGGGTAGAATTCTATTTTGTGTCTTAATTTACATTTTGAATGAACTCAGAAAAAGTCATAGAGAGTAGAACAAAGGGATGGATGTGCATCCAACCACCTCAACTACTCATTTCTTTTCATGCTCTCCCTCTAGCTTCCCTGAATAGTTCTTGGTTACACATTGGGCTGCTAATTGCACGGTCGGTATTTTGAAATCACCGGCTGCTCTTCGGGAGAAAGATGGGACTCTACTCTGTAAAGAGGTACAGTCTCAGAACCTCACAGGTACAATTTTACCCATGTCCTGTAGGGTCGATATGAGTTAGCATTGATTCAATGGCAGTGAGCTTGGTTTGGATAGATGTGTGGAATCTTAGGATGGAATAGTTTGAATACACAGAAAAAAATTCAGTGGAATCATAACCCTCTAAATAATTACCCTCTAAAGCCACAAAGATCAACTGTGTCCAGCATGGTGACAGTTTAGCATATGCCATGGGGACATTGCTCATATCCCAGTGTTGTTAATCAACAAAAACGCACGCACTGCCACTTATAGTGACCCTATGCACAATAGAATAAAAGCCTTTCTAGTCCTGTGACATCCTCACAATGGTCATATTTTAGCCTATTGTTACAGCCACTGTGTTGATCCATCTCATTCCGGGTTTACCTGTTTTTTGATGATGCTCTACCAAGTATTTTTTCCTTTTCTAGGGACTAATTTCTCCTGATACCATGTTCAAAGTATATGAAATGAAGTTTTACCATCCTCACTTCTAAAATACATTCTGGCTGTACTTCTTTCGGGACAGACCTCTTTGTTCTGCTGGGCATTCATGGTATATTCAATACTATTTGCAACATCATATTTTAAAGGCATCATATTTTCTTCAGTCTTCCTTATTTATGGTCCATATTTCACATGCATATGTGAAACATTACCATCAAGTCTATTGTTATTCATAGTGACCATATAGAGTTTCCAAGGATATAAATCTTTACAGGGTCAAATAGCTTCCTCTTTCTTCTGTGGAGCAGCAAGTGGGTTGAACCACCAACCTTGCTGTTAGTCATTCAACCCACACCAGACACTGAAATTAAGACTCCTTTCACATGCATCTAAGGTGACTAAAAATATCAAGGCTAAAAGCAGGCATAACTTGCTAATCCCCAGAGTAAAACATTTGCTCTTTCACATTTTAAAGAGGTCTTTTACAACAGATTTTTCCAATGAAGTACGTTGATTTATTGCCTGCTGCTTCTGTGAGTATTGATTGTGGGTCCAAGTAAAATAGAGTTTAGCTACATTTCTCTATTTGTAATGATGTTGTGTGTTTATATTTGTCACGTTGAGAAGACATTTGTATTCTTAGTGCTGAAGACTAATTTATACTGAAGGTGTACTATATGAGCTTTATCAGTAAGTACTTCAAGGCCTATTGACTTTCAGCCAGCAAGATTGGGTCATCTGCATAACACAGGTTGTTAATGATTCTTCCTCCAATCCACATGCCTCAACTTCTTCATACAGAGCATCTTCTCAGATTATTTGAATAAGTATAGTGTGATAGATAGGTAGGTTTATAGTGCCAACCTGGCCAATAAGAACATGTGGGATTAATAAGTTTGCAGTTTGATTAGTGGGCAAAGAGATAAATGGCTCAGCAAGCCACACCTATCTCTCAGTTGCTCTCTGGTGATCAGACCAGTGTGTGGCTGCCTTACCTAGTTCTGCAGTTTGCTGCCTGGCTGTACTGCCATATTTACTGCTGCATGGAAGTGAGTTCAACTGAGTCCTCTGTACTGCTATGTGGACTAATTAGCTGTTCTATTCCTTCGTGTTCTACCTATCTATCAAATCATAAATGTCCTGGTTTTGTTTCTCTAGAGAACCCTGTCTAACACATATGGTGAAAGGATATAACCACAACACACACTCTCCTGATTTTAAACCACGCAGTATCCCCTTGTTCTATTCGAACCACTTCCTGTTGGTTTATGTACAGGTACCACAGGAGCACAATTAAATGTACGGGAATTCCCATTGTTCTCATATGTATTCATATGCTACCCAAAGTTTGTTATGATACACAGTAAAGTCCTCTGCATAGTCAATAGTACATAAGTAAGCATTTTCCTTGTATCCTCTGTTTTCAGCCACGGTCCATCTGAAATCAGCATTGATATACCTTGCCTCATGCCCTCTTTTAATACAGCCTGGATTTCTGGCAGCTTCCTGTTGACATATTGCTATAACTACTTTTAAAGTTATCTTCAATAAAATTGTACTTGCATGTCATATTAATGTTATTTTTATTTAATTTGCAGATTTTGTTGCGTCATGTTTCTTTAGAATGGACACAAATATTAATCACTTCCAGTTGGTTGGCCAGATAGCTATCTTCCAAATTTCTTGACATGGACTATCACTGCATGAGCGTGTTGAAATATTTCCATTCCTATCCCTTCCTTGCTTTTCACTAATGCTTACATTGCAGCTTCAACTTCCTCTTGGCCTTTTGAACTAGTAGAACCTCAACTAATTCTTGGGTACAGAGACTCTGTATACTCCTTCCATATTCTTTGGATTCTCCCTGCATCATTCAATAGTTTGATAAATAATCCTTCAACATTTTAATCCAAGGCTTGGATTTTTTCTTCTGTTCTTTCAATTTATGATATGCTGACTGTACTCATTCCTTTTGCTTTCCTAATTCCAGGTCTTTACACGTTACAATATAATTCTTTACTTTATCTTCTCAAGCTGGCCTTTCAAATTTTTCTGTTCAACCCTTTTATTTCATCATTTCTTCCATTTGCTTTAGCTGCTTTAGGTTCAAGAGCAAGTTTCACAGTCTCCTCTGATATCCACTGTAGTATTTTCTTTCTTTCCTGTATTATTATTATTATTATTTAATTTTAACAATTTATTGGGGCTCATACAATTTTTTCACAGTTCATGCATATACATACATCAATTGTATAAAGCACATCTGTACAGTTTTTGCCCTAATCATTTTTTTCTCTTTTCTTCTTTTACATTTTATTAGGGACTCATACAACTCTTACCACAATCCATACATATACATACATCAATTGTATAAAGCACATCCATACATTCCCTGCCCCAATCATTCTCAAGGCATTTGCTCTCCACTTAAGCCCCTTGCATCAGGTCCTCTTTTTTTCCCCCTCCCTCCCCATTCCCCCCTCCCTCATATGCCCTTGGTAATTTATACATTGTTGTTTTGTCATATCTTGCCCTATCCGGAGTCTCCCTTCCCCCCTTCTCTGCTGTCCCTCTCCCAGGGAAGAGGTCACATGTGGATCCTTGTAATCAGTTCCCCCTTTCCAACCCACTCACCCTCCACTCTCCCAGCATCGTCCCTCACACCCTTGGTCCTGAAGGTATCATCCACCGTGGATTCCCTGTACCTCCAACCCTCATATGCACCAGTGTACAGCCTCTGTCCTATCCAGCCCTGCAAGGTAGAATTCGGATCATGGTAGTTGGGGGGAGGAAGCATCCAGGATCCGGGGGAAAGCTGTGTTCTTCATCGATACTACCTCACACCCTAATTAACCCATCTCCTCTCCTAAACCCCTCTATGAGGGGATCTCCACTGGTCGACACTTGGGCCTGGGGTCTCCACTCTGCACTTCCCCCTTCATTTAATATGATATATGTATATATATATACATACATACATATATACATATACACATATATACACATACATACACACACACTTATATCTTTTTTTTTTTTGCATGATGCCTTATACCTGGTCCCTTGGGCACCTCGTGATCGCACTGGCCGGTGTGCTTGGATTCCTGCCCCTCCCCCGAAAAGAATTTGTTCCAAAGGACGACATTGACTCTGCAGCTCTGGGAGATGGACATATTTGATCAGAGCACACGGGAGCAGATGAAGGGGCAGGAGGAGAGAGTGGAGCACAGCCTGGCCCACCAGGCCGTGATGATGATGTTCTTTCCTGTATTATTAATGATCTTTTTGAGGAGCCCCCAATAAAATGATTTATGATAAATAAATAAATAGCCCCAGATGACATGACAAAAATACAAAAAAGATTGATGACCTTGATGCTATTTCACAAGTCTTCTGGTAGCTGATCATTAATGTTCAGTATGTCCAAACCATTCTTGAGATAGGCTCTAAATTCAGGTGAAATATTGTGATAGTAAGTTTTGGTGTCAATTTAGCTTGACCAGGATCTTCAGAAGGTGCAGGTCACAGTCTCCTTGGTGGTGTGACCTATTTCATAGCTATAAGTAGACCGTGGAGAATGGGCTCACTCTTTTTCTTCCTGATGAAAAGACCCTGGACCCTACGTCTGGCTTCCTGGGATGGCAATCACCATGAGACCTGCTGACCCTAAGAGTTGTCTGTGGCCTGCCAACTGCCTGTTGACTTTGGATTCTCCCAACTGTGCCTCCACCAACCTGTGGTTTTCCTGTTTCTTGGGCTATTCCTCCAACAGCTTCATGAGTCTGGAAGGGCCTCTAATTTGCATCTGATTTATGGGCTGGAGTTGGACTGGGGTTTCTTGTTGTGTGGACTTCTTAATGTAAAATTCTTTATTGATATAAATTTTCTTCTTCTACATGTATCAGTATCACTGGTTTGTTTCTCTAGAAACCCCAGCCGACCACAGATATAATATAGTCTGTATTTGGGCTCTTTTGCGTTCTAATTTTAATTTTCTTCAGGTTTGACTTGAACTTGCATATTAGTAATTGATAGTCTGTTACATAGTTGGCCCCTGGTCTTATTTTGTCTCAATGATATTGAGCTTCTCTATCATGTCTTCCCACCGATTTAATCAATTCCATTCCTGTGTATTCCACATGCATATATGCCGCTCCTGTTGTTGAATAAAGGTGTTTGCAATGAGGAAGTTATTGCTCTTGCAGAATTCTTTCATGCATTCTTCAGCTTCTTTTCTATCCCCAAAGCATAGTTTCTAATTACTCTTCCTTCCTTTTTGTTTCCATGTGTGCATTCCAATTGTCAGCAATTATTAATGCATTTTCAGTACATGTGTGATCAATTTCAGACTAAAGAAGTTGGTACAATTCTTCATTGGCTTTAGTGGTTTGTGAGAAAATTTGAATAATGGTTCTATTAAGCGGCCTTCCTTGTGTATGAAGATAGATATTATTCTGTCACATTCAGCATTGCACTTCAAGATAGATCTAGAAATGCTCTTTTTGACGATGAAAGAGACATTCTTTTGAACTTGTCATTGTCAGCGTAGTCATTCTTATCATTTTAAGATTCAAAGGGACTATTTCAACTCACCAATACCTAGGATATTGATCTTTATTGGTCAGATTCCGTTTTTTATGATTTCCAATTTTCCTAGATTCTTATTTTGCACGTTTCATGTTCTGATTATTAATGAATGGTTGCAATGATTGTTCTCATTTTGAATTATAATCCATCAGCAAATGAAGGTGCCAGAAAGCTTTAGTACACTTTGTTGCTAGATGCCTTCAAGTCAGTTCTGTCTCATAATAATGCCTACACAACAGAATGAAACATTGCCTGGTCCTGCCCCATACTCAAAAATGTTGTTATGTTTGAGCCCATTTTTGTAGGAATTGTCTCGATCCATTTGATCGGGTGTCTTCCTCTTTTTGCAACCCCTCCACTGTAATGTGTATGATATCCTCCAGGGACTGGTCTGTCCTGATAACATCTGCAAAGTACATGAGATGAAGTCTCGCCATCCTATCTGCCAAGGAACATTTAGCTGCACTTCTTCTCAGACAGATTTGTTTGTTCTTCTCTCCACCCATGGTACTTTCAGTAATTTTTTGTCAGTACCTTAATTCACATGCACCAGTTCTCCTTCAGTCGTTTTCATTCCATGTTCAAATTTCACATGCATAAGATGTGGCAGAAAATACCATGCCTTGGGCCAGGCGCAACTTAATCCTAAGTGAAATTCTTGATCTTCAGTACTTTAAAGTGGTTATGTGCAGTAGATTTGCCTAATGCAATATGTTATTTGGTTTCTTGATTGTTGTTTCCATGAGCATTAGTTGTGAATCTAAGCAAGACGAAATCCTTGATAACTTCAATATTTTCTCCATTTATTATGATGTTATCTACAGCTCCTGTTGTGAGGTTTTGAGTTATCATTTAGGTGGACTCTACTTTGAGAAAGCTCTCTTTCTCGGTGATATTTTGATTGTTTTGCAATCTGAGGGGCTCATTTTCTGGCATTATATCAGACAATATTTTACTGCTATGCAGAAAGTTTTCAATGGTGAATCCCTCAGAAGTGGACTGATTATTTTGTCGTCCTGTCAGTTCTTAGTCTGGAAGCTGTGTTGAAATCTGTTCACCGTGGGTGATCCTGCCTGGTATTTGAAGTACTAGTGGACTAACTCCCAGCATCACAGCAAAGCACAAGCTACCACAGTGCAGCAAATTGACAGATGGGGCGGGGGAGGGGAGTTGTCATTGTTAGACACTGTTAATTTGGCTCTAACTCATAGCACCCACAGCCTGTTTCCTCACAGTTTATGTTGGAGACCATTTTTGCAGCCAGTATGCCAATTCATCCCATTGAGGACCTTCTTCTTTTTTTCACCACTCCACTTTACCAAGTATGATATCCTTCTCTAGGGACTATGCTCAGCTGTTTACATGTCCAAAGTATGTGATATGAAGTCTTGCCATTCTCACGTCTAGGAAGCATTCTGGCTCTACTTCCGCCAAGAAAGATTTGTTCCTTCTTCTGAAAGTCCATGGAATATTCAATATTCTTCACCAGCATCATAATTCAAAGACATCAACTTTTATTTTACCTTTCATAATTATTCTCCATTTTCAAGTACATATGAGGTGATTGAAAATGCCATAGTATGATAGTTATATAATTTTATGTCAGTTTGAAGCTATGTAAAAGTGTAAGGTTGGTATCCAATCTGTCAATCACACCATAGCCTGATGGTGCCTCTTTGTGGCCATGGCCTTCTCATAAGGAGGGCCCTGGGAACCTCCCCTTCTTTTTGCATTCACCTGACTGCTTCCTGCCCACGTTGAGAGCTGCCAGAGTCTTGCCATGCTTCCATCGACCTTGGGTCCACACGACATTGCAATCACTGGCCTTTGACATCCCTGCATTCTGCATCATTGCATGTAACTGCGTACGTTGTAAAGGAACTTATGGGCTAGTGTTGGACTTATGGACTTGAGTTGGACTGGCCTGGGATATTTCCTTGAAATAGAAATACTATAATGACTTCTTGATAGAAAACTATTTATTGCACATATATGAGTGGCACTTGATTTGTGTCTCTAGTCAGCCTGGCTTACATCCAGTTCACTGCTATCAAGTTGATTCCAACCCTTAGCAACTCTATAGGACAGGGGAGAGATATCCCTGTGGGTTTCCAATACTGGAACTTTGTATGGGAGCAGAACTGCTGATCTTGTGTTGAGCAACCCAACTGGGTTGGTTCTGACGCATTATGTTTGTAACCACTATACCACTAGGGCTCAGCTGTGCCTTATTCCTCAAAGTGACATCTTTTAACACTGGAAATTGGTCTTCAGCAAGATCTACCAGTGTACTCGGTCATATGACTTATTTTCTTTTTACACTGTTTTGATTGTGATGTGAGGGAAAATCTACAGAGTAAATTGATTTTCCTTACAATTCATGCAATGTTTTACGATATTGATTGCAATACCTACAATGCAATACTACTTTTCCTATTCCCTCCCTTTGTTTGCCGTTTCCATTGGTCTTTCGTTCCCATTCCTTCCTGCCTTCTGAGTAACTCCCTGACAAATGCTGGGCTCTGAATTGTACATCGTTGACAGTATAGGTCTCCTATTTGGGGGCTGAAAGTTGAGCCATGGAGGTGAGGTCAGGTGTCAAATGGGAATTCCACTAGTGCCTATCATATCCTAAGGTTAGTCTTCTTATTTTGAGTTCTACATTTTCCCCAGTTGATCCAGGGCCTACTACTGTGAGCACTTTCAGAGCAATCTGCAGTGAGAACCCTATGCTATCTTGGTCTTCTGGACTCAGGGCTGTGGAGCCTGGGCTTCATGTGGTCAGTGAATCCCTTTCATCTTCTTTTGATGCTATCTGTGTAATTCTGTATTTTGAATTTCTCTTCAATTTTTTCAGCTAGTGAAATGCACATGCTTTTCATTTTTGCTGTCCTAATTCCAGGTCTTTGCACCTTTTCATATAATTCTTTATTCCATCTTTTTGAATTCCCCTTTGAAATTTTATGTTCAGCTTCTTTATTCAGTGTCTTTACTTCATCAATTATTTCTAAATTTCTCTCTCTCTCTCTTTTTCGTACTTCATCAATTCTTTCATTGGCTTCAGCTACTCCACATTCAAGGTGACATCCATTTTGTCTTTTCTTTAGTTTCATCTTTTTAATTATCTTTGAATTTCTTTATTTATGATATTCTTGATATTATTGCAGAACTCGTATCATCTCAGGTGATTTGTGTTCAATGTGTCAACTTTCTTCTTGAAGTATCCTTTAATTTAGATGAGATATACTCAAATTCATACTTTGACTCTTGGGGACTTGTTTTAATTTTATTTGAATTCGAGTTGAATTTGCCATTGACAGTTTGTTCCACAGTTGGTCTCCAGTCTCGTGACTGATGATATTGAACTACTTTATACCATAAATACTTGCGTATAAGCCGAGTTTTTTTCAGCACATTTTTTATGCTGAAAAAGCACCCCAGCTTTGGGGGGTAAAATTAGTTGCCTTGGGTTATACTCGAGTATATATAGTAGTTTATTTCAACAGATGTAGTTGATTTGATTCCTGTGTATTTCTATCCAATATACATGATCCATGTCTATGGTTACTGTTTACATCACTGAAAAATAAATGTTCAATCAATAAGCCATCCTTATTGGAAAATTCTATCATGAGATCTCCCATGTGGCTTCCATCCCCATGGCCATATTTTCTAACTAGTGATCCTCCTCCTTAGTTTCCAGTTTTTGCATTCAAGTCATCAGTAATCTTGATTGCATGCCCAGTGAGGCGCTAACTGCCTGTTGCACCATAGATATGAAGTCTGGACCGTTGTCTGACTGAATTGAAGCAGGCTGGCCCAAAACGAGGAATGATGTCTTGAAGAAGGTGAGTGGTGACTATGCTTGCACTCTCAGAGGAGGTGGGAAAGGCTTTGATCCATCCTGAAAATGTGTTAACCATAGTGAGGAGGTATTTAAACCGCTTATGCTTTGGCATGTGGGTAACGGTTATCTGCCAGTCCTGTCCAGGTAGGTGCCCTTACATCTGGTGGAGCTGTTTACGAGGGTGTTGAGCTTTCTGGCTATTGGAGAGGGCACCGATGTTGCATTTTGCATGTACTGTGTTGATAGTACTCCATAGTCCAGTGGGGGTGAAATATGGGGTTAGAAACGTGTAGAGAGCTTTTGGCCCGATGTGTGGAGAATTGTGAATATTGGTGATGATTGTTTCCTCTTGTAACTTTGGGAGAATGAGTAAGTTCTATTTGTGTACCCACCAGTTTTGTTGAGGAAGAGAGCAATACTGGGTGTTTTCCTGATCAGTGTAAGTTGGAGTGTAAGTGGGAGGTAAAAAGCATACTGAGCTAGGAGCGGGAAAGTTGTTGGGCTAAGTCAGTACCAGGATCTGCAGAGTGGGAGGGGGGCCTGTCTATTCCCAAAACCGAGACCAGGGAAGGGGAAGTAGGGCCTGAGTGAGAGGGCGAAATGGAGAAGGTAGTCCGCTACCTGGAGCACAACCCTGGGTTCGGCGAGGGTTACCAGAGTCGAGGAGCCAGGGCCTCTTCTGTCCATGAACCCCAGCAGCTCCATACCTTGCAGCTATGTGTCTGGAGTTTCCAGGATCTTGGCACCTCGGCTTTGCAGAGCCAGTGGCAGAGCCAGGGTCGGGCAGTTCGACTTCCAGTGGCCTGGCTGTTTGCACTGCGGGTAGGGCTTGGTAGGAGGCTTGGGATTGGGACAAACTTTTGCCCAGTGGCCAACCCGGCCACATTTGAAGCAGGCTCCTGGCGGTAGGTGCCGGCTCCCCTGGGTAGCGTGGCGATGGACGGGATTGCCTGCCGGCCTTAGGGCTGCTACCAGGGCTTGGGAATGGAGGCTAACCATCTGTTGGACCCTCACCTGGCAAGTGGCCTCAACCGGCTCCTCCCAAGCGTTGAAAACTTTAAATGCCATTTTTACCAGATCCTGTATAGGGGTTTCAGGGCCCTCCTCAGCCTTCTTTAGCTTTTTTTCTGATGTCAGGGGCTGACTGGAAGGTGAAGTGAGAGGCCAAAATAGAGGCCCCACTTTTTAGACCCTGGGTCTAAACGAGTGTACTTTGTGAGTGCCTCCTGGAGGCAGTTAAGAAAAAGAGCAGTAACTTCTCTCAGTTTGTCATAGTTGACAACCTTGTTGGAGACTTTTTCCAGACCTGTAATGAGGTACCTGAGCATGAGGTTTCTATAAGGAAGATCAGACGCCCGGCCGGGCTGGTAACTCCAACTGGGGTCCTCTATTGGGATGGCATGCACCCCCAAGGGGACATTTGGGTCAATAGCGTGGTTTTTGTCTGTGTACGTTCCTCGGCAGTAAGGGTAGAAGCAAGGATCACTTGGATGTCATGCCAGGTTAAATCATACGTTTGGGAAATATAGGTAAATTCTTTAATAAACTTAGAGGGGTCTGCTGAGAAAGAGCCCAGGCGGGTCTCTACGTGCGACCGGTCCTTTAAGGAAAAAGGGACATGGACTTGAACGAGTCTCTATACACCTGCAACCTCTCTTAATGGACAAAGGGCAGCTGGAGGGTTGTGGGAGCGGGTATGAGAGGCAAGCGGTGAGGACAGGAGAGAGCGATGGGGTGGCGCAGCAGGCGGGGGAGACTGAGAGGACAGCGGGAGAGGCGTGCTGAAGAGCTTGGCTGGCTCTTCTGGGGTTTGAATGGCAGGTTCTTTCTGCTGAGGAGATAGAGCTAACCGTATTTGGCGGGCAGAACAATGGCTACAGAGGTCAGGACGGGAACGCAAGTCCCAAAAAGCCTGCACATAGGGCACTTCAGAATCCTTACCAGTCCTCCTGCAGAAATTGTCCAGGTCCTGTAGAACGTTGAAATCAAAAATGCCCGTCGGAAGCCAATGTGCGTGGTTGTTAAGCTGGGACTGGGTCCAGGCAACTTGGGAGAGAACAACAAGTCTTTTCTTTCACAAGGTCTGAGTGAGAGGGAAAGACTCATCAGGGCAGCCGTAGACTGGTTTTGAACGTAGGCAAGCGCCGTGTCTAAAGGTCCTAGAGACTATGTACATTAACTACTGGGCACTTGAACTATGTAGGTTAACTAGCGGGCCCTTGGAATATCTAGGTTACCTAGCGTGCACTTGGACAGTCTAGGTTACCTAGCGGGCACTTGGATATCTAGGTTAACGAACGGGCACTTGGACTATGTATGTTTCATAGCGGGCAATTGGACTATCTAGGTTAGGTAACGGGCACTTGGACTATCTAGGTTACCTAGCGGGAACTTGGACAATGTAGGTTACCGAGCGGGCACTTGGACTATCTAGGTTACTTAACGGGCACTTGGATGTCTAGGTTTCTTAGCGGGCACTTGGACGATCTAGGTTAACTAGAGGGCACTTGGACTATCTAAGTTAACTAGCGTGCACTTGGACTATCTAGGTTAACTAGCGGGCAATTGGATGATCAATGTTAACTAGCGGGCACTTGGACTATCTAGGTTAGCTAACGGGCACTTGGACTAAGTACGTCCCCTAGTGGGCACTTGGACACTCCAGGTTAACTAACGGGCACTAGGACTATCTAGGTTAACTAGCGGGCACTTGGACGATCTAGGTTAACTAGCGGGCACTTGGACTATCGAAGTTAACAAGTGAGCCCTGGACTATGTAGGTTAACTAGTGAGTTAACTATGTAGGTTAACAAGTGAGCCTTGGACTATGTAGGTTAACTAGCAGGCCCTTGGACTATCTAGGTTGCCTAGCGGGCACTTGGACTATATAGGTTACCTAGCGGGCACTTGGACTATGTAGGTTACCTAGTGGGCACTCAGACTATCTAGGTTAACGAACGGGCACTTGGAATATGCAGGTAACCTAGAGGGCACTTGGACTGTCTAGGTTACCTAGCGGGCACTTGGACTTCTAGGTTAACGAACGGGCACTTGTACTATGTAGGTTGCTTAGCGGACACTTGGACTATCTAGGTTAGGTAACGGGCACTTTGAGTATCTAGGTTACCTAGCGGGCACTTGGATTATGTTGGTTAACTAGCGAGCACTTGGACTACTTAGGTTACCTAGCGGGCACTTGGACTATCTAGGTTAACTAGCGGGCACTTGGACTATCTAGGTCAACTAGCGGGCCCTTGTACTATGTAGGTTAACTAGCGAGCACTTGGACTATCTAGGTTAACTAGCGGACCTTGGATTACATAGGTTAACTAGCGGGCCCTTGGACTATGTAGGTTAACTAGCGTGCACATGGACTATCTAGGTTAACTAGCGGGCACTTGGACTATCTAGGATAGCTAACAGGCACTTGGACTAAGTACGTCCCCTAGTGGGCACTTGGACACTCTAGGTTAACTAACGGGCACTAGGACTATCTACGTTACCTAGCGAGCACATGGACTATCTAGGTTACCTAGCGGGCACTTGGAATATGTAGGTCAACTAGCGGGCACTTGGATTATGTAGGTTCCCTATCGGGCACTTGTAATATGTAGGTTAACTAGAGGGCATTTGGACTATGTAGGTTACCTAGCGGGCACTTGGACTATGTAGGTTCCCTACCAGGCACTTGGAAAATGTAGGTTAACTAGGGGGCACTAGGACTATGTAGGTTACCCAGCAGGCCCTTAGACTATCTAGGTTACCTAGAGGGCACTTGGACAGTCTAGGTTACCTAGCGGGCACTTGGACTTCTAGGTTAACGAACGGGCGCTTGGACTATGTATGTTGCATAGCGGGCAATTGGACTATCTAGGTGAGGTAACGGGCACTTGGACTATCTAGGTTACCTAGCAGGCACTTGGACAATGTAGGTTACCTAGCGGGCACTTGGACTATCTAGGTTACTTAACGGGCACTTGGATGTCTAGGTTTCTTAGCGGGCACTTGGACGATCTAATTTAACTAGAGGGCACTTGGACTATCTAAGTTAACAAGCGTGCACTTGGACTATCTAGGTTAACTAGCGGGCACTTGGATGATCAATGTTAACTAGCGGGCACTTGGACTATCTAGGTTAGCTAACGGGCACTTGGACTAAGTACGTCCCCTAGTGGGCACTTGGACACTCTAGGTTAACTAACGGGCACTAGGACTATCTAGGTTAACTAGCGGGCACTTGGACGATCTAGGTTAACTAGCGGGCACTTGGACTATCGAAGTTAACAAGTGAGCCCTTGGACTATGTAGGTTAACTAGCGGGCCTTGGACTATCTAGGTTGCCTAGCGGGCACTTGGACTATGTAGGTTAACTAGCAGGCACTTGGACTATGTAGGTTAACTAGCGGGCCCTTGGACTATGTAGATTAACTAGAGGCACTTGGACTATCTACGTTAACTAGCGGGCCCTTGGACTATGTAGATTCCCTAGCGGGCACTTGGATTATGTATGTTCCCTAGCGGGACTTGGACTATGTATGTTCCCTATGGACACTTGAACTATGTAAGTTAACTACCGGGCACTTGAACTATGTAAGTTAACTACCGGGCACTTGAACTATGTAGGTTAATTGCGGGCCCTTGGACTATCTAGGTTACCTAGCGGGCACTTGGACTATGTAGGTAACCTAGCGGGCACTTGGACAGTCTAGGTTACCTAACGGGCACTTGGACTATCTAGGTTGCATAGCGGGCACTTGGATTATGTAGGTTAACTAGCGAGCACGTGGACTATCTAGGTTAACGAACGGGCACTTGGACTATGTAGGTTACCTAGCGGGCACTTGGACTATGTAGGTTTCCTAGCGGGCATTTGGACTATCTAGGTTAACGAACTGGCACTTGGACTATCTAGGTTACCTAGCGGGCACTTGAACTATGTAGGTCAACTAGCGGGCACTTGGATTATGTAGGTTCCCTATCGGGCACTTGTAATATGTATGTTAACTAGAGGGCATTTGGACTATGTAGGTTACCTAGCGGGCACTTGGACTATGTAGGTTCCCTAGCGGGCACTTGGATTATGTAGGTTCCCTATCGGGCACTTGGACTATGTAGGTTAACTAGCGGGCATTTTGACTATGTAGGTTACCTAGAGGGCACTTGGACTATGTAGGTTCCCTATCGGGCATTTGGACTATGTAGGTTACCTAGCGAGCCCTTGGACTATCTAGGTTACCTAGGGGGAACCTGGACAATGTAGGTTAACTAGTGGGCACTTGGACTATCTAGGTTGCCTAGCAGGCACTTGGACTATGTAGGTTAACTAGCGGGCACTTGGACTATCTAGGTTACCTAGCGGGCAGGTGGACTATGTACGTTCCCTAGCGGGCACTTGGACTATCTACGTTACCTAGTGGGCACTTGGACTATGTACGTTACCTAGCGGGCACTTGGACTATGTACGTTTCCTAGCGGGTACTTGGACTAGATAGGTTCCCTAGCGGGCACTTGGTATATCTAAGTTAACTAGCGGGCACTTGGACTATCTAGGTTAACTAGAGAGCACTTGGACTATCTAGGTTAACTAGCGGGCATTTGGATTATTAGTGCCCCTGTAGGGCATTTGGACTATATTGGTTACCTAGCGGGCACTTGGACTATGTAGGTTAACGAACGGGCACTTGGACTATGTAGGTAACCTAGTGGTCATCTGAACTGTCTAGGTTACCTAGCGGGCACTTGGACTATGTAGGTTAACTAGCGGGCACTTGGACTATGTAGGTTAACTAGCGGGCCCTTGGACTATGTAGATTAACTAGCGGGCACGTGGACTATCTAGGTTACCTAGCGGGCACTTGGACTATGTAGTTCAACTAGCGGGCACTTGGATTATGTAGGTTCCCTATCGGGCACTTGTAATATGTAGGTTAACTAGAGGGCATTTGGACTATGTAGGTTACCTAGCGGGCACTTGGACTATGTAGGTTCCCTACCAGGCACTTGGAAAATGTAGGTTAACTAGGGGGCACTAGGACTATGTAGGTTACCTAGCAGGCCCTTAGACTATCTAGGTTACCTAGCGGGCACTTGGACAGTCTAGGTTACCTAGCGGGCACTTGGACTTCTAGGTTAACGAACGGGCGCTTGGACTATGTATGTTGCATAGCGGGCAATTGGACTATCTAGGTGAGGTAACGGGCACTTAGAATATCTAGGTTACCTAGCGGGAACTTGGACAATGTAGGTTACCTAGCGGGCACTTGGACTATCTAGGTTACTTAACGGGCACTTGGATGTCTAGGTTTCTTAGCGGGCACTTGGACGATCTAGGTTAACTAGAGGGCACTTGGACGATCTAAGTTAACTAGCGTGCACTTGGACTATCTAGGTTAACTAGCGGGCAATTGGATGATCAATGTTAACTAGCGGGCACTTGGACTATCTAGGTTAGCTAACGGGCACTTGGACTAAGTACCTCCCCTAGTGGGCACTTGGACACTCTAGGTTAACTAACGGGCACTAGGACTATCTAGGTTAACTAGCGGGCACTTGGATGATCTAGGTTAACTAGCGGGCACTTGGACTATCGAAGTTAACAAGTGAGCCCTTGGACTATGTAGGTTAACTAGCGGGCACTTGGATTATGTAGGTTCCGTATCGGGCACTTGGACTATGTAGGTTAACTAGAGGACATTTGGACTATGTAGGTTACCTAGCGGGCACTTGGACTATGTAGGTTCCCTATCGGGCACTAGGAAAATGTAGGGTAACTAGGGGGCACTAGGACTATGTACGTTACCTAGCGGGCCCTTAGACTATCTAGGTTACCTACCGGGCATTTGGAATATGTAGGCTCGTTAGCGGTTATTTGGACTATATAGATTACTTAGCGGGCACTTAGACTTTGTTGGTTACCTAGCGGACACTTGGACTATCTAGGTTACCTAGCAGGCACTTGAACTATCTACCTTACCTAGCGGGTACTTGGAGTATGTAGGTTACCTACCGGGCTGTTGTACTATCTAGGTTACCTAGCGGGCACTTGGACTATCTAGGTTAACTAACGGGCACTTGGACTGTCTAGATTTCCTAGCGGGCACGTGGACTATCTAGGTTAACGAACTGGCACTTGGACTATGTAGGTTACCTAGCGGGCACTTGGACTATGTAGGATCCCTATCGGACATTTGGACTACTTAGGTTACCTAGCGGGCACTTGGACTATCTAGGTTAACTAGCGGACCTTGGATTACATAGGTTAACTAGCGGGCCCTTGGACTATGTAGGTTAACTAGCGTGCACTTGGACTATCTAGGTTAACTAGCGGGCACTTGGACTATCTAGGATAGCTAACAGGCAATTGGACTAAGTACGTCCCCTAGTGGGCACTTGGACACTCTAGGTTAACTAACGGGCACTAGGACTATCTACGTTACCTAGCGGGCACGTGGACTATCTAGGTTACCTAGCGGGCATTTGGACTATGTAGGTCAACTAGCGGGCACTTGGATTATGTAGGTTCCCTATCGGGCACTTGTAATATGTAGGTTAACTAGAGGGCATTTGGACTATGTAGGTTACCTAGCGGGCACTTGGACTATGTAGGTTCCCTACCGGGCACTTGGAAAATGTAGGTTAACTAGGGGGCACTAGGACTATGTAGGTTACCTAGCAGGCCCTTAGACTATCTAGGTTACCTAGCGGGCACTTGGACAGTCTAGGTTACCTAGCGGGCACTTGGACTTCTAGGTTAACGAACGGGCGCTTGGACTATGTATGTTGCATAGCGGGCAATTGGACTATCTAGGTGAGGTAACGGGCACTTGGAATATCTAGGTTACCTAGCGGGAACTTGGACAATGTAGGTTCCCTATCGGGCACTAGGAAAATGTAGGTTAACTAGGGGGCACTAGGACAATGTAGGTTACCTAGCGGGCACTTGGACTATCTAGGTTACTTAACGGGCACTTGGATGTCTAGGTTTCTTAGCGGGCACTTGGACGATCTAGGTTAACTAGAGGGCACTTGGACGATCTAAGTTAACTAGCGTGCACTTGGACTATCTAGGTTAACTAGCGGGCAATTGGATGATCAATGTTAACTAGCGGGCACTTGGACTATCTAGGTTAGCTAACGGGCACTTGGACTAAGTACCTCCCCTAGTGGGCACTTGGACACTCTAGGTTAACTAACGGGCACTAGGACTATCTAGGTTAACTAGAGGGCACTTGGACGATCTAGGTTAACTAGCGGGCACTTGGACTATCGAAGTTAACAAGTGAGCCCTTAGACTATGTAGGTTAACTAGCGGGCACTTGGATTATGTAGGTTCCGTATCGGGCACTTGGACTATGTAGGTTAACTAGAGGACATTTGGACTATGTAGGTTACCTAGCGGGCACTTGGACTATGTAGGTTCCCTATCGGGCACTAGGAAAATGTAGGTTAACTAGGGGGCACTAGGACTATGTAGGTTACCTAGCGGGCCCTTAGACTATCTAGGTTACCTAGCGGGCATTTGGAATATGTAGGCTCGTTAGCGGTTATTTGGACTATATAGATTACTTAGCGGGCACTTAGACTTTGTTGGTTACCTAGCGGACACTTGGACTATCTAGGTTACCTAGCAGGCACTTGAACTACCTGCCTTACCTAGCGGGTACTTGGAGTATGTAGGTTACCTACCGGGCTGTTGTACTATCTAGGTTACCTAGCGGGCACTTGGACTATCTAGGTTAACTAACGGGCACTTGGACTGTCTAGGTTTCCTAGCGGGCACGTCGACTATCTAGGTTAACGAACTGGCACTTGGACTATGTAGGTTACCTAGCGGGCACTTGGACTATGTAGGATCCCTATCGGACATTTGGACTACTTAGGTTACCTAGCGGGCACTTGGACTATCTAGGTTAACTAGCGGGCACTTGGACTATCTAGGTCAATTAGTGGGCCCTTGTACTATGTAGGTTAACTAGCGAGCACTTGGATTATCTAGGTTAACTAGCGGACCTTGGACTACATAGGTTAACTAGCGGGCCCTTGGACTATGTAAGTTAACTAGCGTGCACTTGGACTATCTAGGTTAACTAGCGGGCACATGGACTATCTGGGTTAGCTAACAGGCACTTGGACTAAGTACGTCCCCTAGTGGGCACTTGGACACTCTAGGTTAACTAACGGGCACTCTGACTATCTACGTTAACTAGCGGGCACGTAGACTATCTAGGTTACCTAGCGGGCACTTAAACTATGTAGGTCAACTAGCGGGCACTTGGATTATGTAGGTTCCCTATCGGGCACTTGTAATATGTATGTTAACTAGAGGGCATTTGGACTATGTAGGTTACCTAGCGGGCACTTGGACTATGTAGGTTCCCTACCGGGCACTTGGAAAATGTAGGTTAACTAGGGGGCACTAGGACTATGTAGGTTACCTAGCGGGCCCTTAGACTATCTAGGTTACCTAGCGGGCATTTGGAATATGTAGGCTCCCTAGCGGTTTTTTGGACTATATAGATTACTTAGCGGGCTCATTGACTCTGATGGTTAACTAGCGGGTACTTGGACGATCTAGGTTAACTAGCAGGCACTTGGACTATATAGGTTAACTAGCGGGCACTTGGATTATCTAGGTTACCTAGCGGGCACTTGGACTATGTAGGTTCCGTAGGGGGCATTTGGACTATATAGAGAACCTAGCGGGCACTTAGACTTTGTAGGTTACCTAGCGAGCCCTTGGACTAGGTAGGTTAACTAGCGGGCCCTTGGACTATGTAGGTTACCTAGCGGGTACTTGGACGATCTAGGTAAACTAGCGGCTACTTGGACTATGTAGGTTTACTAGCGGGCATTTGGACTATATAGATAATCTAGCGGGCACTTAGACTTTGTAGGTTACCTAGCGGGCACATGGACTATCTAGGTTACCTAGCTGGCACATGAACTACCTACGTTACCTAGCGGGTTCTTGGAGTATGTAGGTTACGTAGCGGGCTGTTGCACTATCTAGGTTACTAAGCGGGCACTTGGACTATCTAGGTTAAGTAACGGGCACTTGGATTATGTAGGTTCCCTAGCGGGCCCTTGGACTATGTAAGTTCCCTAGCGGGCACTTGGACTATGTGGGTTCCCTAGCGGGCATTTGAACTATCTAGGTTACCTAACGGGCACATGGACTATGTAGGTTCCCTAGCGGGCACTTGGATTATGTAGGTTCCCTATCGGGCACTTGGACTATGTAGGTTAACTAGCGGGCATTTTGACTATGTAGGTTACCTAGAGGGCACTTGGACTATGTAGGTTCCCTATCGGGCATTTGGACTATGTAGGTTACCTAGCGAGCCCTTGGACTATCTAGGTTACCTAGGGGGAACCTGGACAATGTAGGTTACCTAGTGGGCACTTGGACTATCTAGGTTACCTAGCAGGCACTTGGACTATGAAGGTTAACTAGCGGGAACTTGGACTATCTAGGTTACCTAGCGGGCAGGTGGACTATGTACGTTCCCTAGCGGGCACTTGGACTATCTACGTTACCTAGTGGGCACTTGGACTATGTACGTTACCTAGCGGGCATTTGGACTATGTACGTTTCCTACCGGGTACTTGGACTAGATAGGTTCCCTAGCGGGCACTTGGTATATCGAAGTTAACTAGCGGGCACTTGGACTATCTAGGTTAACTAGCGAGCACTTGGACTATCTAGGTTAACTAGCGGGCATTTGGATTATTAGTGCCCCTGTAGGGCATTTGGACTATATTGGTTACCTAGCGGGCACTTGGACTATGTAGGTTAACGAACGGGCACTTGGACTATGTAGGTAACCTAGTGGTCATCTGAACTGTCTAGGTTACCTAGCGGGCACTTGGACTATGTAGGTTAACTAGCGGGCACTTGGACTATATAGGTTAACTAGCGGGCACTTGGACTATGTAGATTAACTAGCGGCACTTAGACTATCTACGTTAACTAGCGGGCCCTTGGACTATGTAGATTCCCTAGCGGGCACTTGGACTATGTATGTTCCCTAGCGGGACTTGGACTATGTATGTTCCCTATGGACACTTGAACTATGTAAGTTAACTACCGGGCACTTGAACTATGTAAGTTAACTACCGGGCACTTGAACTATGTAGGTTAATTAGCGGGCCCTTGGACTATCTAGGTTACCTAGCGTGCACTTGGACTATGTAGGTAACCTAGCGGGCACTTTGACAGTCTAGGTTACCTAACGGGCACTTTGACTATCTAGGTTGCATAGCGGGCACTTGGATTATGTAGGTTAACTAGCGAGCACTTGGACTCTAGGTTATCTAGCGGGCACTTGGACTATCTAGGTTACCTAGCGGGCCCTTGTACTATGTAGGTTTCCTAGCGGTCACTTGGACTATCTAGGTTAACGAACTGGCACTTGGACTATGTAGGTTACCTAGCGGGCACTTGGACTATGTAGAATCCCTATCGGACATTTGGACTACTTAGGTTACCTAGCGGGCACTTGGACTATCTAGGTTCACTAGCGGGCACTTGGACTATCTAGGTCAACTAGCGGACCTTGGACTACATAGGTTAACTAGCGGGCCCTTGGACTATGTAGGTTAACTAGCGTGCACTTGGACTATCTAAGTTATCTAGTGGGCACTTGGATGATCAATGTTAACTAGCGGGCACTTGGACTATCTAGGTTAGCTAACAGGCACTTGGACTAAGTACGAACCCTAGTGGGCACTTGGACACTCTAGGTTAACTAACGGGCACTAGAGCTATCTAGGTTAACTAGCGGGCACTTGGACTATCTACGTTACCTAGCGGGCCCTTGGACTATGTAGGTCAACTAGCGGGCACTTGGATTATGTAGGTTCCGTATCGGGCACTTGGACTATGTAGGTTAACTAGAGGACATTTGGACTATGTAGGTTACCTAGCGGGCACTTGGACTATGTAGGTTCCCTATCGGGCAATAGGAAAATGGAGGTTAACTAGGGGGCACTAGGACTATGTAGGTTACCTAGCGGGCCCTTAGACTATCTAGGTTACCTACCGGGCATTTGGAATATGTAGGCTCGTTAGCGGTTATTTGGACTATATAGATTACTTAGCGGGCACTTAGACTTTGTTGGTTACCTAGCGGACACTTGGACTATCTAGGTTACCTAGCAGGCACTTGAACTATCTACCTTACCTAGCGGGTACTTGGAGTATGTAGGTTACCTACCGGGCTGTTGTACTATCTAGGTTACCTAGCGGGCACTTGGACTATCTAGGTTAACTAACGGGCACTTGGACTATGTAGGTTCCCTAACGGGGCCTTGGACTATGTAAGTTCCCTAGCGGGCACTTGGACTATGTGGGTTCCCTAGCGGGCAATTGGACTATCTAGGTTACCTAACGGGCACTTGGACTATGTAGGTTTCCTAGCGGGCACTTGGATTATGTAGGTTCCCTATCGGGCACTTGGAGAATGTAGGTTAACTAGGGGGCCCTTGGACTATCTAGGTTACCTAGGGGGAACCTGGACTATGTAGGTTAACTAGTGGGCACTTGGACTATCTCGGTTACCTAGCAGTCACTAGGACTATGTTTGTTCCCTAGCAGGCCCTTGGACTATCTAGGTTACCTAGCGGGCACATAGACTATGTACGTTACCTAGCGGGCACTTGGACTATGTACGTTTCCTAGCGGGTACTTGGACTAGATAGGTTCCCTATTGGGCACTTGGACTATGTAGGTTAACTAGAGGGCATTTGGACTATGTAGGTTACCTAGCGGGCACTTGGACTATGTAGGTTCCCTATCGGGCACTAGGAAAATGTAGGTTAACTAGGGGGCACTAGGACTATGTAGGTTACCTAGTGGGCCCTTAGACTATCTAGGTTACCTAGCGGGCATTTGGAATATGTAGGCTCGTTAGCGGTTATTTGGACTATATAGATTACTTAGCGGGCACTTAGACTTTGTTGGTTACCTAGCGGACACTTGGACTATCTAGGTTACCTAGCAGGCACTTGAACTATCTACCTTACCTAGCGGGTACTTGGAATATGTAGGTTACCTACCGGGCTGTTGTACTATCTAGGTTACCTAGCGGTCACTTGGACTATCTAGGTTAACTAACGGGCACTTGGACTATGTAGGTTCCCTAGCGGGCCCTTGGACTATGTAAGTTCCATAGCGGGCACTTGGACTATGTGGGTTCCCTAGCGGGCAATTGGACTATCTAGGTTACCTAACGGGCACTTGGACTATGTAGGTTTCCTAGCGGGCACTTGGATTATGTAGGTTCCCTATCGGGCACTTGGAGAATGTAGGTTAACTAGGGGGCCCTTGGACTATCTAGGTTACCTAGGGGGAACCTGGACTATGTAGGTTAACTAGTGGGCACTTGGACTATCTCGGTTACCTAGCAGTCACTTGGACTATGTATGTTCCCTAGCAGGCCCTTGGACTATCTAGGTTACCTAGCGGGCACTTAGACTATGTACGTTACCTAGCGGGCACTTGGACTATGTACGTTTCCTCCGGGTACTTGGACTAGATAGGTTCCCAATCGGGCACTTGGACTATGTAGGTTAACTAGAGGGCATTTGGACTATGTAGGTTACCTAGCGGGCACTTGCACTATGTAGGTTCCCTATCGGGCACTAGGAAAATGTAGGTTAACTAGGGGGCACTAGGACTATGTAGGTTACCTAGCGGGCCCTTAGACTATCTAGGTTACCTAGCGGGCATTTGGAATATGTAGGCTCGTTAGCGGTTATTTGGACTATATAGATTACTTAGGGGGCACTTAGACTTTGTTGGTTACCTAGCGGACACTTGGACTATCTAGGTTACCTAGCAGGAACTTGAACTATCTACCTTACCTAGCGGGTACTTGGAGTATGTAGGTTACCTACCGGGCTGTTGTACTATCTAGGTTACCTAGCGGGCACTTGGACTATCTAGGTTAACTAACGGGCACTTGGACTGTCTAGATTTCCTAGCGGGCACGTGGACTATCTAGGTTAACTAACGGGCACTTGGACTATGTAGGTTCCCTAGCGGGCCCTTAGACTATGTAAGTTCCCTAGCGGGCACTTGGACTATGTGGGTTCCCTAGCGGGCAATTGGACTATCTAGGTTACCTAACGGGCACTTGGACTATGTAGGTTTCCTAGCGGGCACTTGGATTATGTAGGTTCCCTATCGGGCACTTGGAGAATGTAGGTTAACTAGGGGGCCCTTGGACTATCTAGGTTACCTAGGGGGAACCTGGACTATGTAGGTTAACTAGTGGGCACTTGGACTATCTCGGTTACCTAGCGGGCACATAGACTATGTACGTTACCTAGCGGGCACTTGGACTATGTACGTTTCCTAGCGGGTACTTGGACTAGATAGGTTCCCTATCGGGCACTTGGACTATGTAGGTTATCTAGAGGGCATTTGGACTATGTAGGTTACCTAGCGGGCACTTGGACTATGTAGGTTCCCTATCGGGCACTAGGAAAATGTAGGTTAACTAGGGGGCACTAGGACTATGTAGGTTACCTAGCGGGCCCTTAGACTATCTAGGTTACCTACCGGGCATTTGGAATATGTAGGCTCGTTAGCGGTTATTTGGACTATATAGATTACTTAGCGGGCACTTAGACTTTGTTGGTTACCTAGCGGACACTTGGACTATCTAGGTTACCTAGCAGGCACTTGAACTATCTACCTTACCTAGCGGGTACTTGGAGTATGTAGGTTACCTACCGGGCTGTTGTACTATCTAGGTTACCTAGCGGGCACTTGGACTATCTAGGTTAACTAACGGGCACTTGGACTATGTAGGTTCCCTAACGGGGCCTTGGACTATGTAAGTTCCCTAGCGGGCACTTGGACTATGTGGGTTCCCTAGCGGGCAATTGGACTATCTAGGTTACCTAACGGGCACTTGGACTATGTAGGTTTCCTAGCGGGCACTTGGATTATGTAGGTTCCCTATCGGGCACTTGGAGAATGTAGGTTAACTAGGGGGCCCTTGGACTATCTAGGTTACCTAGGGGGAACCTGGACTATGTAGGTTAACTAGTGGGCACTTGGACTATCTCGGTTACCTAGCAGTCACTAGGACTATGTATGTTCCCTAGCAGGCCCTTGGACTATCTAGGTTACCTAGCGGGCACTTAGACTATGTACGTTACCTAGCGGGCACTTGGACTATGTACGTTTCCTCCGGGTACTTGGACTAGATAGGTTCCCAATCGGGCACTTGGACTATGTAGGTTAACTAGAGGGCATTTGGACTATGTAGGTTACCTAGCGGGCACTTGCACTATGTAGGTTCCCTATCGGGCACTAGGAAAATGTAGGTTAACTAGGGGGCACTAGGACTATGTAGGTTACCTAGCGGGCCCTTAGACTATCTAGGTTACCTAGCGGGCATTTGGAATATGTAGGCTCGTTAGCGGTTATTTGGACTATATAGATTACTTAGGGGGCACTTAGACTTTGTTGGTTACCTAGCGGACACTTGGACTATCTAGGTTACCTAGCAGGAACTTGAACTATCTACCTTACCTAGCGGGTACTTGGAGTATGTAGGTTACCTACCGGGCTGTTGTACTATCTAGGTTACCTAGCGGGCACTTGGACTATCTAGGTTAACTAACGGGCACTTGGACTATGTAGGTTCCCTAGCGGGCCCTTAGACTATGTAAGTTCCCTAGCGGGCACTTGGACTATGTGGGTTCCCTAGCGGGCAATTGGACTATCTAGGTTACCTAACGGGCACTTGGACTATGTAGGTTTCCTAGCGGGCACTTGGATTATGTAGGTTCCCTATCGGGCACTTGGAGAATGTAGGTTAACTAGGGGTCCCTTGGACTATCTAGGTTACCTAGGGGGAACCTGGACTATGTAGGTTAACTAGTGGGCACTTGGACTATCTCGGTTACCTAGCGGGCACATAGACTATGTACGTTACCTAGCGGGCACTTGGACTATGTACGTTTCCTAGCGGGTACTTGGACTAGATAGGTTCCCTATCGGGCACTTGGACTATGTAGGTTAACTAGAGGGCATTTGGACTATGTAGGTTACCTAGCGGGCACTTGGACTATGTAGGTTCCCTATCGGGCACTAGGAAAATGTAGGTTAACTAGGGGGCACTAGGACTATGTAGGTTACCTAGCGGGCCCTTAGACTATCTAGGTTACCTAGCGGGCATTTGGAATATGTAGGCTCGTTAGCGGTTGTTTGGACTATATAGATTACTTAGCGGGCACTTAGACTTTGTTGGTTACCTAGCGGACACTTGGACTATCTAGGTTACCTAGCAGGCACTTGAACTATCTACCTTACCTAGCGGGTACTTGGAGTATGTAGGTTACCTACCGGGCTGTTGTACTATCTAGGTTACCTAGCGGGCACTTGGACTATCTAGGTTAACTAACGGGCACTTGGACTATGTAGGTTCCCTAGCGGGCCCTTGGACTATGTAAGTTCCCTAGCGGGCACTTGGACTAGGTGGGTTCCCTAGCGGGCAATTGGACTATCTAGGTTACCTAACGGGCACTTGGACTATGTAGGTTTCCTAGCGGGCACTTGGATTATGTAGGTTCCATATCGGGCACTTGGAGAATGTAGGTTAACTAGGGGGCCCTTGGACTATCTAGGTTACCTAGGGGGAACCTGGACTATGTAGGTTAACTAGTGGGCACTTGGACTATCTCGGTTACCTAGCAGGCACTTGGACTATGTATGTTCCCTAGCAGGCCCTTGGACTATCTAGGTTACCTAGCGGGCACTTAGACTATGTACGTTACCTAGCGGGCACTTGGACTATGTACGTTTCCTCCGGGTACTTGGACTAGATAGGTTCCCTAGCGGGCACTTGTTCTATCTACGTTAAATAGCGAGCACTTGGACTATCTAGGTTAACTAGCGGGCCCTTGGAAGATGTAGGATAACTAGCAGGCCCTTGGACTATGTAGGTTACCTAGTGGGCACTTGGACGATCTAGGTTAATTAGCGGGACCTTGGACGATGTAGGTTAACTAGCGGGCCCTTGGACTATGTAGGTTAACTAGCGGGCCCTTGGACTATGTAGATTAACTAGCGGCACTTGGTCTATCTACGTTAACTAGCGGGCCCTTTGACTATGTAGATTCTCTAGCGGGCATTTGGACTATATAGATAACCTAGCGGGCACTTAGACTTGTAGGTTACCTAGCGGCACAAGACCTATCTAGGTTACCTAGCTGGCGCTTGAACTATCTACATTACAGCCGGTTCTTGGAGTATGTAGGTTACCTAGAGGGCTGTTGGACTATCTAAGTTACCGAGCGGGCACTGGGACTATCTAGGTTAACTAACGGGCACTTGGACTATGTAGGTTCCCTAGCGGGCCCTTGGACTATGTAGGTTCCCTAGCGAACACTTGGACTATGTGGGTTCCCTAGCGGGCATTTGGACTATCTAGGTTACCTAACGGGCACTTGGACTATGTAGGTTCCCTAGCGGGCACTTGGATTATGTAGGTTCCCTATCGGGCACTTGGACTATGTAGGTTAACTAGCGGGCATTTGGACTATGTAGGTTACCTAGCGGGCACTTAGACTATATAGGTTCCCTATCGGGCATTTGGACTATGTAAGTTACCTAGCACGCCCTTGGACTATCTAGGTTACCTAGCAGGCACTTGGACTATGTAGGTTAACTAGCGGCCACTTGGACTATCTAGGTTACCTAGGGGGCACTTGGACTATGTACGTTCCCAAGCGGGCACTTAGACTATCTACGTTACCTAGCGGGCACTTGGAATATGTAGGTTAACGAACGGGCACTTGGACTGTATAGGTAACCTAGTGGTCACTTGGACTGTCTAGGTTACCTAGCGGGCACTTGGACTATGTAGGTTGCCTAGCGGGCACTTGGATTATGTAGGTTCCCTATAGGGCACTTGGACTTTGTAGGTTAACTAGCGGGCACTTGGACTGTCTAGGTTACCTAGTGGGCACTTGGATTATCTAGGTTAACGAACGGGCACTTGGATTATCTAGGTTAACGAACGGGCACTTGGACTATGTAGGTTACCTAGCCGCCACTTGCACTATCTAGGTTAGCTAAAAGGAACTGGGACTATCTAGGTTCCCTAACGGGCACTTGTTCTATCTAGGTTACCTAGCTGGCACTTTGACTATGTAGGTCAACAAGCGGGCCCTTGGACTATCTAGGTTCCCTAAAAGGCACTTGGACTATCTAGGTTACCGAACGGGCACTTGGACTATCTAGGCTAACTAGGGGGCCCTTAGACGGTCTAGGTTACCTAGAGGGTACTTGAACTATCTAGGTAAACTAGCGGGCACTTGCAGTATCTAGGTTACCAACGGGCACTTGGACTATGTACGTTCCCTAGCGGGCCCTTGGACTATCTATGTTAATTAGCGGACATTTGGAATATGTAAGTTAACTAGCAGACACTTGCACAATGTAGGTTCCCTATCGGGCACTTGGACTATGTAGGTTAACTAGCAGGCATTTGGACTATGTAGGTTACCTAGCGGGCACTTGGACTATGTAGGTTACCTAGCGGGCACTTGGACTATATAGGTCCCTATCGGGCATGTGGACTATGTAGGTTACCTAGCGCGCCCTTGGACTATCTAGGTTACCTAGGGGGAACCTGGACTATGTAGGTGAACTAGTGGGCACTTGGAATATCTAGGTTACCTAGCAGGCACTTGGACTATGTAGGTTAACTAGCGGCCACTTGGACTATCTAGGTTACCTAGCGGGCACTTGGAATATGTACGTTCCCAAGCAGGCACTTGGACTATCTACGTTACTTAGCAGGCACTTGGACTATGTTGGTTGCCTAGCGGGCACTTGGATTATGTAGGTTCCCTATAGGGCACTTGGACTTTGTAGGTTAACTAGCGCGCCCTTGGACTATCTAGGTTACCTAGGGGGAACCTGGACTATGTAGGTGAACTAGTGGGCACTTGGAATATCTAGGTTACCTAGCAGGCACTTGGACTATGTAGGTTAACTAGCGGCCACTTGGACTATCTAGGTTACCTAGCGGGCACTTGGACTATGTACGTTCCCAAGCAGGCACTTGGACTATCTACGTTACTTAGCAGGCACTTGGACTATGTTGGTTGCCTAGCGGGCACTTGGATTATGTAGGTTCCCTATAGGGCACTTGGACTTTGTAGGTTAACTAGCGGGCACTTGGACTGTCTAGGTTACCTAGTGGGCACTTGGATTATATAGGTTAGCGAACAGTTAATTGGATTATGTAGGTTAACGAACAGAACATAGTCCAAGTGCCCGCTAGGTAACCTAGATAGTCCAAGTGCCTGCTAGGTAACCTAGATAGTCCAAGTGCCCACTAGTTAACCTACATTGTCCAGATTCCCCCTAGGTAGCCTAGATAGTCCAAGGGCCCGCTAGGTAACCTACATAGTCCAAATGCCCGATAGGGAACCTACATAGTCCAAGTGCCCGCTAGTCAACCTACATAGTCCAAGTGCCCGCTAGGTAACCTATAAAGTCTAAGTGCCCGCTAGGTAATCTATATAGTCCAAATGACCGCTAGGGAGCCTACAGAGTCCAAATGCCCGCTAGATAACCAAGGTAGTAAAAGGGCCCGCTAGGAAACCTACATAGTCCTAGTGCCCCCTACTTAACCTACATACTCCAAGTGCCCGATAGGGAACCTACATAGTCCAAGTGCCCGCTAGGTAACCTACATATTCCAAGTGCCCGATACGGAACCTACATAATCCAAGTGCCCGCTAGGGAACCTACATAGTCCAAGTGCCCGTTAGGTAACCTAGATAGTCCAAATGCCCGCCAGGAAACCCACATAGTCCAAGTGCCCGCTAGGGAATTTACATAGTCCAAGGGCCCGCTAGGGAACCTACATAATCCAAGTGCCCGTAAGTTAACCTAGATAGTCCAAGTGCCCGCTTAGTAACCTAGATAGTCTAACAGCCCGCTAGGTAACCTACATACTCCAAGAACCCGCTAGGTAACGTAGATAGTTCATGTGCCAGCTAGGTAACCTAGATAGTCCATGTGCCCGCTAGGTAACATACAAAGTCTAAGTGCCCGCTAGATTATGTATATAGTCCAAATGCCCGCTAGGGAATCTACATAGTCCAAGGGCCCGCTAGTTAACGTAGATAGTCCAAGTGCCGCTAGTTAATCTACATAGTCCAAGGGCCCGCTAGTTAACCTACATAGTCCAAGTGCCCGCTAGTTAACCTAGATAGTCCAAGTGCCCTCTAGTTAACCTAGATCGTCCAAGTGCCCGCTAGTTAACCTAGATAGTCCAAGTGCCCGCTAGGTAACCTAAGTAGTCCAAATGTCCGATAGGATCCTACATAATCCAAATGCCCGCTAGGTAACCTAGATAATCCAAATGCCCGCTAGTTAACCTACATAGTGCAAGTGCCTGCTAGGTAACCTAGATAGTCCAAGGGCCTGCTAGTTAACCTTCATAGTGCAAGTGTCCGCTACTTAACCTACATATTCCAAGTGCCCGCTAGTTAACCTACAGAATCTAAGTGCCCATTGGCTAACCTTGATAGTCCAAGGACCCGCTAGTTGACCTACATAGTCCAAGTGCCCGCTAGTTAACCTAGATAATCCAAGTGCCTGCTAGGTAACCTACATAGTGCAAGTGTCCGCTAGTTAACATAGATAGTCCAAGTGCCCGCTAGGGAACATACATAGTCCAAGTACCCGCTAGGCAACCTAGATACTGCAAGTGCCCGCTAGTTAACCTAGATAGTTCAAGTACCCGCTAAGTAACCTAGCTCGTCCAAGGGCCCCCTAGTTAGCCTACATAGTCCAAGTGCCCGCTAGTAAACCTACATAATCTAAGTGCCCGTTGGCTAACCTAGATAGTCCAAGGTCCCGCTAGTTGGACTACATAGTCCAAGTGCCAGCTAGGTAACCTAGATAGTACAAGTGCCCGCTAGGGAACCTAGATAGTCCAAGTGCCTGTTAGCTAACCTAGATAGTGCAAGTGGCGGCTAGGTAACCTACATAGTCCAAGTGCCCGTTCGTTAACCTAGATAATACAAGTGCCCACTAGGTAACCTGGACAGTCCAAGTGCCCGCTAGTTAACCTACATAGTCCAAGTGCCCGATAGGGAACCTACATAATCCAAGTGCCCGCTAGGCAACCTACATAGTCCAAGTGCCCGTTAGTTAACCTAGATCGTCAAAGTGCTTCTAGGTAACTTAGATAGTCCAAGTGTCCGCTAGGTAACCTACATAGTCCAAGTGCCCGCTAGGTAACCTAAATAGTCCAAATGCCCAATAGGGAAAATACATAGTCCAAGTGCCCATTAGTTAACCTAGATAGTCAAAGTGCCTGCTATGTGACCTACATAGTCCAAGTGCCTGCTAGGTAACCTATATAGTCCAAATGCCCGCTAGTGAACCTACATAATCCATGGGCCCGCTGGTTAACCTACATAGTGCAAGGGCCCGCTAGTTATCCTACATCGTCTAAGGGCCCGCTAGTTAACCTAGATAGTCCAAATGCCCGCTAGTTAACCTACATAGTCTAAGTACCCGCTAGGTAACCTAGACAGTTCAAGTGACCACTAGGTTACCTACATAGTCCAAGTGCCCGTTCGTTAACCTACATAGTCCAAGTATCCGCTAGGTAACTAATATAGCCCAAATGCCCGCTAGGGGCCCTAATATTCCAAATGCCTGCTAGTTAACCTAGATAGTCCAAGTGCTCGCTAGTAAACCTAGATAGTCAAAGTGCCCGCTAGTTAACCTAGATAGACCAAGTGACCTCTAGGGAGCCTATCTAGTCCAAGTTCCCGCTAGGAAACGTACATAGTCAAAGTGCCCGCTAGGTAACGTACATAGTTCAAGTGCCCGCTAGGTAACGTAGATAGTCCAAGTGCCCGCTAGGGAACGTACATAGTCCAAGTGCCCGCTAGGTAACCTATAAAATCTAAGTGCCCGCTAGGTAATCTATATAGTCCAAATGACCGCTAGGGAGCCAACATAGTCCAAATGCCCGCTAGGTAACCAAGGTAGTACAAGGGCCCGCTAGGAAACCTACATAGTCCTATTGCCCACTAGGTAACCTACATACTCCAAGTGCCCGAAGGGGAACCTACATAGTCCAAGTGCCCGCTAGGTAACCTACATATTCCAAGTGCCCAATACGGAACCTACATAATCCAAGTGCCCGCTAGGGAACCTACATACTCCAAGTGCCCGTTAGGTAACCTAGATATTCCAAATGCCTGCCAGGAAACCCACATAGTCCAAGTGCCCGCTAGGGAATTTACATAGTCCAAGGGCCCGCTAGGGAACCTACATAATCCAAGTGCCCGTTAGTTAACCTAGATAGTCCAAGTGCCCGCTTAGTAACCTAGATAGTCCAACAGCCCGCTAGGTAACCTACATACTCCAAGAACCTGCTAGGTAACGTAGATAGTTCATGTGCCAGCTAGGTAACCTAGATAGTCCATGTGCCCGCTAGGTAACCTACAAAGTCTAAGTGCCCGCTAGATTATCTATTAATTCCAAATGCCCGCTAGGGAATCTACATAGTCCAAGGGCCCGGTAGTTAACGTAGATAGTCCAAGTGCCGCTAGGGAATCTACATAGTCCAAGGGCCCGGTAGTTAACGTAGATAGTCCAAGTGCCGCTAGTTAATCTACATAGTCCAAGGGCCCGCTAGTTAACCTACATAGTCCAAGTGCCCGCTAGTTAACCTAGATCGTCCAAGTGCCCGCTAGGTAACCTACATAGTCCAAGGGCCCGCTAGTTAACCTACATAGTCCAAGGGCTCGCGAGGTAACCTACAAAGTCTAAGTGCCCGCTAGGTTATCTATATAGTCCAAATTCCCCCTAGGGAACCTACATAGTCCAAATGCCCGCTAGGTAACCTAGATAATCCAAGTGCCCGCTAGTTAACCTATATAGTCCAAGTGCCTGCTAGTTAACCTAGATCGTCCAAATGCCCGCTAGTTAACCAACAGAGTCAATGGGCCCGCTAGTTAACCTACATAGTGCAAGAGCCCGCTAGTTAACTTAGATCGTGCAAGTGTCCGCTAGTTAACCAACATAGTCCAAGTGCCAGTTAGCTAACCTAGATATTCCAAGGACCCTCTAGTTGACCTATATTGTCCAAGTGCCCGCTGGATAACCTAGATAATCCAAGTGCCTGCTAGGGAACCTTCATAGTCCAAGTGCCAGCTAGGTAACCTAGATAGTCCTATTGCCCGTAGTTAACATAGAGTGTCCAAGTGCCCACTAGGGGACGTACTTAGTCCAAGTGCACGCTAGTTAACCTAGATAGTCCAAGTGCCCGCTAGTTAACAGTGATCATCCAAGTGCCCGCTAGTTAACCTAGATCATTCAAGGGCACGCTAGTTAACCTAGATAGTCCAAGTGCCCGCTAGGTAACCTAAGTAGTCCAAATGTCTGATAGGATCCTACATAGTCCAAGTGCCCGCTAGGTAACCTACATAGTCCAAGTGCCTGCTAGGAAACCTAGATAGTCCAAGGGCCTGCTAGTTAACCTTCATAGTGCAAGTGTCCGCTACTTAACCTACATATTCCAAGTGCCCGCTAGTTAACCTACAGTATCTAAGTGCCTGTTGGCTAACCTTGATAGTCCAAGGACCCGCTAGTTGACCTACATTTTCCAAGTGCCCGCTAGTTAACCTAGATAGTCCAAGTGCCTGCTAGGTAACCTACATAGTGCAAGTGTCCGCTAGTTAACATAGATAGTCCAAGTGCCCACTAAGGAATGTACATAGTCCAAGTACCCGCTAGGCAACCTAGATACTGCAAGTGCCCGCTACTTAACCTAGATAGTTCAAGTACCCGCTAGGTAACCTAGATCGTCCAAGGGCCCCCTAGTTAGCCTACATAGTCCAAGTGCCCGCTAGTTAACCTACATAATCTAAGTGCCCGTTGGCTAACCTAGATAGTCCAATGGGCCCGCTAGTTGGACTACATAGTCCAAGTGCCCACTAGTTAACATACATAGTCCAAGTTCCCCTAGTTAACCTAGATAGTCCAAGTGCACGCTAGGTAACTTACATATTCCAAGTGCCGCTAGGTAACCTAGATAGTCCAAGTGCCCGTTCCTTAACCTAGATAGTCCAATTGCCCGCTAGGTAACCTAGGCTGTCCAAGTGTCCGCTAGGTTACCTACATAGTCCAAGTGCCCGTTCGTTAACCTAGATAGTCCAAGTGCACGCTAGGTAACCTAGACTGTCCAAGTGCCTGCTAGGTTACCTACATATTCCAAGTGCCCGTTCGTTAAACCTAGATAGTCCAAGTGCCCGCTAGGAATCCTACATAGTCCAAGGGCCCGCTAGGTAACCTAGATTGTCCAAGTACCTGCTAGGTAACCTAGAGTCCAAGTGCTTGCTAGTTAACCTACATAGTCCAAGTGCCCGCTATGTAACCTAGATAATCCAAGTGTCCGCTAGGTAACTTACATTGTCAATGTTCCCACTAGGTAACCTAGGTACTCAAAGTGCCCGTTACCTAACCTAGATTGTCCAAATGCCCGCTAAGCAACCTACATATTCCAAGTGCCCGTTCGTTAACCTAGAAGTCCAAGTGCCCGCTAGGTAACCTAGACAGTCCAAGGGCCCGCTAGGTTACCTGCATATTCCAAGTGCGCGTTCGTTAACTTAGATAGTCCAAGTGCCCACTAGGTAACCTACATAGTCCAAGTGCCCGCTAGGGATCCTTCATAATCCAAGTGCCTGCTAGGACCTAGTTAGGCCAAGTGCCCGCTAGTTACCCTAGATAATCCTAGTGCCCGTTAGTTAACCTAGATAGTCGAAGTGCGCGCTAGGGTATGTACATAGTCCAAGTGCCTGCTAGGAAACCTAGATAGTCCAAGTGCCCGCTAGTTAACCTACATAGTACAAGGGCCCGCTAGTTGACCTAGATAGTCAAAGTGACCGCTAGTTAACCTAAGAAGTACAAATGTCCGATAGGGATCCTACATAGTTCAAGTGCCCGTTAGGTAACCTACATAGTCCAAGTGCCCGATAGGGAACCTACATAATCCAAGTGCCCGCTAGGGAACCTACATAATCCAAGTGCCCGCTAGGGAACCTACATAGTCCAAGTGCCCGCTAGGCAACCTACATAGTCCAAGTGCCCGTTAGTTAACCTAGATAGTCAAAGTGCCTGCTAGGTAACCTAGATAGTCCAAGTGCCTGCTAGTAAACCTACATAATCCATGGGCTCGCTAGTTAACCTACATAGTGCAAGGGCCCGCTAGTTAACCTAGATCGTGCAAGTGTCCGCTAGTTAACCTATATAGTCCAAGTGCCCGCTAGGTAACCGAGATAGTCCAAGTGCCCGCTAGGGATCCTTCATAATCCAAGTGCCTTCTAGGTAACCTAGATAGTCAAAGTGCCCGCTAGTTAACCTAGATAATCCTAGTGCCCGTTAGCTAACCTAGATAGTCCAAGGCCCGCTAGTTGACCTACATAGTCCAAGTGCCACCTAGGTAACCTACATAGTCTAAGGGCTCACTTGTTAACTTTGATATTCCAAGTGTCCTCTAGTTAACCTACATAGTCCAAGTGCCCGCTAGGTAACCTAGATAGTCCAAGGGCCCGCTAGTTAACCTACATAGTCTAAGAGCTCACTTGTTAACTTTGATAGTCCAAGTGCCGCTTGTTAACCTAGATCGTCCAAGTGCCGCTAGTTAACCTAGATTGTCCAGTGCCTGCTAGTTAACCTACATAGTCCAAGGGCCCACTAGTTAACCTAGATAGTCCAAGGGCCTGCTAGTTAAGCTACATAGTTCAAGGGCTCGCTTGTTAACTTTGATAGTCCAAGTGCCCCTTAGTTAACCTAGATCGTTCAAGTGCCCGCTAGGCAACCTACATAGTCCAAGTGCCCGTTAGTTAACCTAGATCGTCAAAGTGCCTTCTAGGTAACCTAGATAGTCCAAGTGCCCACTAGGTAACCTACATAGTCCAAGTGCCCGCTAGGTAACCTAAATAGTCCAAATGCCCACTAGGGAAAATACATAGTCCAAGTGCCCGTTAGTTAACCTAGATAGTCAAAATGGCTGCTATGTAACCTACATAGTCCAAGTGCCTGCTAGGTAACCTATATAGTCCAAATGCCCGCTAGTGAACCTACATAATCCATGGGCCCGCTGGTTAACCTACATAGTGCAAGGGCCCGCTAGTTATCCTACATCGTCTAAGGGCCCGCTAGTTAACCTAGATAGTCCAAGTGCCCGCTAGTTAACCTACATAGTCTAAGTACCCGCTAGGTAACCTAGACAGTTCAAGTGACCACTAGGTTACCTACATAGTCCAAGTGCCCGTTCGTTAACCTGCATAGTCCAAGTATCCGCTAGGTAACTAATATAGTCCAAATGCCCGCTAGGGGCCCTAATATTCCAAATGCCCGCTAGTTAACCTAGATAGTCCATGTGCTCGCTAGTTAACCTAGATAGTCAAAGTGCCCGCTAGTTAACCTAGATAGACCAAGTGACCTCTAGGGAGCCTATCTAGTCCAAGTTCCCGCTAGGAAACGTACATAGTCCAATTGCCCGCTAGGTAACGTACATAGTCCAAGTGCCCGCTAGGTAACGTAGATAGTCCAAGTGCTCGCTAGGGAACGTACATAGTCCAAGTGCCCACTAGGTAACCTAGATAGTCCAAGTGCCCGCTAGTTAACCTACATAGTCCAAGTGCCTGCTAGGTAACCTAGATAGTCCAAGTGCCCACTAGTTAACCTACATTGTCCAGGTTCCCCCTAGGTAACCTAGATAGTCCAAGGGCCCGCTAAGTAACCTACATAGTCCTAATGCCCAATAGGGAACCTACATAGTCCAAGTGCCCTCTTGGTAACCTACATAGTCCAAATGCCCGCTAGTTAACCTACATAGTCCAAGTGCCCGATTGGTAACCTACATAATCCAAGTGCCTGCTAGGGAACCCACATAGTCCAAGTGCCCGCTAGGGAACTTACATAGTCCAAGGGCCCGCTAGGGAACGTACATAGTCCAAGTGCCCGTTAGTTAACCTAGAGAGTCCCAGTGCCCGCTAGGTAACCTAGATAGTCCAACAGCCCGGTAGGTAACATTCATACTCCAAGTACCCGCTAGGTAACGTAGATAGTTCAAGTGCCAGCTAGGTAACCTAGATAGTCCAAGTGCCCGCTAGGTAACCTATAAAATCTAAGTGCCCGCTAGGTAATCTATATAGTCCAAATGACCGCTAGGGAGCCAACATAGTCCAAATGCCCGCTAGGTAACCAAGGTAGTACAAGGGCCCGCTAGGAAACCTACATAGTCCTAGTGCCCGCTAGGTAACCTACATACTCCAAGTGCCCGATAGGGAACCTACATAGTCCAAGTGCCCGCTAGGTAACCTACATATTCCAAGTGCCCAATACGGAACCTATATAATCCAAGTGCCCGCTAGGGAACCTACATAGTCCATGTGCCCTTTAGGTAACCTAGATATTCCAAATGCCCGCCAGGAAACCCACATAGTCCAAGTGCCCGCTAGGGAATTTACATAGTCCAAGGGCCCGCTAGGGAACCTACATAATCCAAGTGCCCGTTAGTTAACCTAGATAGTCCAAGTGCCCGCTTAGTAACCTAGATAGTCCAACAGCCCGCTAGGTAACCTACATACTCCAAGAACCCGCTAGGTAACGTAGATAGTTCATGTGCCAGCTAGGTAACCTAGATAGTCCATGTGCCCGCTAGGTAACCTACAAAGTCTAAGTGCCCGCTAGATTACCTATTTATTCCAAATGCCCGCTAGGGAATCTACATAGTCCAAGGGCCCGGTAGTTAACGTAGATAGTCCAAGTGCCGCTAGTTAATCTACATAGTCCAAGGGCCCGCTAGTTAACCTACATAGTCCAAGTGCCCGCTAGTTAACCTAGATCGTCCAAGTGCCCGCTAGGTAACCTACATAGTCCAAGTGCCCGCTAGGTAACCTAAATAGTCCAAATGCCCACTAGGGAAAATACATAGTCCAAGTGCCCGTTAGTTAACCTAGATAGTCAAAATGGCTGCTATGTAACCTACATAGTCCAAGTGCCTGCTAGGTAACCTATATAGTCCAAATGCCCGCTAGTGAACCTACATAATCCATGGGCCCGCTGGTTAACCTACATAGTGCAAGGGCCCGCTAGTTATCCTACATCGTCTAAGGGCCCGCTAGTTAACCTAGATAGTCCAAGTGCCCGCTAGTTAACCTACATAGTCTAAGTACCCGCTAGGTAACCTAGACAGTTCAAGTGACCACTAGGTTACCTACATAGTCCAAGTGCCCGTTCGTTAACCTGCATAGTCCAAGTATCCGCTAGGTAACTAATATAGTCCAAATGCCCGCTAGGGGCCCTAATATTCCAAATGCCCGCTAGTTAACCTAGATAGTCCATGTGCTCGCTAGTTAACCTAGATAGTCAAAGTGCCCGCTAGTTAACCTAGATAGACCAAGTGACCTCTAGGGAGCCTATCTAGTCCAAGTTCCCGCTAGGAAACGTACATAGTCCAAGTGCCCGCTAGGTAACGTACATAGTCCAAGTGCCCGCTAGGTAACGTAGATAGTCCAAGTGCTCGCTAGGGAACGTACATAGTCCAAGTGCCCACTAGGTAACCTAGATAGTCCAAGTGCCCGCTAGTTAACCTACATAGTCCAAGTGCCTGCCAGGTAACCTAGATAGTCCAAGTGCCCACTAGTTAACCTACATTGTCCAGGTTCCCCCTAGGTAACCTAGATAGTCCAAGGGCCCGCTAAGTAACCTACATAGTCCTAATGCCCAATAGGGAACCTACATAGTCCAAGTGCCCTCTTGGTAACCTACATAGTCCAAATGCCCGCTAGTTAACCTACATAGTCCAAGTGCCCGATTGGTAACCTACATAATCCAAGTGCCTGCTAGGGAACCCACATAGTCCAAGTGCCCGCTAGGGAACTTACATAGTCCAAGGGCCCGCTAGGGAACGTACATAGTCCAAGTGCCCGTTAGTTAACCTAGAGAGTCCCAGTGCCTGCTAGGTAACCTAGATAGTCCAACAGCCCGGTAGGTAACATTCATACTCCAAGTACCCGCTAGGTAACGTAGATAGTTCAAGTGCCAGCTAGGTAACCTAGATAGTCCAAGTGCCCGCTAGGTAACCTATAAAATCTAAGTGCCCGCTAGGTAATCTATATAGTCCAAATGACCGCTAGGGAGCCAACATAGTCCAAATGCCCGCTAGGTAACCAAGGTAGTACAAGGGCCCGCTAGGAAACCTACATAGTCCTAGTGCCCGCTAGGTAACCTACATACTCCAAGTGCCCGATAGGGAACCTACATAGTCCAAGTGCCCGCTAGGTAACCTACATATTCCAAGTGCCCAATACGGAACCTATATAATCCAAGTGCCCGCTAGGGAACCTACATAGTCCATGTGCCCTTTAGGTAACCTAGATATTCCAAATGCCCGCCAGGAAACCCACATAGTCCAAGTGCCCGCTAGGGAATTTACATAGTCCAAGGGCCCGCTAGGGAACCTACATAATCCAAGTGCCCGTTAGTTAACCTAGATAGTCCAAGTGCCCGCTTAGTAACCTAGATAGTCCAACAGCCCGCTAGGTAACCTACATACTCCAAGAACCCGCTAGGTAACGTAGATAGTTCATGTGCCAGCTAGGTAACCTAGATAGTCCATGTGCCCGCTAGGTAACCTACAAAGTCTAAGTGCCCGCTAGATTACCTATTTATTCCAAATGCCCGCTAGGGAATCTACATAGTCCAAGGGCCCGGTAGTTAACGTAGATAGTCCAAGTGCCGCTAGTTAATCTACATAGTCCAAGGGCCCGCTAGTTAACCTACATAGTCCAAGTGCCCGCTAGTTAACCTAGATCGTCCAAGTGCCCGCTAGGTAACCTACATAGTCCAAGGGCCCGCTAGTTAACCTACATAGTCCAAGGGCTCGCGAGGTAACCTACAAAGTCTAAGTGCCCGCTAGGTTATCTATATAGTCCAAATTCCCCCTAGGGAACCTACATAGTCCAAATGCCCGCTAGGTAACCTAGATTATCCAAGTGCCCGCTAGTTAACCTATATAGTCCAAGTGCCTGCTAGTTAACCTAGATCGTCCAAATGCCCGCTAGTTAACCAACAGAGTCAATGGGCCCGCTAGTTAACCTACATAGTGCAAGAGCCCGCTAGTTAACTTAGATCGTGCAAGTGTCCGCTAGTTAACCAACATAGTCCAAGTGCCAGTTAGCTAACCTAGATATTCCAAGGACCCTCTAGTTGACCTCTATTGTCCAAGTTCCCGCTGGGTAACCTAGATAATCCAAGTGCCCGCTAGGGAACCTTCATAGTCCAAGTGCCAGCTAGGTAACCTAGATAGTCCTATTGCCCGTAGTTAACCTAGAGTGTCCAAGTGCCCACTTGGGGACGTACTTAGTCCAAGTGCACGCTAGTTAACCTAGATAGTCCAAGTGCCCGCTAGTTAACAGTGATCATCCAAGTGCCCGCTAGTTAACCTAGATCGTCCAAGGGCACGCTAGTTAACCTAGATAGTCCAAGTGCCCGCTAGGTAACCTAAGTAGTCCAAATGTCTGATAGGATCCTACATAGTCCAAGTGCCCGCTAGGTAACCTACATAGTCCAAGTGCCTGCTAGGAAACCTAGATAGTCCAAGGGCCTGCTAGTTAACCTTCAAAGTGCAAGTGTCCGCTACTTAACCTACATATTCCAAGTGCCCGCTAATTAACCTACAGAATCTAAGTGCCTGTTGGCTAACCTTGATAGTCCAAGGACCCGCTAGTTGACCTACATTTTCCAAGTGCCCGCTAGTTAACCTAGATAGTCCAAGTGCCTGCTAGGTAACCTACATAGTGCAAGTGTCCGCTAGTTAACATAGATCGTCCAAGTGCCCGCTAAGGAACGTACATAGTCCAAGTACCCGCTAGGCAACCTAGATACTGCAAGGGCCCGCTAGTTAACCTAGATAGTTCAAGTACCCGCTAGGTAACCTAGATCGTCCAAGGGCCCCCTAGTTAGCCTACATAGTCCAAGTGCCCGCTAGTTACCCTACATAACCTAAGTGCCCGTTGGCTAACCTAGATAGTCCAATGGGCCCGCTAGTTGGACTACATAGTCCAAGTGCCCATTAGTTAACCTACATAGTCCAAGCTCCGCTAGTTAACCTAGATAGTCCAAGTGCACGCTAGGTAACTTACATAGTCCAAGTGCCGCTAGGTAACCTAGATAGTCCAAGTGCCCGTTCTTTAACCTAGATAGCCCAATTGCCCGCTAGGTAACCTAGGCTGTCCAAGTGTCCGCTAGGTTACCTACATAGTCCAAGTGCCCGTTCGTTAACCTAGATAGTCCAAGTGCCCGCTAGGTAACCTAGACCGTCCAAGTGCCCGCTAGGTGACCTACATATTCCAAGTGCCCGTTCGTTAAACCTAGATCGTCCAAGTGCCCGCTAGGAATCCTACATAGTCCAAGGGCCTGCTAGGTAACCTAGATTGTCCAAGTGCCTGCTAGGTAACCTAGGGTCCAAGTGCTTGCTAGTTAACCTACATAGTCCAAGTGCCCGCTATGTAACCTAGATAATCCAAGTGCCCGCTAGGTAACTTACATTGTCCATGTTCCCACTAGGTAACCTAGGTACTCAAAGTGCCCGTTACCTAACCTAGATAGTCCAAATGCCCGCTAAGCAACCTACATATTCCAAGTGCCCGTTCGTTAACCTAGAAGTCCAAGTGCCTGCTAGGTAACCTAGACACTCCAAGTGCCCGCTAGGTTACCTGCATATTCCAAGTGCGCGTTCGTTAACTTAGATAGTCCAAGTGCCCACTAGGTAACCTACATAGTCCAAGTGCCCGCTAGGGATCCTTCATAATCCAAGTGCCTGCTAGGACCTAGTTAGGCCAAGTGCCCGCTAGTTACCCTAGATAATCCTAGTGCCCGTTAGTTAACCTAGATAGTCGAAGTGCGCGCTAGGGTATGTACATAGTCCAAGTGCCTGCTAGGAAACCTAGATAGTCCAAGTGCCCGCTAGTTAACCTACATAGTACAAGGGCCCGCTAGTTGACCTAGATAGTCAAAGTGACCGCTAGTTAACCTAAGAAGTACAAATGTCCGATAGGGATCCTACATAGTTCAAGTGCCCGTTAGGTAACCTACATAGTCCAAGTGCCCGATAGGGAACCTACATAATCCAAGTGCCCGCTAGGGAACCTACATAATCCAAGTGCCCGCTAGGGAACCTACATAGTCCAAGTGCCCGCTAGGCAACCTACATAGTCCAAGTGCCTGTTAGTTAACCTAGATAGTCAAAGTGCCTGCTAGGTAACCTAGATAGTCCAAGTGCCTGCTAGTAAACCTACATAATCCATGGGCTCGCTAGTTAACCTACATAGTGCAAGGGCCCGCTAGTTAACCTAGATCGTGCAAGTGTCCGCTAGTTAACCTATATAGTCCAAGTGCCCGCTAGGTAACCGAGATAGTCCAAGTGCCCGCTAGGGATCCTTCATAATCCAAGTGCCTTCTAGGTAACCTAGATAGTCAAAGTGCCCGCTAGTTAACCTAGATAATCCTAGTGCCCGTTAGCTAACCTAGATAGTCCAAGGCCCGCTAGTTGACCTACATAGTCCAAGTGCCACCTAGGTAACCTACATAGTCTAAGGGCTCACTTGTTAACTTTGATATTCCAAGTGTCCTCTAGTTAACCTACATAGTCCAAGTGCCCGCTAGGTAACCTAGATAGTCCAAGGGCCCGCTAGTTAACCTACATAGTCTAAGAGCTCACTTGTTAACTTTGATAGTCCAAGTGCCCGCTTGTTAACCTAGATCGTCCAAGTGCCGCTAGTTAACCTAGATTGTCCAGTGCCTGCTAGTTAACCTACATAGTCCAAGGGCCCACTAGTTAACCTAGATAGTCCAAGGGCCTGCTAGTTAACCTACATAGTCCAAGGGCTCGCTTGTTAACCTTGATAGTCCAAGCGCCCCTTAGTTAACCTAGATCGTTCAAGTGCCCGCTAGTTAACCTAGATCGTCCAAGTACTGCCTAGTGAACCTACATAGTCCAAGGGCCCACTAGTTAACCTAGATTGTCCAAGTGTCCTCTAGTTAACCTACATAGTCCAAGTGTCCGCTTGGTAACCTACATAGTGCAAGTGTCTGCTAGGTAAACTACATAGTCCAAGTGCCCGCTAGGTAACGTAGAGAGTGCAAGTGCCCGCTAGTTAACCTACATAGTCCAAGTGCCTGCTAGATAACCTAGATAGTCCAAGGGCCTGCTAGTTAACCTACATAGTCCAAGTGCCCGCTAGGTAACCTACATAGTGCAACTGTCCGCTAGTTAACCTACATAGTCCAAGCGTCCGCTAGGTAACCTAGATAGTCCAAGTGCCTGCTAGGTAACATACATAGTGCAATTGTCCGCTAGTTTACCTAAGTAGTCCAAGGGCCCGATAGTTAACATACATAGTACAAGTGCCCGGTAGTTAACTTACATAGTTCAAGTGTCCGTAAGGAACATACATAGCCCAAGTGCCCGCTAGGTAACCTAGACTGTCCAAGTGCCCGCTAGGTTACCTACATAGTCCAAGTGCCCGTTCTTAACCTAGATAGTCCAAGTGCCCGCTAGGAAACCTACATAGTCCAAGGGCCCGCTAGGTAACCTAGATAGTCCAAGTGCCCGCTACATAACCTAGAGTCCAAGTGCGCGCTAGTTAACCTACATAGTCCAAGTGCCCGCTATGTAACCTAGATAGGCAAAGTGCCCGTTAGGTAACATAGATAGTCCAAGTGCCCGTTACCTAACCTAAATATTCCACGTGCCCGCTAGGAAACCTACATAGTCCAAGAGCCCGTTCGTTAACCTAGAAGTCCAAGTGCCCGCTAGGTAACCTAGACAGTCCAAGTTCCCGCTAGGTTACCTGCATATTCCAAGTGCCCGTTCGTTAACCTAGATAATCCAAGTGCCCACTAGGTAACCCACATAGTCCAAGTGCCCGCTAGGTAACCTATATAGTCCAAGTGCCCACTAGGTAACCTAGATACTCCAAGGGCCCGCTAGTTAACCTACATAGTCCAAGGGCTCACTTGTTCACTTTGATAGTCCAAGTGCCCGCTAGTTAACCTAGATCATCCAAGTGCCCGCTAGTTAACCTAGATTGTCCAAGTGCCCGCTAGTTAACCTACATAGTTCAAGGGCCCACTAGTTAACCTAGATAGTCCAAGTGTCTTCTAGTTAACCTACATAGTCCAAGTGCCCGCTAGTTAACCTATATACCAAGTGCCCGCTACGTAACTTAGATATTCCAAGGGCATGCTAGTTAACCTATATCGTCCAAGTGCCCGCTAGGCCACCTAGATAGTCTAAGTGCGCGCTAAGGAACCTACATAGTCCAAGTGCACGCTAGTTAACCTAGATAGTCCAAGGGCCCCCTAGTTAGCCTACATAGTCCAAGTTCCCGCTAGGTAACCTCCATAGTCCAAGTGCCCGTTCGGTAACCTAGATAGTCCAAGTGCCCTTTAGGGAACCTAGGTAGTCCAAGGGCCCGCTAGTAAACCTACATAGTCCATGGGCCCGCTAGTTAACCTTCATAGTGCAAGTGTCTCCTACTTAACCTACATATTCCAAGTGCCCGCTAGTTAACCTACACAATCTAAGTGCTTGGTGGCTAACCTTGATAGTCCAAGGACCCGCTAATTGACCTACTTAGTCCAAGTGCCCGCTACTTAACCTAGATAATCCAAGTGCCTGCTAGGTAACCTACATAGTGCAAGTGTCCGCTAGTTAACATAGATAGTCCAAGTGCACGCTAGGGAACATACATAGTCCAAGTACCCGCTAGGCAACCTAGATACTGCAAGTGCCCGCTAGTTAACCTAGATAGTTCAAGTACCCGCTAGGTAACCTAGATCGTCCAAGGGCCCCCTAGTTAGCCTACATAGTCCAAGTACCCGCTAGTTAACCTACATAATCTAAGGGCCCGTTGTCTAACCTAGATAGTCCAAGGGCCCGTAAGTTGACCTACATAGTCCAAGTGCCAGCTAGGTAACCTAGATAGTACAAGTGCCCGCTAGGGAACCTAGATAGTCCAAGTGCCTGTTAGCTAACCTAGATAGTGCAAGGGGCGGCTAGGTAACCTACATAGTCCAAGTGCCCGTTCGTTAACCTAGATAATACAAGTGCCCACTAGGTAACCTAGACATTCCAAGTGCCCGCTAGTTAACCTACATAATCCAAGTGCCCGCTAAGCAACCTACATAGTCCAAGTGCCCGTTAGTTAACCTAGATAGTCAAAGTGCCTGCTAGGTAACCTAGATAGTCCAAGTGCCCGCTATGTAACCTACATAGTCCAAGTGCCCGCTAGGTAACCTAAATAGTACATATACCCTCTAGGGAAACTACATAGTCCAAGTGCCCGTTAGTTAACGTAGATAGTCAAAGTGCCTGCTATGTAACCTAGATAGTCCAAGTGCCCGCTAGGTAACCTATATAGTCAAATGCCTGCTAGTGAACCTACATAGTCAAGTGCCCGCTAGTTAACCTAGATAGTCCAAGTGCCCGCTAGTTAACCTAGATAGTCCACGTGCCTGCTAGTAAACCTACATAATCCATGGGCCCGCTAGTTAACCTACATAGTGCAAGGGCCCGCTAGTTAACCTACATCGTCTAAGGGCCCGCAAGGTAACCTACATAGTCCAAGTGCCCGCTAGGTAACCTACATAGTCCAAGTGCCCGCTAGGTAACCTAAATAGTCCAAATGCCCACTAGGGAAAATACATAGTCCAAGTGCCCGTTAGTTAACCTAGATAGTCAAAGTGCCTGCTAGGTAACCTACATAGTCCAAGTGCCTGCTAGGTAACCTATATAGTCCAAATGCCCGCTAGTGAACCTACATAATCCATGGGCCCGCTGGTTAACCTACATAGTGCAAGTGCCCGCTAGTTATCCTACATCGTCTAAGGGCCCGCTAGTTAACCTAGATAGTCCAAGTGCCCGCTAGTTAACCTACATAGTCTAAGTACCCGCTAGGTAACCTAGACAGTTCAAGTGACCACTAGGTTACCTACATAGTCCAAGTGCCCGTTCGTTAACCTACATAGTCCAAGTACCCGCTAGGTAACCAATATAGTCCAAATGCCCGCTAGGGGCCCTAATAGTCCAAATGCCGGCTAGTTAACCTAGATAGTCCAAGTGCTCGCAAGTTAACCTAGATAGTCCAAGTGCTCGCTAGTTAACCTAAATAGATAAAGTGCCCGCTAGGGAACCTATCTGGTCCACGTACCCGCTAGGAAACGTACATAGTCCAAATGCCCGCTAGGTAACGTACATATTCCAAGTGCCTGCTAGGTAACGTAGATAGTCCAAGTGCCCGCTAGGGAACGTACATAGTCCAAGTGCCCGCTAGGTAACCTAGATGATCCAAGTGCCCGCTAGTTAACCTACATAGTCCAAGTGCCTGCTAGGTTACCTAGATAGTCCAAGTGCTCACTAGTTAACCTACATAGTCCAGGTTCCCGCTAGGTAACCTAGATAGTCCAAGGGCCCGCTAGGTAACCTACATTGTCCTAGTGCCCCCTAGTTAACCTACATTCTCCAAGTGCCCGATAGGGAACCTACATAGTGCAAGTGCCCGCTAGGAAACCTACATAGTCCAAATGCCCGCTAGTTAACCTACATAGTCCAAGTGCCAGATAGGGAACCTACATAATCCAAGTGCCCGCTAGAGAACCTACATAGTCCAAGTGCTCGTTAGGTAACCTACATAGTCCATGGGCCCGCTAGTTAACCTACAAATTCCAAGTGCCCGCTAGTTAACCTACATAATCTAAGTGCCCGTTAGCTAACCTAGATAGTCCAAGGGCCTGCTAGTTGACCTACATAGTCCAAGTGCCAGCAAGGTAACCTAGATAGTACACATGCCCGCTAGGGAACCTAGATAGTCCAAGTGCCTGTTAGCTAACCTAGATAGTCCAAGTGGCGGCTAGGTAACCTACATAGTCCAAGTGCCCGTTCGTTAACCTAGATAATCCAAGTGCCCACTAGGCAACTACATAGTCCAAGTGCCCGTTAGTTAACCTAGATAGTCAAAGTGCCTGCTAGGTAACCTAGACAGTCCAAGTGCCCGCTAGTTAACCTACATAGTCCAAGTGCCCGATAGGGAACCTAGATAATCCAAGTGTCCTCTAGTTAACCTACATAATCCAAGTGCCCGTTAGTTAACCTAGATAGTCAAAGTGCCTGGTAGGTAACCTAGATAGTCCAAGTGCCCACTAGGTAACCTACATAGTCCAAGTTCCCGCTAGGTAACCTAATAGTCCAAATGCCCTCTAGGGAAACTACATAGTCCAAGTGCCCGCTAGTTAACCTAGATAGTCCAAGTGCCTGCTAGTAAACCTACATAATACATGGGCCCGCTAGTTAACCTACATAGTGCAAGGGCCCGCTAGTTAACCTAGATCGTGCAAGTGTCCGCTAGTTAACCTGCATAGTCCAAGTGCCCGCTAGGGATCCTTCATAGTCCAAGTGCCTGCTAGGTAAGCTACATAGTCCAAGTGCCCGCTAGTTAACCTAGATAGTCCAAGTGCCCGCTAGGTAACCTAGATAGTCCAAGTGCCCGCTAGGGATCCTTCATAATCCAAGTGCCTGCTAGGCAACCCAGATAGTCCAAGTTCCCGCTAGGTAACCTAGATAGTCCAAGTGCCCGTTACCTAACCTAGATAGTCCAAGTGCCCGCTAGGCAACCTACATAGTCCAACTGCCCGTTCGTTATCCTAGAAGTCCAAGAGCCCGCTATGTAACCTAGACAGTCCAAGTGCCCGCTAGGTTACCTGCATAGTCCAAGTGCCCGTTCGTTAACATAGATAGTCCAAGTGCCCGCTAGGGAACCTATATAGTCCAAGTGCCAGCTAGGGAATCTACATAGTCCAAGGGCCCGCTCGTTAACGTAGAAAGTCCAAGTGCTGCTAGTTAATCTACATAGTCCAAGGGCCCGCTAGTTAACCTACATAATTCAAGTACCCGCTAGTTAACCTAGATCGTCCAAGTGTCCGCTAGTTAACCTACATAGTCCAAGTGCCCCCAAGGGAACCTTGATTGTCCATGTGCCCGCTCTGGAACCTACATAGTCCAAGTGGGTGCTAGGGAACCTATATAGTCGAAGTGCCCGCTCTGGAACATACATAGTCCAAGTGCCCGCTAGGGTATCTACATAGTCCAAGGGCCCGCTAGTTAACGTAGTTAGTCCAAGTGCCGCTAGTTAATCTTCATAGTCTAAGGCCCGCTAGTTAACCTACATAGTCCAAGGGCCCGCTTGTTAATCTACATCGTCCAAGGGCCCGCTAGTTAACCTACATAGTCCAAGTGCCCGCTAGGTAACCTAGACAGTTCAAGTGACCACTAGGTTACTTACATACTCCAAGTGCCTGTTCGTTAACCTACATAGTCCAAGTGCCCGCTAAGTAACCTATATAGTCCAAATGCCCACTAGGGACCCTAATAGTCCAAGTGCCCGCTAGTTATCCTAGATAGTCCAAGTGCTCGCTAGTTAACCTAGATACTCCAAGTGCCCGCTAGTTAACCTAGATAGACCAAGTGCCCGCTAGGGAACCTACCTAGTCCAAGTGCCGATAGGGAACTTACATAGTCCAAGTGCCCGCTAGTTATCCTAGATAGTCCAAGTGCTCGCTAGTTAACCTAGATACTCCAAGTGCCCGCTAGTTAACCTAGATAGACCAAGTGCCCGCTAGGGAACCTACCTAGTCCAAGTGCCGATAGGGAACTTACATAGTCCAAGGGCCCGCTAGGGAACCTACATAATCCAAGTGCCCGTTAGTTAACCTAGATAGTCCAAGTTCCCGCTAGGTAACCTAGATAATCCAACAGCCCGCTAGGTAACCTACATACTCCAAGAACCCGCTAGGCAACGTAGATAGTTCAACTGCGAGCTAGGTAACCTAGATAGTCCAAGTGCCTGCTAGGTAACCTACAAAGTCTAAGTGCCCGCTAGGTTATCTATATAGTCCAATTGCCCGTTAGGTAACCTTGATAGTCCAATTGCCCGTTAGCTAACCTAGATAGTCCAAGTGTCCGCTAGTTAACCTACATAGTCCAAGTGCCCGATAGGGAACCTACATAGTCCAAGTGCCCCCTAGGTACCCTAGATAATCCAAGTGCCCGCTAGTTAACCAATATCGTCCAAGTGCCCGCTAGTTAACCTAGATCGTCCAAGTGCCTGCTAGTTAACCTATATCGTCCAAGTGCCCACTAGTTAACCTACATAGTCAATGGGCCCGCTAGTTAACCTACATAGTGCAAGAGCCCGCTAGTTAACCTAGATCGTGCAAGTGTCCGCTAGTTAACCTACATAGTCCACGTGCCAGTTAGCTAACCTAGATAGTTCAAGGGTCCGGTAGTTGACCTACATAGTCCAAGTGCCCGCTGGGTAACCTAGATAATCCAAGTGCCCGCTAGGGAACATTCATAGTCTAAGTGCCTGCTAGGTAACCTAGATAGTCCAATTACCCGTTAGTTAACCTAGATAGTCCAAGTGCCCTCTAGTTAACATTGATCATCCAAGTGCCCACTTGTCAACCTAGATAGTCCAAGTGCACGCTAGTTAACCTAGATAGTCCAAGTGCCCTCTAGTTAACCTAGATCGTCCAAGTGCCCACTAGTTAACCTAGATAGTCCAAAGGCCCGCTAGTTAACCGACAGAATCCAAGGTCCGCTAGTTAACTTAGATAGTACAAGGGCTCGCTAGTTAACCTACATAGTACAAGGGCCCACTAGTTGACATAGATAGTCCAAGTGCCCGCTAGGTAACCTAAGTAGTCCAAATGTCCGATAGGGATCCTACATAGTCCAAGTGCCCGCTAGGTAACCTACATTGTCCAAGTGTCCGTTCGTTAACCTAGGTAGTCCAAGTGTCCGCTAGGTAACCTAGACTGTCCAAGTGCCCGCTAGGTTACCTACATAGTCCAAGTGCCCGTTCTTAACCTAGATAGTCCAAGTGCCCGCTAGGAAAACTACATTGTCCAAGGGCCCGCTAGGTAACCTAGATAGTCCAAGTGCCTGCTAGATAACCTACATAGTCCAAGTGCCCGATATGTAACCTAGATAGTCAAAGTGCATTTTAGGGAACCTAGATAATCCAAGTGCCCGTTACCTAACCTAGATATTCCAAGTGCCCGCTAGGCAACCTACATAGTCCAAGAGCCCGTTCGTTAACCTAGAAGTCCAAGTGCCTGCTAGGTAACCTAGACAGTCCAAGTTCCCGCTAGGTTACCTGCATATTCCAAGTGCCCGATCGTTAACCTAGATAGTCCAAGTGCCCACTAGGTAACCTATATAGTCCAAGTGCCCACTAGGTAACCTAGATACTCCAAGGGCCCGCTCGTTAACCTACATAGTCCAAGGGCTCACTTGTTCACTTTGAAAGTCCAAGTGCCCGCTAGTTAACCTAGATCATCCAAGTGCCCGCTAGTTAACCTAGATTGTCCAAGTGCCCGCTAGTTAACCTACATAGTCCAAGGGCCCACTAGTTAACCTAGATAGTCCAAGTGTCCTCTAGTTAACCTACATAGTCCCAGTGACCGCTAGTTAACCTATATACCAAGTGCCCGCTATGTAACGTAGATATTCCAAGGGCACGCTAGTTAACCTATATCGTCCAAGTGCCCGCTAGGCCACCTAGATAGTCCAAGTGCGTGCTAAGGAACCTACATAGTCCAAGTGCACGCTAGTTAACCTAGATAGTTCAAGGGCCCCCTAGTTAGCCTACATAGTCCAAGTTCCCGCTAGGTAACCTAGATAGTCCAAGTGCCCGTTCAGTAACCTAGATAGTCCAAGTGCCCTTTAGGGAACCTAGATAGTCCAAGGGCCCGCTAGTAAACACACATAGTCCATGGTCCCGCTAGTTAACCTTCATAGTGCAAGTGTCCGCTACTTAACCTACATATTCCAAGTGCCCGCTAGTTAACCTACACAATCTAAGTGCCTGTTGGCTAACCTAGATAGTCCAAGGGCCCGCTAGTTGACCTACATAGTCCAAGTGCCCGCTAGTTAACCTAGATAGTCAAAGTGCCTGCTAGGTAACCTACATAGTGCAAGTGTCCGCTAGTTAACCTACATATTCCAAGTGCCCGCTAGTTAACATAGATAGTCCAAGTGCCGCCTAGGGAACGTACATTGTCCAAGTGCCCGCTAGGTAACCTAGATACTACAAGTGCCCGCTAGGTAATCTAGATAGTTCAAGTACCCGCTAGGTAACCTAGATCGTCCAAGGGCCCCCTAGTTAGCCTACATAGTCCAAGTGCCCGCTAGTGAACCTACGTAATCTAAGTGCCCGTTGTCTAACCTAGATAGTCCAAGGGCCCACTAGTTGACCTACATAGTCCAAGTGCCAGCTAGGTAACCTAAATAGTACAAGTGCCCGCTAGGGAACCTAGATAGTCCAGTGGCTGTTAGCTAACCTAGATAGTGCAAGTGGCGGCTAGGTAACCTACATAGCCCAAGTGCCCATTTGTTAACCTAGATAATAAAAGTGCCCACTAGGTAACCTAGACAGTCCAAGTGCCCGCTAGTTAACCTACATAGTCCAAGTGCCCGATAGGGAACCTACATAATCCAAGTGCCCGCTAGGCAACCTACATAGTCCAAGTGCCCGTTCGTTAACCTAGAAGTCCAAGTGCCCACTAGGTAACCTACATAGTCCAAGTGCCCGCTAGGTAACCTATATAGTCCAAGTGCCCGCTAGGTAACCTAGATAGTCCAAGGGCCCGCTAGTTAACATAGATCGTCCAAGTGCCCGCTAGTTAAACTAGATTTTCCAAGGTCCCGCTAGGGATCCTTCATAATCCAAGTGCCTGCTAGGTAACCTAGATAGTCCAAGTGGCCGCTAGTTAACCTAGATAGTCCTAGTGCCCGTTAGTTAACCTAGATAGTCCAATTGCCCACTAGGGGACGTACATAGTCCATGTGCCCGCTAGGTAACCTAGATAGTCCAAGGGCGTGTAGGGTATGTACATAGTCGAAGTGCCCGCTAGGTTACCTAGACAATCCAAGTGCCCGCTAGGAAACCTACATAGTCCAAGTGCCCGCTAGGCAACCTACATAGTCCAAGTGCCCGTTAGTTAACCTAGATAGTCAAAGTGCCTGCTAGGTAACCATGTAGTCCAAGTGCCCGCTAGGTAACCTACATAGTCGAAGTTCCCGCTTGGTAACCTAAATAGTCCAAATGCCCGCTAGGGAAACTACATAGTCCAAGTGCCCGCTAGTTAACCTAGATAGTCCAAGTGCCTGCTAGTAGACCTACATAATCCATGGGCCCGCTAGATAACCTACATAGTGCAATGGCCCGCTTGTTAACCTACATAGTCCAAGGTCCGCTAGTTAACCTAGATAGTCCAAGTGCCCGCTAGTTAACCTACATAGTACAAGGGCCCGCTAGTTGGCCTAGATAGTCCAAGTGCCTGCGAGTTAACCTAGATAGTCAAAGTGCCCGCTAGTTAACCTAAGTAGTACAAATGTCCGATAGGGATCCTACCTAGTACAAGTGCCCGCTAGGTAACCTACATAGTCCAAGTGCCCGTTCGTTAACCTAGATAGTCCAAGTGCCCGCTAGGTTACCTAGACAGTCCAAGTGCCCGCTAGTTAACCTACATAGTCCAAGTGCCCAATAGGCAACCTATATAGTCCAAGTGCCCGTTAGTTAACCTAGATAGTCAAAGTGCCTGCTAGGTAACCTAGATAGTCCAAGTGCCCGCTAGGTAAACTACATAGTCCAATTTCCCGATGGTAACATAAATAGTCCAAAAGACCGCTGGGAAACTACATATTCCAAGTGCCCGCTAGTTAACCTAGATAGTCCAAGTGCCTTCTAGTAAATCTACATAATCCATGGGCCCGCTAGTTAACCTACATAGTCCAAGTGCCCGCTAGGTAACCTAAATAGTCCAAGCGCCCACTAGGGATCCTTCATTATCCAAGTGCCTGCTAGGTAATCTAGATAGTCCAAGTGCCCGCTAGTTATCCTAGATAGTACTAGTGCCCGTTAGTTAACCTAGATAGTCCAAGTGCCCACTAGGGGACTTACATAGTCCAAGTGCCCACTAGTTAACCTACATAGTCCAAGCTCCGCTAGTTAACCTAGATAATCCAAGTGCCCGCTAGGTAACTTACATAGTCCAAGTGCCGCTAGGTAACCTAGATAGTCCAAGTGCCCGTTCCTTAACCTAGATAGTCCAATTGCCCGCTAGGTAACCTAGGCTGTCCAAGGGTCCGCTAGGTTACCTACATAGTCCAAGTGCCCGTTCGTTAACCTAGATAGTCCAAGTGCCTGCTATGTAACCTAGACTGTCCATGTGCCCGCTAGGTTACCTACATATTCCAAGTGCCCGTTCGTTAAACCTAGATAGTCCAAGTGCCCGTTAGGAATCCTACATAGTCCAAGGGCCCGCTAGGTAACCTAGATAGCCCAAGTGCCTGCTAGGTAACCTAGAGTCCAAGTGCTTGCTAGTTAACCGACATAGTCCAAGTGCCTGCAATGTAACCTAGATAATCCAAGTGCCCGCTAGGTAACTTACATTGTCCATGTTCCCACTAGGTAACCTAGGTACTCAAAGTGCCCGTTACGTAACCTAGATAGTCCAAATGCCCGCTAAGCAACTTACATATTCCAAGTGCCCGTTCGTTAACCTAGAAGTCCAAGTGCCTGCTAGGTAACCTAGACACTCCAAGTGCCCGCTAGGTTACCTGCATATTCCAAGTGCGCGTTCGTTAACTTAGATAGTCCAAGAGCCCACTAGGTAACCTACATAGTCCAAGTGCCCGCTAGGGATCCTTCTTAATCCAAGTGCCTGCTAGGACCTAGATAGTCCAAGTGCCCGCTAGTTACCCTAGATAGTCCTAGTGCCCGTTAGTTAACCTAGATAGTCGAAGTGAGCGCTAGGGTATGTACATAGTCCAAATGCCTGCTAGGAAATATAGATAGTCCAAGTGCCCGCTAGTTAACCTACATAGTACAAGGGCCCGTTAGTTGACCTAGATAGTCCAAGTGCCCGGTAGTTAACCTAGATAGTCAAAGTGACCGCTAGTTAACCTAAGTAGTACAAATGTCCGATAGGGATCCTACATAGTTCAAGTGCCCGTTAGGTAACCTACATAGTCCAAGTGCCCGATAGGGAACCTACATAGTCCAAGTGCCCGTTAGTTAACCTAGATAGTCAAAGTGCCTGCTAGGTAACCTAGATAGTCCAAGTGCCCGCTAGGTAACCTACATAGTCCAAGTTCCCGTTTGGTAACCTAAATAGTCCAAATGCCCGCTAGGGAAACTACATAGTCCAAGTACCCGCTAGTTAACCTAGATAGTCCAAGTGCCTGCTAGTAAACCTACATAATCCATGGGCCCGCTAGTTTACCTAAATAGTGCAAGGGCCCGCTAGTTAACCAAGATCGTGCAAGTGTCCGCTAGTTAACCTACATAGTCCAAGTGCCTGCTAGGTAACCTAGATAGTCCAAGTGCCCGCTAGGGATCCTTCATAATCCAAGTGCCTTCTAGGTAACCTAGATAGTCCAAGTGCCCGCTAGGTAACCTAGATAGTCCTAGTGCCCGTTAGTTAACCTAGATAGTCCAAGTGCCCACTAGGGGACGTACATAGTCCAATTGCCCGCTAGGTAACCTAGATAGTCCAAGTGCGCACTAGGGTATGTACATAGTCCGAGTGCCTGCTAGGAAACCTAGATAGTCCAAGTGCCCGCTAGTTAACCTACATAGTCCAAGGTCCGCTAGTTAACCTAGATAGTCCACGTGCCCGCTAGTTAACCTACATTGTACAAGGGCCCGCTAGTTGGCCTAGATAGTCCAAGTGCCTGCTAGTTAACCTAGGTAGTCAAAGTGCCCGCTAGTTAACCTATGTAGTACAAATGTCCGATAGGGATCCTACATAGTCCAATTGCCCGCTAGGTAACCTACATAGTCTAAGTGCCCGTTGGTTAACCTAGATAGTAAAAATGCCCGCTAGGTAACCTAGACAGTCCACGTGCCCGCTAGGTTACCTACATAGTCCAAGTACCCGTTCTTTAACCTAGATAGTCCAAGTGTCCGCTAGGTTACCTAGACAGTCCAAGTGCCCGCTAGTTAACCTACATAGTCCATGTGCCCGATAGGGAACCTACATAATAGAAGTGCCCGATAGGGAACCTACATAATCCAAGTGCCCGCTAGGCAACCTACATAGAACAAGTGCCCGCTAGGCAACCTACATAGTCCAAGTGCCCGTTAGTTAACCTCGATAGTCAAAGTGCCTGCTAGGTAAACTAGATAGTCCAAGTGCCCGCTAGGTAACCTACATAGTCCAAGTTCCCGATGGTAACCTAAATAGTCCAAATGCCCGCTAGGGAAACTACATAGTCCAAGTGCCCGCTAGTTAACCTACATAATCCAAGGCCCGCTAGTTAACCAACATAGTGCAAGGGCCCTCTAGTTAAACTAGCTCGTGCAAGTGTCCGCTAGTTAACCTACAGAGTCCACGTGCCCGCTAGGTAACCTAAATAATCCAAGTGCCCGCTAGGGATCCTTCATAATCCAAGTGCCTGCTAGGTAACCTAGATAGTCCTAGTGCCCGTTAGTTAACCTAGATAGTCCAAGTGCCTACTAGGGGACTTACATAGTCCAGGTGCCCACTAGTTAACCTACATAGTCCAAGGTCTGCTAGTTAACCTAGATAGTCCAAGTGCCCGCTAGGTAACTTATATAGTCCATGTGCCGCTAGGTAACCTAGATAGTCCAAGTGCCAATCGTTAACCTAGATAGTCCAATTACCGGCTAGGAAACCTAGACTGTCCAAGTGTCCGCTAGGTTACCTACATAGCCCAAGTGCCCGTTCGTTAACCTAGATAGTCCAAGTGCCCGCTAGGTAACCTAGACTGTCCAAGTGCCCGCTAGGTTACCTACATATTCCAAGTGCCCGTTCATTAACCTAGATAGTCCAAGTGCCCGCTAGGAAACCTACATAGTCCAAGGGCCCGCTAGGTAACCTAGATAGTCCAAGTGCCTGCTAGGTAACCTAGAGTCCAAGTGCTCGCTAGTTAACCTACATAGTCCAAGTGCCCGCTATGTAACCTAGATAGTCAAAGTGCCCGTTAGGTAACTTACATTGGCCAAGTTCCCACTAGGTAACCTAGATACTCAAAGTGCCCGTTACCAAACCTAGATAGTCCAAATGCCCGCTAAGCCACCTACATAGTCCAAGTGCCCGTTCCTTAACCTAGAAGTCCAAGTGCCCACTAGGTAACCTAGACACTCCAAGTGCCCGCTAGGTTACCTGCATATTCCAAGTGCCCGTTCGTTAACTTAGATAGTCCAAGTGCCCACTAGGTAACCTACATAGTCCAAGTGCCCGCTAGGTAACCTATATAGTCCAAGGGCCCGCTAGTTAACCTACATAGTCCAAGGGCTCACTTGTTAACTTTGATAGTCCAAGTGCCCGCTAGTTAACCTAGATTGTCCAAGTGCCCGCTAGGGATCCTTCATAATCCAAGTGCCTGCTAGGTAACCTAGATAGTCCAAGTGCCCGCTAGTTAACCTAGATAGTCCTATTGCCCGTTAGTTAACCTAGATAGTCCAAGTGCGCTCTAGGGTATGTACATAGTCCAAGTGCCTGCTAGGAAACCTAGATAGTCCAAGTGCCCACTAGTTAACGTACATAGTCCAAGGGCACGCTAGGTAACCTACATAGTCCAAGGTCCGCTACTTAACCTAGATAGTCCAAGTGCCCGCTAGTTAACCTACATAGTACAAGGGCCCGCTAGTTGACCTAGATAGTCAAAGTGCCCGCTAGTTAACCTAAGTAGTACAAATGTCCGATAGGTGTCCTACATAGTCCAAATGCCCGCTAGGTAACCTACATAGTCCAAGTGCCCGTTCATTAACCTAGACATTCCAAGTGCCCGCTAGGTTACCTACATAGTCCAAGTGCCCGTTCGTTGACTTAGATAGTCCAAGTGCCCGCTAGGTAACTTACATAGTCCAAGTGCCCATTCGTTAACCTAGATAGTCAAAGTGCCCGCTAGGTAACCTAGACAGTCCAAGTGCCCGCTAGGTTACCTACATAGTCCAAGTGCCCGTTCGTTAACCTAGATAGTCCATGTGCCCGCTAGGTTACCTAGACAGTCCAAGTGCCCGCTAGTTAACCTACATAGTCCAAGTGCCCGATAGGGAACCTACATAATCCAAGTGCCCGCTAGGGAACCTACATAATCCAAGTGCCCGCTATGGAACCTACATAGTCCAAGTGCCCGATAGGCAACCTACATAGTCCAAGTGCCCGTTAGTTAACCTAGATTGTCAAAGTGCCTGCTAGGTAACGTAAATAGTCCAAGGTCCGTTAGTTAACCTAGATAATCCTAGTGCCCGGTAGTTAACCTACATAGTCCAAGGGCCCGCTAGTTAACCTATATAGTCCAAGGTCCGTTAGTTAACCTAGATCGTGCAATTGTCTGCTAGTTAACCTACATATTACAACTGCCCGCTAGGTAACCTACATAGTACAAGTGCCCGTTCATTAACCTAGATAGTCAAAGTGCCCGCTAGGTAACCTAGACAGTCCAAGTGCCCGCTAGGTTACCTACATAGTCCAAGTGCCCGTTCGTTAACTTAGATAGTCCAAGTGCCCGCTAGGTAACCTACATAGTCCAAGTGCCCATTCGTTAACCTAGATAGTCAAAGTGCCCGCTAGGTAACCTAGACAGTCCAAGTGCCCGCTAGGTTACCTACATAGTCCAAGTGCCCGTTCGTTAACCTAGATAGTCCATGTGCCCGCTAGGTTACCTAGACAGTCCAAGTGCCCGCTAGTTAACCTACATAGTCCAAGTGCCCGATAGGGAACCTACATAATCCAAGTGCCCGCTAGGGAACCTACATAATCCAAGTGCCCGCCATGGAACCTACATAGTCCATGTGCCCGCTAGGCAACCTACATAGTCCAAGTGCCCGTTAGTTAACCTAGATTGTCAAAGTGCCTGCTAGGTAACGTAAATAGTCCAAGGTCCGTTAGTTAACCTAGATAATCCTAGTGCCCGGTAGTTAACCTACATAGTCCAAGGGCCCGCTAGTTAACCTACATAGTCCAAGGTCCGTTAGTTAACCTAGATCCTGCAATTGTCCGCTAGTTAACCTACATATTACAACTGCCCGCGAGGTAACCTACATAGTACAAGGGCCCGCTAGTTGACCTAGATAGTCCAAGTTCCCGCTAGTTAACCTAGATAGTCAAAGTGCCCGCTAGTTAACCTATGTAGTACAAATGTCCGATAGGGATTTTACGTAGTCCAAGTGCCCGTTCGTTAACTTAGATATTCCAAGTGCCCGCTAGGTAACCTACATAGTCCAAGTGCCCATTCGTTAACCTAGATAGTCAAAGTGCCCGCTAGTTAACCTAGATAGTCCTAGTGCCTGTTAGTTAACCTAGATAGTCCAAGTGCCCACTAGGGGACGTACATAGTCCAAGTGCCCGCTAGGTAACCTAGATAGTCCAAGTGCCCGCTAGGGATCCTTCATAATCCAAGTGCCTGCTAGTTAACCTAGATAGTCCAATTGCCCGCTAGTAAACCTAGATAGTCCTAGTGCCCGTTAGTTAACCTAGACAGTCCAAGTGCCCACTAGGGGACTTACATAGTCCAAGTGCCTGCTAGGAAACCTAGATAGTCCAAGTGCCCGCTAGTTAACCCACATAGTACAAGGTCCGTTAGTTAACCTAGATAATCCTAGTGACCGCTAGTTAACCTACATAGACCAAGGGCCCGCTAGTTAACCTACATAGTCCAAAGTCCGTTAGTTAACATAGATAGTCCAAGTGCCCGCTAGTTAAGCTACATAGTACAAGGGACCGCTAGTTGACCTAGATAGTCCAAGTGCCCGCTAGTTAACCTAGATAGTCAAAGTGCCCGCTAGTTAACCTAAGTAGTACAAATGTCCGATAGGGATCCTACATAGTCCAAGTGCCCGCTAGTTAACGCACATAGTCCAAGTCCCCGCTAGGTAACCTAGACAGTCCAAGTGCCAGCTAGTTTACCTACATAGTCCAAGTGCCCGTTCGTTAACCTATATAGTCCAAGTGCCCGCTAGGTAACGTAGATAGCCCAAGTGCCCGCTAGGGAACGTACATAGTCCAGGTGCCCTCTAGGTAACCTAGATAGTCCAAGTGCCTGCTAGTTAACCTAGATTGTCCAAGTGCCCGCTAGGGATCCTTCATAATCCAAGTGCCTGCTAGGTAACCTAGATAGTCCAAGTGCCCGCTAGGGAACCTACATAGTCCAAGTGCCCGCTAGGTAACCTAGATAGTCCAATTGCCCGTTAGCTAACCTTGATAGTCGAAGTGTCCGCTAGTTAACCTACATAGTCCAAGTGCCCGTTCGTTAACCTAGATAGGCCAAGTGCTCCCTCGGTAACCTAGACAATCCAAGTGCCCGCTAGGTTACCTACTTACTCCAAGGGCACGTTCGTTAACCTAGATAGTCCAAGTGCCCGCTGGTAACGTACATAGTCCAAGGGCCCGCTAGGTAACCTTGATAGTCCAAGTGCCTTCTGGTTAACCTACATAGTCCAAGTGCCCGCTAGGGAAACTACATAGTCCAAGTGCCCGCTAGTTAACCTAGATAGTCCAAGTGCCCGCTAGTAAACCTAGATAGTCCAAGGGCCCGCAAGTTAATCTAGATAGTCCAAGTGCCCGCTAGTTAACCTAGATAGTCCAAGTGCCCGCTAGGGTACGTACATAGTCCAAGTGCCCGCTAGGTAACCTAGATAGTCCAAGTGCCCGCTAGGGTATGTACATAGTTCAAGTGCCCGCTAGGTAACCTAGATTGTCCAAGTGTCCGCTAGTTTACTTATATAGTCCAAGTGCCCGCTAGGTAACCTAGATAGTCCAAGGTCCTGCTAGTTAACCTACATAGTCCAATGCCCGATGGGGAACCTACATATTCCAAGTGCCCGCTGAGGAAACTACATAGACCAAGTGCCTGATAGGGAACCTATATATTCCAAGTGCCCGTTAGGGAACCTAGATAGTCCAAGTGCTCGCTCGGTAACCTAGACAATCCAAGTGCCCGCTAGGTTACCTACTTACTCCAAGTGCACGTTCGTTAACCTAGATAGTCCAAGTGCCCGCTGGTAACGTACATAGTCCAAGGGCCGCTAGGTAACCTTGATAGTCCAAGTGCCTTCTAGTTAACCTACATAGTCCAAGTGCCCGCTAAGGAAACTACATAGTCCAAGTGCCTGCTAGTTAACCTAGATAGTCCAAGTGCCCGCTAGTTAACCTAGATAGTCCAAGGGCCCGCAAGTTAATCTAGATAGTCCAAGTGCCCGCTAGTTAACCTAGATAGTCCAAGTGCCCGCTAGGGTACGTACATAGTCCAAGTGCCCGCTAGGTAACCTAGATAGTCCAAGTGCCCGCTAGGGTATGTACATAGTTCAAGTGCCCGCTAGGTAACCTAGATTGTCCAAGTGTCCGCTAGTTAACCTACATAGTCCAAGTGCCCGCTAGGTAACCTAGATAGTCCAAGGTCCTGCTAGTTAACCTACATAGTCCAATGCCCGATGGGGAACCTACATATTCCAAGTGCCCGCTGAGGAAACTACATAGTCCAAGTGCCTGATAGTGAACCTATATATTCCAAGTGCCCGTTAGGGAACCTAGATAGTCCAAGTGCCCATAGGGAACCTATATAGTCCAAGTGCCCGCTAGGGAACCTACATACTCAAAGTGCACGCTAGGAAACCTGCATTGTGCAAGTGCCCGCTAGTTAACCTAGATAGTCAAAGTGCCCGCTAGTTAACCTACATAGTCCAAGGTCAGCTAGTTAACCTAGATAGTCCAAGTGCCAGCTAGTTAATGTACATAGTCCAAGGTCAGCTAGTTAACCTAGATAGTCCAACTGCCCGCTAGTTAACCTACATAGTCCAAGAACCCGCTAGTTAACCTAGATGGTCCAAGTTCCCGCTACTTAACCTACATAGTCCAAGGGCCCTCTAGTTGACCTAGATATTCCAAGTGCCCGCTAGTTAACCCAGATCGTCCAAGTGTCCGCTAGTAAACCTACATAGTCCAAGTTCCCGTTAGGTAACCTAGATAGTACAAGTGCCCGCAAGGTAACCTACATAGTCCAAGTGCCCGCTAGGTAACCTAGATATTCCAAGTTCCTGTTAGCTAACCTAGATAATCCAAGTGCCCGCTAGGTATCCTACATAGTCCAAGTGCCCTTTCGTTAACCTAGATAGTCAAAGTGCCCGCTAGGTAACCTAGACAGTCCAAGTGCCCGCTAGTTAACCTACATAGTCCAAGTGCCCGATAGGGAACCTACATAATCCAAGTGCCCAATAGGGAACCTACATAGTCCAAGTGCCCGCTAGGCAACCTACATAGTCCAAGTGCCCGTTCGTTAACCTAGATAGTCCAAGTGCCCACTAGGGGACGTACATAGTCCAATTGACCACTAGGTATCCTACATAGTCCAAATTCCAGATGGTAACCTAAATAGTCCAAATGCCCGCTAGGGAAACTACATAATCCAGTGCCTGCTAGTTAACCTAGATAGTCCAAGTGCCTGCTATTAAACCTACACAATCCATGGGCCCGCTAGTTAACCTACATAGTGCAAGGGCCGCTAGTTAACCTAGATCGTGCAAGTGTCCGCTAGTTAACCTACATAGTCCATGTGCCTGCTAGGTAACCTAGATAGTCCAAGTGCCCGTTAGGGATCCTTCATAATCCAAGTGCCTGCTAGGTAACCTAGATAGTCCAAGTGCCCGCTAGTTAACCTTGATAGTCCTAGTGCCAGTTAGTTAACCTAGATAGTCCAAGTGTCCACTAGGGGACGTACATAGTCCACGTGCCCGCTACTTAACCTACATAGTCCAAGGTCCGTTAGTTAACCTAGATAGTCCAAGTGCCTGCTAGTTAACCTACATAGTCAAAGTGCCTGCTAGGTAAACAACATAGTCCAAGTGCCCACTAGGTAACCTAGACAGTCCAATTACCCGCTAGTTAACCTAGACAGTCCAAGTACCCGATAGGGAATCTACATAGTCCAAGTGCTCGCTAGGAAACCTACATAGTCCAAGTGCTCGCTAGGCAACCTACATAGTCCAAGTGCCCGTTACTTAACCTACATAGTCAAAGTGCCTGCTAGGCAACCTACATAGTCCAAGTGCCCGTTAGTTAACCTAGATAGTCAATGTGCCTGCTAGGTAACCTAAATTGTCCAAGTGCCCGCTCGGGAACCTACATAGTCAAAGTGCCCGCTAGGTAACCTAGATAGTCCAATTGCCCGTTAGCTAACCTAGAGAGTCGAAGTCTCCGCTAGTTAACCTACATAGTCCAAGTGCCCGTTCGTTAACCTAGATAGGCCAAGTGCCCGCTAGGTAACCTAGACAGTCCAAGTGCCCGCTAGGTTACCTACATAGTCCAAGTGCACGTTCCTTAACCTAGATAGTCCAAGAGCCCGCTGGTAACCTACATAGTCCAAGGGCGCGATAGGTAACCTTGATAGTCCAAGTGCCTTCTAGTTAACCTACATAGTCCAAGTGCCCGTTAGGTAACCTACATAGTCCATGTGCCCACTAGGTAACATAAGTAATCCAAATGCCCGCTAGGGAAACTACATAGTCCAAGTGCCTGATAGTTAACCTAGATAGTCCGATGCCCGCTAGTAAACCTAGATAGTCCAAGGGCCCGGTAGTTAACCTAGATCGTCCAAGTGCCCGCTAGTTAACCTAGATAGTCCAAGTGCCCGCTAGGGGACATACATAGTCCAAGTGCCTGCTAGGTAACGTAGATAGTCCAAGTGCCCGCTAGGGTATGTACATAGTTCAAGTGCCTGCTAGGTAACCTAGATTGTCCAAGTGTCCGCTAGTTAACCTACATAGTCCAAGTGACCGCCAGGTAACCTAGATAGTCCAAGGGCCTGCTTGTTAACCTACATAGGCCAATGCCGGATAAGGAACTACATAGTCCATGTGCCCTCTGAGGAACCTACATAGTCCAAGTGCCCGATAGGGAACCAATATATTCCAAGTGCCCGTTAGGGAACCTAGATAGTCCAAGTGCCCATAGGGAACCTATATAGTCTAAGTGCCCGCTAGGGAACATACATAGTCAAAGTGCCCGCTAGGGAACCTGCATTGTGCAAGTGCCCGATAGTTAACCTAGATAGTCCAAGTGCCCGCTAGTTAACCTACATAGTCCAAGGTCAGCAAGTTAACCTAGATAATCCAAGGGCCCGCTAGTTAACCTACATAGTCCGAGGTCAGCTAGTTAACCTAGATAGTCCAAGTGCCCGCTAGTTAACCTACATATCCAAGAACCCGCTAGTTAACCTAGATAGTCCATGTTCCCGCTAGTTAACCTACATAGTGCAAGGGCCCGCTAGTTAACCTAGATATTCCAAGTGCCCGCTAGTTAACCTAGATCGTCCAAGTGCCCGCTAGGTAACCTACATAGTCCAAGTGCCCTTTCGTTAACCTAGATAGTCAAAGTACCCGCCAGGTAACCTAGACAGTCCAAGTGCCCGCTAGGTTACCTACATAGTCCAAGTGCCCGTTCGTTAACCTAGATAGTCCAAGTGCCCGCTAGGTTACCTAGACAGTCCAAGTGCCCGCTAGTTAACCTACATAGACCAAGTGCCCGATAGGGAACCTACATAATCCAAGAGCCCGATAGGGAACCTACATAATCCAAGTGCCCGCTAGGGAACCTACATAGTCCAAGTGCCCGCTAGGCAACTTACATAGTCCAAGTGCCCGTTAATTAACCTAGTCCAAGTGCCCACTAGGGGACGTACATAGTCCAAGTGCCCGCTAGGTATCCTACATAGTCCAAGTTCACAATGGTAACCTAAATAGTCCAAATGCCCGCTAGGGAAACTACATAGTCCAAGTGCCTGCTACTTAACCTAGATAGTCCAAGTGCCTGCTATTAAACCTACATAATCCATGGGCCAATTAGTTAACCTACATAGTGCAAGGGCCCGCTAGTTAACCTAAATCGTGCAAGTGTCCGCTAGTTAACCTACATAGTCCACGTGCCCGCTAGTTTTCTAGATAGTCCAAGTGCCCGCTAGGGGACGTACATAGTCCAAGTGCCTTCTAGGTAACCTAGATAGTCCCAAGTGCCCGCTAGGGTATGTACATAGTTCAAGTGCCCGCTAGGTAACATAGATTGTCCAAGTGTCCGCTAGTTAACCTACATAGTCCAAGTGCCTGCCAGGTAACCTAGATAGTCCAAGGGCCTGCTTGTTAACCTACATAGTCCAATGCCCGACAGGGAACCTACATAGTCCAAATGCCCGCTGAGGAACCTACATAGTCCAAGTGCCCGGTAGGTAACCTATATATTCCAAGTGCCCGTTAGGGAACCTAGATAGTCCAAGAGCCCATAGGGAACCTATATAATCCAATACCCGCTAGGGAACCTACATAGTCAAAGTCCCCGCTAGGGAACCTGCATTGTGCAAGTGCCCGCTAGTTAACCTAGATACACCAAGTGCCCGCTAGTTAACCTACATAGTCCAAGTTCAGCTAGTTAACATAGATAGTCCAAGTGCCCGCTAGTTAACCTACATAGTCCAAGGTCAGCTAGTTAACCTAGATAGTCCAAGTGCCCGCTAGTTAACCTACATAGTCCAAGAACCCGCTAGTTAACCTAGATAGTCCAAATTCCCGCTAGTTAACCTACATAGTGCAAGGGCCCGCTAGTTAACCTAGATATTCCAAGTGCCCGCTAGTTAACCTAGATCGTCAGAGTGTCCGCTAGTTAACCTACATAGTCCAAGTTCCCGTTAGGTAACCTAGATAGTACAAGTGCCCGCAAGGTAACCTACATAGTCCAAGTGCCCGCTAGGTAACCTACATATTCCAAGTTCCTGTTAGCTAACCTAGATAATCCAAATGCCCGCTAGGTAACCTACATACTCCAAGTGCCCTTTCATTAACCTAGATAGTCCAAGTGCCCGCTAGGTAACCCAGACTGCCAATTGTCCGCTAGGTTACCTACATAGTCCAAGTGCACGTTCGTTTACCTAGGTAGTCCAAGTGCCCGCTAGGTAACCTACATAGTCCAAGTTCCCGCTAGGTAACCTAGATAGTCCAATGCCCGTTACCTAACCTAGATAGTCCAATTGCCCGATATGCAACATACATAGTCCAAGTGCCCGTTCGTTAACCTAGAAGTCCAAGTGCCCGCTAGGTAAACTAGACTGTCCAAGTTCACGCTAGGTTACCTACATAGTCCAAATGCCCTTTCGGTAACCTAGATACTCCAAGTGCCCGCTAGTTAACCTACATAGTCCAAGTGCCCGCTAGATAACTTACATAGTCCAAGTGCCCGCTAGGTAACTTACATAGTCCAAGTGCCCGCTAGGTAACCTAGATTGTCCAAGTGCCCGTTCTTTAACCTAGATAGTCCAATTGCCCACTAGGTAACCTAGACTCTCCAAGTGTCTGCTACCTTACTACATAGTCCAAGTGCCCATTCGTTAACCTAGATAGTCCAAGTGCCCGCTAGGTAACCTAGACTGTCCAAGTGCCCGCTAGGTTACCTACACAGTCCAAGTGCCCATTCGTTAACCTAGATAGTCCAAGTGCCCGCTAGGAAACCTACATAGTCCAAGGGCCCGCTAGGTAACCTTGATATTCCAAGTGCCCGCTAGTTAACCAAGAATCCAATTGCTCGCTAGTTAACCTACATAGTCCAAGTGCCCGCTATGTAACCTAGATAGTCAAAGTGCCCGTTAGGTAACCTAGATAGTCCAAGTGCCCGCTAGGGTTCCTTCATAATCCAAGTGCCTGCTAGGTAACCTAGATAGTCCAGGTGCCCGCTAGGGAACCTAGATAATCCAATTGCCCGTTAGCTAACCTTGATAGTCGAAGTGTCCGCTAGTTAACCTACATAGTCCAAGTGCCTGTTCGTTAACCTAGATAGTCCAAGTGCCCGCTCGGTAACCTAGACAATCCAAGTGCCCGCTAGGTTACCTACTTAGTACAAGTGCACGTTCGTTAACCTAGATAGTCCAAGTGCCCACTGGTAACGTACATAGTCCAAAGGCCCGCTAGGTAACCTTGATAGTCCAAGTGCCTTCTAGTTAACCTACATAGTCCAAGTGCCCGCTAGGGAAACTACATAGTCCAAGTGCCCGCTAGTTAACCTAGATAGTCCAAGTGCCCGCTAGTAAACCTAGATAGTCCAAGGGCCCGCTAGTTAATCTAGATAGTCCAAGTGCCCGCTAGTTAACCTAGATAGTCCAAGTGCCCGCTAGGGTACGTACATAGTCCAAGTGCCCGCTAGGTAACCTAGATAGTCCAAGTGCCCGCTAGGGTATGTACATAGTCAAAGTGCCCGCTAGGTAACCTAGATTGTCCAAGTGTCCGCTAGTTAACCTACATAGTCCAAGTGCCCGCTAAGTAACCTAGATAGTCCAAGGTCCCGCTAGTTAACCTACATAGTCCAATGCCCGATGGGGAACCTACATATTCCAAGTACCCGCTGAGGAAACTACATAGTCCAAGTGCCTGATAGGGAACCTATATATTCCATGTGCCCGTTATGGAACCTAGATAGTCCAAGTGCCCATAGGGAACCTATATAGTCCAAGTGCCCGCTAGGGAACCTACATACTCAAAGTGCACGCTAGGAAACCTGCATTGTGCAAGTGCCCGGTAGTTAACCTAGATAGTCCAAGTGCCCGCTAGTTAACCGACATAGTCCAAGGTCAGCTAGTTAACCTAGATAGTCCAAGTGCCCGCTAGTTAACGTACATAGTCCATTGTCAGCTAGTTAACCTAGATAGTCCAACTGCCCGCTAGTTAACCTACATAGTCCAAGAACCCGCTAGTTAACCTAGATGGTCCAAGTTCCTGCTAGTTAACCTACATAGTCCAAGGGCCCGCTAGTTAACCTAGATATTCCAAGTGCCCGCTAGTTAACCCAGATCGTCCAAGTGTCCGCTAGTTAACCTACATAGTACAAGTTCCCATTAGGTAACCTAGATAGTACAAATGCCCGCAAGGTAACCTACATAGTCCAAGTGCCCGCTAGGTAACCTAGATATTCCAAGTTCCTGTTAGCTAACCTAGATAATCCAAGTGCCCGCTAGGTATCCTACATAGTCCAAGTGCCCTTTCGTTAACCTAGATAGTCAAAGTGCCCGCAAGGTAAACTAGACAGTCCAAGTGCCTGTTAGTTAACCTAGATAGTCCAAGTGCCCACTAGGGGACGTACATAGTACAAGTGCCCGCTAGGTAACCTAGATAGTCCAAGTGCCCGCTAGGGATCCTTCATAATCCAAGTGCCTGCTAGTTAACCTAGATAGTCAAAGTGCCCGCTAGTTAACCTATGTAGTACAAATGTCTGATAGGGATCCTACGTAGTCCAAGTGCCCGTTCGTTAACTTAGATAGTCCAAGTGCCCGCTAGGTAACCTACATAGTCCAAGTGCCCATTCGTTAACCTAGATAGTCAAAGTGCCCACTAGTTAACCTAGATAGTCCTAGTGCCTGTTAGTTAACCTAGATAGTCCAAGTGCCCACTAGGGGACGTACATAGTCCAAGTGCCCGCTAGGTAACCTAGATAGTTCAAGTGCCCGCTAGGGATCCTTCATAAATCAAGTGCCTGCTAGTTAACCTAGATAGTCCAAGTGCCCGCTAGTAAACCTAGATAGTCCTAGTGCCCGTTAGTTAACCTAGACAGTCCAAGTGCCCACTAGGGGACGTACATAGTCCAAGTGCCTGCTAGGAAACCTAGATAGTCCAAGTGCCCGCTAGTTAACCCACATAGTCCAAAGTCCGTTAGTTAACCTAGATAATCCTAGTGCCCGCTAGTTAACCTACATAGTCCAAGGGCCCGCTAGTTAACCTACATAGTCCAAGGTCCGTTAATTAACCTAGATAGTCCAAGTGCCCGCTAGTTAAGCTACATAGTACAAGGGACCGCTAGTTGACCTAGATAGTCCAAGTGCCCGCTAGTTAACCTAGATAGTCAAAGTGCCCGCTAGTAACCTAAGTAGTACAAATGTCCGATAGGGATCCTACATAGTCCAAGTGCCCGCTAGTTAACCCACATAGTCCAAGTCCCCGCTAGGTAACCTAGACAGTCCAAGTGCCAGCTAGGTTGCCTACATAGTCCAAGTGCCCGTCGTTAACCTATATAGTACAAGTGCCCGCTAGGTAACGTAGATAGCCCAAGTGCCCGCTAGGGAACGTACATAGTCCAAGTGCCCTCTAGGTAACCTAGATAGTCCAAGTGCCTGCTAGTTAACCTAGATTGTCCAAGTGCCAGCTAGGGATCCTTCATAATCCAAGTGCCTGCTAGGTAACCTAGATAATCCAAGTGCCCGCTAGGGAACCTAGATAGTCCAATTGCCCGTTAGCTAACCTTGATAGTCGAAGTGTCCGCTAGTTAACCTACATATTCCAAGTGCCTGTTCGTTAACCTAGATAGGCCAAGTGCCCGCTCGGTAACCTAGACAATCCAAGTGCCCGCTAGGTTACCTACTTAGTCCAAGTGCACGTTCGTTAACCTAGATAGTCCAAGTGCCCGCTGGTAACGTACATAGTCCAAGGGCCCGCTAGGTAACCTTGATAGTCCAAGTGCCTTCTAGTTAACCTACATAGTCCAAGTGCCCGCTAGGGAAACTACATAGTCCAAGTGCCCGCTAGTTAACCTAGATAGTCCAAGTGCCCGCTAGTAAACCTAGATATTCCAAGGGCCCGCTAGTTAATCTAGATTGTCCAAGTGCCCGCTAGTTAACCTAGATAGTCCAAGTGCCCGCTAGGGTACGTACATAGTCCAAGTGCCCGCTAGGTAACCTAGATAGTCCAAGTGCTCGCTAGGGTATGTACATAGTTCAAGTGCCCGCTAGGTAACCTAGATTGTCCATGTGTCCGCTAGTTAACCTACATAGTCCAAGTGCCCGCTAGGTAACCTAGATAGTCCAAGGTCCTGCTAGTTAACCTACATAGTCCAATGCCCGATGGGGAACCTACATATTCCAAGTGCCCGCTGAGGAAACTACATAGTCCAAGTGCCTGATAGGGAACCTATATATTCCATGTGCCCGTTAGGGAACCTAGATAGTCCAAGTGCCCATAGGGAACCTATATAGTCCAAGTGCCCGCTAGGGAACCTACATACTCAAAGTGCACGCTAGGAAACCTGCATTGTGCAAGTGTCCGCTAGTTAACCTAGATAGTCCAAGTGCCCGCTAGTTAACCTACATAGTCCAAGGTCAGCTAGTTAACCTAGATAGTCCAAGTGCCCGCTAGTTAACGTACATAGTCCATTGTCAGCTAGTTTACCTAGATAGTCCAACTGCCCTCTAGTTAACCTACATAGTCCAAGAACCCGCTAGTTAACCTAGATGGTCCAAGTTCCCGCTAGTTAACCTACATAGTCCAAGGGCCCGCTAGTTAACCTAGATATTCCAAGTGCCCGCTAGTTAACCCAGATCGTCCAAGTGTCCATTAGTTAACCTTCATAGTCCAAGTTCCCATTAGGTAACCTAGATAGTACAAGTGCCCGCAAGGTAACCTACATAGTCCAAGTGCCCGCTAGGTAACCTAGATATTCCAAGTTCCTGTTAGCTAACCTAGATAATCCAAGTGCCCGCTAGGTATCCTACATAGTCCAAGTGCCCTTTCGTTAACCTAGATAGTCAAAGTGCCCGCAAGGTAACATAGACAGTCCAAATGCCTGTTAGTTAACCTAGATAGTCCAAGTGCCCACTAGGGGACGTACATAGTCCAAGTGCCCGCTAGGTAACCTAGATAGTCCAAGTGCCCGCTAGGGATCCTTCATTATCCAAGTGCCTGCTAGTTAACCTAGATAGTCAAAGTGCCCGCTAGTTAACCTATGTAGTACAAATGTCCGATAGGGATCCTACGTAGTCCAAGTGCCCGTTCATTAACTTAGATAGTCCAAGTGCCCGCGAGGTAACCTACATAGTCCAAGTGCCCATTCGTTAACCTAGATAGTCAAAGTGCCCGCTAGTTAACCTAGATAGTCCTAGTGCCTGTTAGTTAACCTAGATAGTCCAAGTGCCCACTAGGGGACGTACATAGTCCAAGTGCCCGCTAGGTAACCTAGATAGTCCAAGTGCCCGCTAGGGATCCTTCATTATCCAAGTGCCTGCTAGTTAACCTAGATAGTCAAAGTGCCCGCTAGTTAACCTATGTAGTACAAATGTCCGATAGGGATCCTACGTAGTCCAAGTGCCCATTCGTTAACTTAGATAGTCCAAGTGCCCGCGAGGTAACCTACATAGTCCAAGTGCCCATTCGTTAACCTAGATAGTCAAAGTGCCCGCTAGTTAACCTAGATAGTCCTAGTGCCTGTTAGTTAACCTAGATAGTCCAAGTGCCCGCTAGGCAACCTACATAGTCCAAGTGCCCGTTAGTTAACCTAGATAGTCAAAGTGACTGCTAGGTAACCTAGATAGTCCAAGTGCCCGCTAGGTAACCTACATAGTCCAAGTTCCCGCTTGGTAACCTAAATAGTCCAAATGCCCGCTAGGGAAACTACATAGTCCAAGTGCCCGCTAGTTAACCTAGATAGTCCAAGTGCATGCTAGTAAACCTACATAATCCATGGGCCCGCTAGTTAACCTACATAGTGAAAGGGCCCGCTTGTTAACCTACATAGTCCAAGTTCCGCTAGTTAACCTAGATAGTCCAAGTGCCCGCTAGTTAACCTACATAGTACAAGGGCCCGCTAGTTGGCCTTGATGGTCCAAGTGCCTGCTACTTAACCTAGATAGTCAATGTGCCCGCTAGTTAACCTAAGTAGTACAAATGTCCAATAGGGATCTTACATAGTCCAAGTGCCCGCTAGGTATCCTACATAGTCCAAGTGCCCTTTCGTTAACCTAGATAGTCAAAGTGCCCGCTAGGTAACCTAGACAGTCCAAGTGCCTGTTAGTTAACCTAGATAGTCCAAGTGCCCACTAGGGGACGTACATAGTCCAAGTGCCCGCTAGGAAACCTAGATAGTCCAAGTGCCCGCTAGGGATCCTTCAGAATCCAAGTGCCTGCTAGTTAACCTAGATAGTCAATGTGCCCGCTAGTTAACCTATGTAGTACAAATGTCCGATAGGGATCCTACGTAGTCCAAGTGCCCATTCATTAACCTAGATAGTCAAAGTGCCCGCTAGTTAACCTAGATAGTCCTAGTGCCTGTTAGTTAACCTAGATAGTCCAAGTGCCCACTAGGGGACGTACATAGTCCAAGTGCCCGCTAGGTATCCTAGATAGTCCAAGTGCCCGCTAGGGATCCTTCATAATCCAAGTGCCTGCTAGTTAACCTAGATAGTCCAAGTGCCCGCTAGTAAACCTAGATAGTCCTAGTGCCCGTTAGTTAACCTAGACAGTCCAAGTGCCCACTAGGGGACGTACATAGTCCAAGTGCCTGCTAGGAAACCTAGATAGTCCAAGTGCCCGCTAGTTAACCCACATAGTTCATGGTCGGTTAGTTAACCTAGATAATCCTAGTGCCCGCTAGTTAACCTACAGAGTCCAAGGGCCCGCTAGGTAACCTAGATAGTCCAAGTGCCCGCTAGGTAACTTACATAGTCCAAGTGCCCGCTAGGTAACCTAGATAGTCCAAGTGCCCGTTCATTAACCTAGATAGTCCAATTGCCCGCTAGGTAACCTAGACTCTCCAAGTGTCTGCTAAGTTACTACATAGTCCAAGTGCCCATTCGTTAACCTAGATAGTCCAAGTGCCCGCTAGGTAACGTAGACTGTCCAAGTGCCCGCTAGGTTACCTACACAGTCCAAGTGCCCATTCGTTAACCTAGATAGTCCAAGTGCCCGCTAGGAAACCTACATAGTCCAAGGGCCCGCTAGGTAACCTTGATAGTCCAAGTGCCCGCTAGTTAACCTAGAGTCCAATTGCTCGCTAGTTAACCTACATAGTCCAAGTGCCCGCTATGTAACCTAGATAGTCAAAGTGCCCGTTAGGTAACCTAGGTAGTCCAAGTGCCCGCTAGGTAACTTACATTGTCCAAGTTACAGCTAGGTAACCTAGATAGTCCAAATGCCCGTTACCTAACCTATATAGTCCAAGTGCCCGCTAAGCAACCTACATAGTCCAAGTGCCCGTTCGTTAACCTAGAAGTCCACGTGCCCGCTAGGTAACCTAGAGAGTCCATGTGCCCGCTAGGTTACCTGCATATTCCAAGTGCCCATTCGTTAACTTAGATAGTCCAAGTGCCCACTAGGAAACCTACATAGTCCATGTGCCCGCTAGGTAACCTATATAGTCCAAGTGCCCGCTAGGTCACCTAGATAGTCCAAGGGCCCGCTAGTTAACCTACAAAATCCAAGGGCTCACTTGTTAACTTTGATAGTCCAAGTGCCCGCTAGTTAACCTAGATCGTCCAAGTGCCCGCTAGTTAAACTAGATTGTCCAAATGCCCGCTAGGGATCCTTCATAATCCAAGTGCCTGCTAGGTAACGTAGATAGTCCAAGTGGCAGCTAGTTAACCTAGATAGTCCTAGTGTCCGTTAGTTAACCTAAATAGTCCAATTGCCCACTAGGGGATGTACATAGTCCAAGTGCCCGCTAGGTAACCTAGATAGTCCATGTGTCCGCTAGTTAACCTACATAGTCCAAGGTCCGCTAGTTGACCCAGATAGTCAAAGTTCCCGCTAGTTAACCTAAGTAGTACAAATGTTCGATAGGGATCTTACATAGTCCAAGTGCCCGCTAGGTAACCACATAGTCCAAGTGCCCATTCGTTAACCTAGACAGTCCAAGTGCCCGCTAGGTTACCTACATAGTCCAAGTGCCCGTTCTTTAACCCAGATAGTCCAAGTGCCCGCTAGGTTACCTAGACAGTCCAAGTGCCCGCTAGTTAACCTACATAGTCCAAGTGCCCGATAGGGAACCTAAATAATCCAAGTGCCCGCTAGGGAACCTACATAGTCCAAGTGCCCGCTAGGCAACCTACATAGTCCAAGTGCCCGTTAGTTAACCTAGATAGTCAAAGTGCCTGCTAGGTAACCTAGATAGTCCAAGTGCCCGCTAGGTAACCTACATAGTCCAAGTTCCCGCTTGGTAACCTAAATAGTCCAAATGCCCGCTAGGGAAACTACATAGTCCAAGTGCCCGCTAGTTAACCTAGATAGTCCAAGTGCCTGCTAGTAAACCTACATAATCCATGGGCCCGCTAGTTAACCTACATAGTGAAAGGGCCCGCTTGTTAACCTACATAGTCCAAGTTCCGCGAGTTAACCTAGATAGTCCAAGTGCCCGCTAGTTAACCTACATAGTACAAGGGCCCGCTAGTTGGCCTAGATTGTCCAAGTGCCTGCTAGTAAACCTAGATAGTCAAAGGGCCCGCTAGTTAACCTAAGTAGTCCAAATGTCCGATAGGGATCCTACATAGTCCAAGTGCCCGCTAGGTAACCTACATAGTCCAAGTGCCCGTTCGTTAACCTAGATAGTCAAAGTGCCCGCTAGGTAACCTAGACAGTCCAAGTGCCCGCTAGGTTACCTACATAGTCCAAGTGCCCGTTCTTTAACCTAGATAGTTCAAGTGCCCGCTAGGTTACCTAGACAGTCCAAGTGCCCGCTAGTTAACCTACATAGTCCAAGTGCCCGCTAGGGAACCTACATACTCAAAGTGCCCGCTAGGGAACCTGTATTGTGCAAGTGCCTGCTAGTTAACCTAGATAGTCCATGTGCCCGCTAGTTAACCTACATACTCCAAGGTCAGCTAGTTAACCTAGATAGTCCACGTGCCCGCTAGTTAACCTACATTGTCCAAGGTCAGCTAGTCAACCTAGATAGTCCATGTTCCCGCTAGTTAACCTACATAGTGCAAGGGCCCGCTAGTTAACCTAGATATTCCAAGTGCCCCCTAGTTAACCTAGATCGTCCAAGTGCCCGCTAGGTAACCTACGTAGTCCAAGTGCCCTTTCGTTAACCTAGATAGTCAAAGTGCCCGCTAGGTAACCTAGACATTCCAAGTGCCAGCTAGGTTACCTACATAGTCCAAGTGCCCGATCGTTAACCTAGATAGTCCAAGTGTCCGGTACGTTACCTAGACAGTCCAAGTGCCCGCTAGTTAACCTACATAGTCCCAGTGCCCGATAGGGAACCTACATAATCCAAGTGCCCGATAGGGAACCTACATAATCCAAGTGCCCGCTAGGGAACCTACATAGTCCAAGTGCCCGCTAGGCAACCTACATAGTCCAAGTGCCCGTTAGTTAACCTAGATAGTCCAAGTGCCCACTAGGGGACGTACATACTCCAAGTGCCCGCTAGTTATCCTACATAGTCCAAGTTCCCGATGGTAACCTAAATAGTCCAAATGCCCGCTAGGGAAACTACATAGTCCAAGTGCCTGCTACTTAACCTAGATAGTCCAAGTGCCTGCTATTAAACCTACATAATCAATGGGCCCGCTAGTTAACCTACATAGTGCAAGGGCCGCTAGTTAACCTAGATCGTGCAAGTGTCTGCTAGTTAACCTACATAATCCACGTGCCTGCTAGGTAACCTAGATATTCCAAGTGCCCACTAGGGATCCTTCATAATCCAAGTGCCTGCTAGGTAACCTAGATAGTCCAAGTGCCCGCTAGGTAACTTAGATATTCCAAGTTACTGTTAGCTAACCTAGATAATCCAAGTGCCCGCTAGGTGACCTATAGAGTCCTAGTGCCCTTTCGTTAACCTAGATAGTCCAAGTGCTCGCTAGGTAACCCAGACTGTCCAATTGTCCGCTAGGTTACCTACATAGTCCAAGTGCACCTTCGTTAACCTAGATAGTCCAAGTGCCCGCTAGGTAACCTACATTGTCCAAGTTCCCGCTAGGTAACCTAGATAGTACAATGCCCGTTACCTAACCTAGATAGTCCAATTGCCCGATATGCAACATACATTGTCCAAGTGCCCATTCGTTAACCTAGAAGTCCAAGTGCCCGCTAGGTAAATAAGACTGTCCAAGTGCCCGCTAGTTAACCTACAAAGTCCAAGTGCCCTATAGGGAACCTACATAATCCAAGTGCCCGATAGGGAACCTACTTAGTCCAAGTGCCCGCTAGTTAACATAGGTAGTCCAAGTACCCGCTAGGAAACGTACATAGTCCAAGTGCCCGCTAGTTAACCTACATAGTACAAGTGCCCGCTAGGTAACCTAGATAGTCCAAGTGTACGCTAGGTAACTTACATAGTCCAAGTGCCCGATAGGTAACCTAGATAGTCCCAGTGCCCGTTCGTTAACCTAGATAGTCCAATTGCCCGCTAGTTAACCTAGACTCTCCAAGTGTCCGCTAAGTTACCTACATAGTCCAAGTGCCCGTTCGTTAACCTAGATAGTCCAAGTGCCCGCTAGGTAACCTAGACTTTCGAAGTGCCCGATAGGTTACCTACATAGTCCAAGTGCCCGTTCGTTAACCTAGATAGTCCAAGTGCCCGCTAGGAAACTTACATAGTCCAATTGCCCGCTAGTTAACCTAGACTCTCCAAGTGTCCGCTAAGTTACCTACATAGTCCAAGTGCCCGTTCGTTAACCTAGATAGTCAAAGTGCCCGCTAGGTAACCTAGACATTCCAAGTGCCAGCTAGGTTACCTACATAGTCCAAGTGCCCGTTCGTTAACCTAGATAGTCCAAGTGCCCGGTACGTTACCTAGACAGTCCAAGTGCCCGCGAGTTAACCTACATAGTCCCAGTGCCCGATAGGGAACCTACATAATCCAAGTGCCCGATAGGGAACCTACATAATCCAAGTGCCCGCTAGGGAACCTACATAGTCCAAGTGCCCGCTAGGCAACCTACATAGTCCAAGTGCCCGTTAGTTAACCTAGATAGTCCAAGTGCCCACTAGGGGACGTACATACTCCAAGTGCCCGCTAGTTATCCTACATAGTCCAAGTTCCCGATGGTAACCTAAATAGTCCAAATGCCCGCTAGGGAAACTACATAGTCCAAGTGCCTGCTACTTAACCTAGATAGTCCAAGTGCCTGCTATTAAACCTACATAATCAATGGGCCCGCTAGTTAACCTACATAGTGCAAGGGCCGCTAGTTAACCTAGATCGTGCAAGTGTCTGCTAGTTAACCTACATTATCCACGTGCCTGCTAGGTAACCTAGATATTCCAAGTGCCCACTAGGGATCCTTCATAATCCAAGTGCCTGCTAGGTAACCTAGATAGTCCAAGTGCCCGCTAGGTAACTTAGATATTCCAAGTTACTGTTAGCTAACCTAGATAATCCAAGTGCCCGCTAGGTGACCTATAGAGTCCTAGTGCCCTTTCGTTAACCTAGATAGTCCAAGTGCTCGCTAGGTAACCCAGACTGTCCAATTGTCCGCTAGGTTACCTACATAGTCCAAGTGCACCTTCGTTAACCTAGATAGTCCAAGTGCCCGCTAGGTAACCTACATCGTCCAAGTTCCCGCTAGGTAACCTAGATAGTACAATGCCCGTTACCTAACCTAGATAGTCCAATTGCCCGATATGCAACATACATTGTCCAAGTGCCCATTCGTTAACCTAGAAGTCCAAGTGCCCGCTAGGTAAATAAGACTGTCCAAGTGCCCGCTAGTTAACCTACAAAGTCCAAGTGCCCTATAGGGAACCTACATAATCCAAGTGCCCGATAGGGAACCTACTTAGTCCAAGTGCCCGCTAGTTAACATAGGTAGTCCAAGTACCCGCTAGGAAACGTACATAGTCCAAGTGCCCGCTAGTTAACCTACATAGTACAAGTGCCCGCTAGGTAACCTAGATAGTCCAAGTGTCCTCTAGGTAACTTACATAGTCCAAGTGCCCGATAGGTAACCTAGATAGTCCCAGTGCCCGTTCGTTAACCTAGATAGTCCAATTGCCCGCTAGTTAACCAAGACTCTCCAAGTGTCCGCTAAGTTACCTACATAGTCCAAGTGCCCGTTCGTTAACCTAGATAGTCCAAGTGCCCGCTAGGTAACCTAGACTGTCGAAGTGCCCGATAGGTTACCTACATAGTCCAAGTGCCCGTTCGTTAACCTAGATAGTCCAAGTGCCCGCTAGGAAACTTACATAGTCCAATTGCCCGCTAGTTAACCTAGACTCTCCAAGTGTCCGCTAAGTTACCTACATAGTCCAAGTGCCCGTTCGTTAACCTAGATAGTCCAAGTGCCCGCTAGGTAACCTAGACTGTCGAAGTGCCCAATAGGTTACCTACATAGTCCAAGTGCCCGTTCGTTAACCTAGATAGTCCAAGTGCCCGCTAGGAAACTTACATAGTCCAATTGCCCGCTAGTTAACCTAGACTCTCCAAGTGTCCGCTAAGTTACCTACATAGTCCAAGTGCCCGTTCGTTAACCTAGATAGTCCAAGTGCCCGCTAGGTAACCTAGACTGTCGAAGTGCCCGATAGGTTACCTACATAGTCCAAGTGCCCGTTCGTTAACCTAGATAGTCCAAGTGCCCGCTAGGAAACCTACATAGTCCAAGTTCCCGCTTGGTAACCTAAATAGTCCAAATGCCCGCTAGGGAAACTACATAGTCCAAGTGCCCGCTAGTTAACCTAGATAGTCCAAGTGCCTGCTAGTAAACCTACATAATCCATGGGCCCGCTAGTTAACCTACATAGTGAAAGGGCCCGCTTGTTAACCTACATAGTCCAAGTTCCGCGAGTTCACCTAGATAGTCCAAGTGCCCGCTAGTTAACCTACATAGTACAAGGGCCCGCTAGTTGGCCTAGATTGTCCAAGTGCCTGCTAGTAAACCTAGATAGTCAAAGGGCCCGCTAGTTAACCTAAGTAGTCCAAATGTCCGATAGGGATCCTACATAGTCCAAGTGCCCGCTAGGTAACCTACATAGTCCAAGTGCCCGTTCGTTAACCTAGATAGTCAAAGTGCCCGCTAGGTAACCTAGACAGTCCAAGTGCCCGCTAGGTTACCTACATAGTCCAAGTGCCCGTTCTTTAACCTAGATAGTTCAAGTGCCCGCTAGGTTACCTAGACAGTCCAAGTGCCCGCTAGTTAACCTACATAGTCCAAGTGCCCGCTAGGGAACCTACATACTCAAAGTGCCCGCTAGGGAACCTGTATTGTGCAAGTGCCTGCTAATTAACCTAGATAGTCCATGTGCCCGCTAGTTAACCTACATACTCCAAGGTCAGCTAGTTAACCTAGATAGTCCACGTGCCCGCTAGTTAACCTACATTGTCCAAGGTCAGCTAGTCAACCTAGATAGTCCATGTTCCCGCTAGTTAACCTACATAGTGCAAGGGCCCGCTAGTTAACCTAGATATTCCAAGTGCCCCCTAGTTAACCTAGATCGTCCAAGTGCCCGCTAGGTAACCTACGTAGTCCAAGTGCCCTTTCGTTAACCTAGATAGTCAAAGTGCCCGCTAGGTAACCTAGACATTCCAAGTGCCCGCTAGGTTACCTACATAGTCCAAGTGCCCGTTCGTTAACCTAGATAGTCCAAGTGCCCGGTACATTACCTATACAGTCCAAGTGCCCGCTAGATAACCTACATAGTCCCAGTGCCCGATAGGGAACCTACATAATCCAAGTGCCCGATAGGGAACCTACATAATCCAAGTGCCCGCTAGGGAACCTACATAGTCCAAGTGCCCGCTAGGCAACCTACATAGTCCAAGTGCCCGTTAGTTAACCTAGATAGTCCAAGTGCCCACTAGGGGACGTACATACTCCAAGTGCCCGCTAGTTATCCTACATAGTCCAAGTTCCCGATGGTAACCTAAATAGTCCAAATGCCCGCTAGGGAAACTATATAGTCCAAGTGCCTGCTACTTAACCTAGATAGTCCAAGTGCCTGCTATTAAACCTACATAATCAATGGGCCCGCTAGTTAACCTACATAGTGCAAGGGCCGCTAGTTAACCCAAATCGTGCAAGTGTCTGCTAGTTAACCTACATAATCCACGTGCCTGCTAGGTAACCTAGATATTCCAAGTGCCCACTAGGGATCCTTCATAATCCAAGTGCCTGCTAGGTAACCTAGATAGTCCAAGTGCCCGCTAGGTAACTTAGATATTCCAAGTTACTGTTAGCTAACCTAGATAATCCAAGTGCCCGCTAGGTGACCTATAGAGTCCAAGTGCCCTTTCGTTAACCTAGATAGTCCAAGTGCTCGCTAGGTAACCCAGACTGTCCAATTGTCCGCTAGGTTACTACATAGTCCAAGTGCACCTTCGTTAACCTAGATAGTCCAAGTGCCCGCTAGGTAACCTACATCGTCCAAGTTCCCGCTAGGTAACCTAGATAGTACAATGCCCGTTACCTAACCTAGATAGTCCAATTGCCCGATATGCAACATACATTGTCCAAGTGCCCATTCGTTAACCTAGAAGTCCAAGTGCCCGCTAGGTAAATAAGACTGTCCAAGTGCCCGCTAGTTAACCTACAAAGTCCAAGTGCCCTATAGGGAACCTACATAATCCAAGTGCCCGATAGGGAACCTACATAGTCCAAGTGCCCGCTAGTTAACATAGGTAGTCCAAGTACCCGCTAGGAAACGTACATAGTCCAAGTGTCCGCTAGTTAACCTACATAGTACAAGTGCCCGCTAGGTAACCTAGATAGTCCAAGTGTCCGCTACGTAACTTACATAGTCCAAGTGCCCGATAGGTAACCTAGATAGTCCCAGTGCCCGTTCGTTAACCTAGATAGTCCAATTGCCCGCTAGTTAACGTAGACTCTCCAAGTGTCCGCTAAGTTACCTACATAGTCCAAGTGCCCGTTCGTTAACCTAGATAGTCCAAGTGCCCGCTAGGTAACCTAGACTGTCGAAGTGCCCGATAGGTTACCTACATAGTCCAAGTGCCCGTTCGTTAACCTACATAATCCAAGTGCCCGCTAGGAAACTTACATAGTCCAAGAGCCCGCTAGGTAACCTGGATAGTCCAAGTGCCCGCTAGTTAACCTAGAATCCAATTGCTCGCTAGTTAACCTACATAGTCCAAGTGTCCGCTATGTAACCTAGATAGTCAAAGTGCCCATTAGGTAACCTAGATAGTCCAAGTGCCCGCTAGTTAACTTAGAATCCAATTGCTTGCTAGTTAACCTACATAATCCAAGTGCCCGCTATGTAACCTAGATAGTCAAAGTGCCCGTTAGGTAACCTAGATAGTCCAAGTGCCCGCTAGGTAAATTACATTGTCCAAGTTCCAGCTAGGTAACCTAGATAGTCCAAGTGCCCGTTACCTAACCTATATAGTCCAAGTGCCCGCTAAGCAACCTACATAGTCCAAGTGCCCGTTCGTTAACCTAGAAGTCCAAGTGACCGCTAGGTAACCTAGACAGTCCAAGGGCCCGCTAGGTTACCTGCATATTCCAAGTGCCCATTCGTTAACTTAGATAGTCCAAGTGCCCACTAGGTAACCTACATAGTCCATGTGCCCGCTAGGTAACCTATATAGTCCAAGTGCCCGCTAGGTCACCTAGATAGTCCAAGGGCCTGCTAGTTAACCTACAAAATCCAAGGGCTCACTTGTTAACTTTGATAGTCCAAGTGCCCGCTAGTAAACCTAGATCGTTCAAGTGCCCGCTAGTTAAACTAGATTGTCCACGTGCCACCTAGGGATCCTTCATAATCCAAGTGCCTGCTAGGTAACCTAGATAGTCCAAGTGGCCGCTAGTTAACCTAGATAGTCCTAGTGCCCGTTAGTTAACCTAGATAGTCCAATTGCCCACTAGGGGACGTACATAGTCCAAGTGCCCGCTAGGTAACCTAGATAGTCCAAGTGCTCGCTAAGGTATGTACATAGACCAAGTGCCTGCTAGGAAACCTAGATAGTCCAAGTGCCCGCTAGTTAACCTACATAGTCCAAGGTCCGTTAGTTGACCTAGATAGTCAAAGTGCCCGCTAGTTAACCTAAGTAGTACAAATGTCCGATAGGGATTTTACATAGTACAAGTGCCCGCTAGTTAACCTACATAGTCCAAGTGCCCATTCATTAACCTAGATAGTCAAAGTGCCCGCTAGATAACCTAGACACTCCACGTGCCCTCTAAGTTACCTACATAGTCCAAGTGCCCATTCGTTAACCTAGATAGTCCAAGTGCCCGCTAGGTTACCTAGACAGTCCAAGTGCCCGCTAGTTAACCTACATAGTCCAAGGGAACGCTAGGTAACCTACATAGTCTAAGGTCCGATAGATAACCTAGATAGTCCAAGTGCCCGCTATATAACCTACATAGAACAAGGGCCCGCTAGGCAACCTACATAGTCCAAGTGCCCGTTAGTTAACCTAGATAGTCCAAGTGCCCACTAGGGGACGTACATACTCCAAGTGCCCGCTAGGTATCCTACATAGTCCAAGTTCCCGATGGTAACCTAAATAGTCAAATGCCCGCTAGGGAAACTACATAGTCCAAGTGCCTGCTAGTTAACCTAGATAGTCCAAGTTCCTGCTATTAAACCTGCATAATCCAAGGGCCCACTAGTTAACCTACAGAGTGCAAGGGCTGCTAGTTAAACTAGATCGTGCAAGTGTCCGCTAGTTAACCTACATAGTCCACGTGCCTGCTAGGTAACCTAGAAAGTCCAAGTGCCCGCTAGGGATCCTTCATAATCCAAGTGCTCGCTAGTTAACCTACATAGTCCAAGTGCCCGCTATGTAACCTAGATAGTCAAAGTGCCCGTTCGTTAACCTAGAAATGCAAGTGCCCGCTAGGTAACCTAGACAGTCCAAGTGCCCGCTAGGTTACCTGAATTTTCCAAGTGCCCATTCGTTAACTTAGATCGTCCAAGTGCCCACTAGGTAACCTATATAATCCAAGTGCCCGCTAGGTCACCTAGATAGTCCAAGGGCCCGCTAGTTAACCTACAAAATCCAAGGGCTCACTTGTTAACTTTTATAGTCCAAGTGCCCGCTAGTTAACCTAGATCGTCCAAGTACCCGCTAGTTAAACTAGATTGTCCAAGTGCCCGCTAGGGATCCTTCATAATCCAAGTGCCTGCAAGGTAACCTAGATAGTCCATGTGGCCGCTAGTTGACCTAGATAGTCCTAGTGCCCGTTAGTTAACCTAGATAGTCCAATTGCCCACTAGGGGACGTACATAGTCCAAGTGCCCGCTAGGTAACCTAGATAGTCCAAGTGCTCGCTAAGGTATGTACATAGTCCAAGTGCCTGCTAGGAAACCTAGATAGTCGAAGTGCCCGCTAGTTAACCTACATAGTCCAAGGTCCGCTAGTTGACCTAGATAGTAAAAGTGCCCGCTAGTTAACCTAAGTAGTACAAATGTCCAATAGGGATCTTACATAGTCCAAGTGCCCGCTAGGTAACCTACATAGTCCAAGTGCCCATTCGTTAACCTAGATAGTCAAAGTGCCCGCTAGGCAACCTAGACAATCCAAGTGCCCGCTAGGTTACCTACATAGTGCAAGGGCCCGCTTGTTAACCTACATAGTACAAGGGCCCGCTAGTTGCCCTAGATAGTCCAAGTGTCTGCTAGTTAACCTAGATATTCAAAGTGCCTGCCAGTTAACCTAAGTAGTACAAATGTCCGATAGGGATCTTACATAGTCCAAGTGCATGCTAGGTAACCTACATAGTCCAAGTGCCCATTCGTTAACCTAGATAGTCAAAGTGCCCGCTAGGGAACCTACATAGTCCAAGTGCCCGCTAGGCAACCTGCATAGTCCAAGTGCCCGTTAGTTAACCTAGATAGTCCAAGTGCCCGTTAGTTAACCTAGAGAGTCAAAGTGCCTGCTAGGTAACCTACATAGTCCAAGTTCCCGCTTGGTAACCTAAAGAGTCCAAATGCCCGCTAGGGAAACTACATAGTCCAAGTGCCCGCTAGTTAACCTAGATAGTCCATGTGCCTGCTAGTAAACCTACATAATCCATGGGCCCGCTAGTTAACCTACATAGTCCAAGTGCCCGCTAGGCAACCTATATAGTCCAAGTGCCCGTTAGATAACCTAGATAGTCCAAGTGCCTGCTAGTAAAGTTACATAATCCATGGGCCCGCTAGTTAACCTACATAGTGCAAGGGCCCGCTAGTTAACCTAGATCGTGCAAGTGTCCACTAGTTAACCTACATAGTCCACGTGCCCGCCAGGTAACCTAGATAGTCCAAGTGCCCGCTAGAGATCCTTCATAATCCAAGTGCCTGCTAGGTAACCTAGATAGTCCAAGTGCCTGCTAGTTAACATAGATAGTCAAAGTGCCCGCTAGTTAACCTAAGTAGTATAAATGTCCGATAGGGATCCTACATAGTTCAAATGCCCGCTAGGTAACCTACATAGTCCAAGTGCCCGATAGGGAACCTACATAACCCAAGTGCCCGATAGGGAACCTACATAATCCAATGCCCGCTAGGGAACCTACATAGTCCAAGTGTCCGCTAGGCAACCTACATAGTCCAAGTGCCCGTTAGTTAACCTAGATAGTCAAAGTGCCTGCTAGGTAACCTAGATAGTCCAAGTGCCCGCTAGGTAACCTACATAGTCCAAGTTCCCGCTTGGTAACCTAAATAGTCCAAATGCCCGCTAGGGAAACTACATAGTCCAAGTGCCCGCTAGTTAACCTAGATAGTCCAAGTGCCTGCTAGTAAACCTACATAATCCATGGGCCCGCTAGTTAACCTACATAGTGCAAGGGCCCGCTTGTTAACCTACCTAGTACAAGGGCCCGCTAGTTGGCCTAGATAGTCCAAGTGTCTGCTAGTTAACCTAGATATTCAAAGTGCCCGCTAGTTAACCTAAGTAGTACAAATGTCCGATAGGGATCTTACATAGTCCAAGTGCATGCTAGGTAACCTACATAGTCCAAGTGCCCATTCGTTAACCTAGATAGTCAAAGTGCACGCTAGGCAACCTACATAGTCCAAGTGCCCGTTAGTTAACCTAGATAGTCCAAGTGCCCGTTAGTTAACCTAGATAGTCAAAGTGCCTGCTAGGTAACCTACATAGTCCAAGTTCCCGCTTGGTAACCTAAATAGTCCAAATGCCCGCTAGGGAAACTACATAGTCCAAGTGCCCGCTAGTTAACCTAGATAGTCCAAGTGCCTGCTAGTAAACCTATATAATCCATGGGCCCGCTAATTAACCTACATAGTGCAAGGGCCCGCTTGTTAAAATTCATAGTCCAAGGTCCGCTATTTAACCTAGATAGTCCACGTGCCCGCTAGTTAACCTACATAGTACAATGGCCCACTAGTTGGCCTAGATAGTCTAAGTGCCTCCTAGTTAACCTAGATAGTCAAAGTGCCCGCTAGTTAACCTAAGTAGTACAAATGTCCGATAGGGATCCGACATAGTCCAAGTGCCCTCTAGGTAACCTACATAGTCCTAGTGCCCGTTCGTTAACCTAGATAGTCAAAGTGCCCACTAGGTAACCTAGACAGTCCAAGTGCCCGCTAGGTTACCTACATAGTCCAAGTGCAGGTTCTTTAACCTAGATAGTCCAAGTGCCCGCTAGGTTACCTAGACAGTCCAAGTGCCCGCTAGTTAACCTACATAGTCCAAGTGCACGATAGGGAACCTACATAATCCAAGTGCCCGATAAGGAACCTACATAATCCAAGTGCCCGCTAGGCAACCTACATAGTCCAAGTGCCCGCTAGGCAACCTACATAGTCCAAGTGCCCGTTAGTTAACCTAGATAGTCCAAGTGCCTGCTAGTAAAGTTACATAATCCATGGGCCCGCTAGTTAACCTACATAGTGCAAGGGCCCGCTAGTTAACCTAGATCGTGCAAGTGTCCACTAGTTAACCTACATAGTCCACTTGCCCGCGAGGTAACCTAGATAGTCCAAGTGCCCGCTAGTTAACCTAGATAGTCCTAGTACCCGTTAGTTAACCTAGATAGTCCAAGTGCCCACTTGGGGACTTACATAGTCCAAGTGCCCACTAGTTAACCTACATAGTCCAAGGTCCGCTAGTTAACCTACATAGTCCAAGTGCCCGCTAGGTAACTTACATAGTCCCAGTGCCGCTAGGTAACCTAGATAGTCCAAGTGCCCGGTCCTTAACCTAGATAGCCCAATTGCCCGCTCTGGTAATCTAGACTGTCCAAGTGTCCACTAGGTTAGCTACATAGACCAAGTGCCCGTTCGTTAACCTAGATAGTCGAATTGCCCGCTAGGTAACCTAGACTGTCCAAGTGCCCGCTAGGTTACCTACATATTTAAGTGCCCGTTCGTTAACCTAGATAGTCCAAGTGCCCGCTTGGAAACCTACATAATCCAAGGGCCCGCTAGGTAACCTAGATAGTGCAAGTGCCTGCTAGGTAACCTAGAGTCCAAGTGCTCGCTAGTTAACCTACAGAGTCCAAGTGCCCGCTATGTAACCTTGATAGTCAAAGTGCCCGTTAGGTAACCTAGATAGACCAAGTGCCCCCTAGGTAACTTACATTGTACAAGTTCCCACTAGGTGACCTAGATACTCAAAGTGCCCGTTACCTAACCTAGATAGTCCAAATGCCCGCTAAGCAACCTACATAGTCCAAGTGCCCGTTCCTTAACCTAGAAGTCCAAGTGCCCGCTAGGTAACCTAGACACTCCAAGTGCCCGCTAGGTTACCTGCATATTCCAAGTACCCGTTCGTTAACTTAGATAGTCCAAGTGCCCACTAGGTAACCTACATAGTCCAAGTGCCCGCTAGGGATCCTTCATAATCCAAGTGCCTGCTAGTTAACCTAGATAGTCCAAGTGCCCGCTGGTTAACCTAGATAGTCCTAGTGCCCGTTAGTTAACCTAGATAGTCCAAGTGCGCGCTAGGGTATGTACATGGTTCAAGGTCCACTAGTTAACCTAGATAATCCAAGTGCCCACTAGTTAACCTACATAGTACAAGAGCCCGCTAGTTGACCTAGATAGTCCAAGTGCCCGCTAGTTAACCTAGATAGTCAAAGTGCCCGCTAGTTAACCTAAGTAGTACAAATGTCCGATAGGGATCCTACATAGTTCAAGTGCCCGCTAGGTAACCTACATAGTCCAAGTGCCCGATAGGGAACCTACATAATCCAAGTGCCCGATAGGGAACCTACATATTCCAAGTGCCCGCTAGGGAACCTACATAGTCCAAGTGCCCGCTAGGCAACCTACATAGTCCAAGTGCCCGTTAGTTAACCTAGATAGTCAAAGTGCCTGCTAGGTAACCTAGATAGTCCAAGTGCCCGCTAGGAAACCTACATAGTCCAAGTTCCCGTTTGGTAACCTAAATAGTCCAAATGCCCGCTAGGGAAACTACATAGTCCAAGTGCCCGCTAGTTAACCTAGATAGTCCAAGTGCCTGCTAGTAAACCTACATAATCCATGGGCCCGCTAGTTAACCTAGATCGTGCAAGTGTCCACTAGTTCACCTACATAGTCCAAGTGCCCGATAGGTAACCAAGATAGTCCAAGTGCCCGTTAGGGATCCTTCTTAATCCAAATGCCTGCTAGGTAACCTAGATAGTCCAAGTGCCCGCTAGTTGACCTAGATAGTCCTAGTGCCCGTTAGTTAACCTAGATAGTCCAAGTGCCCGCTAGGGTATGTACATAGTCCAAGTGCCCGCTAGGGAACCTAGATAGTCCAAGTGCCCACTAGGGGACGTACATAGTCCAAGTGCCCGCTAGGTAACCTAGATAGTCCAAGTGCGCACTAGGGTATGTACATAGTCCGAGTGCCTGGTAGGAAACCTAGATAGTCCAAGTGCCCGCTAGTTAACCTACATAGTCCATGGGCCCGCTAGTTAAGCTACATAGTCCAAGGTCCACTAGTTAACCTAGATAGTCCACGTGCCCGCTAGTTAACCTACATAGTACAAGGGCCCGCTAGTTGGCCTAGATAGTCCAAGTGCCTGCTAGTTAACCTAGTTAGTCAAAGTGCCCGCTAGTTAACCTACGTAATACAAATGTCCGATAGGGATCCTACATAGTCCAATTGCCCGCTAGGTAACCTACATAGTCCAAGTCCCCATTCGTTAACCTAGATAGTCCAAGTGCACGCTAGGGTATGTACATAGTCCAAGTGCCTGCTAGGAAACCGAGATAGTCCAAGTGCCCGCTAGTTAACCTACATAGTCCAAGGGCACGCTAGGTAACCTACATAGTCTAAGGTCCGATAGATAACCTAGATAGTCCAAGTGCCCGCTATATAACCTACATAGAACAAGGTCCCGCTAGTTGACCTAGATAGTCCAAGTGCCTGCTAGGAAACCTAGAAAGTCCAAGTGCCCGCTAGGGATCTTTCATAATCCAAGTGCTCGCTAGTTAACCTACATAGTCCAAGTGCCCGCTATGTAACCTAGATAGTCAAAGTGCCCGTTAGGTAACCTAGATAGTCCAAGTGCCCGCTAGGTAACTTACATTGTCCAAGTTCCAGCTAGGTAACCTTGATAGTCCAAGTGCCCGTTACATAACCTATATTAGTCCAAGTGCCCGCTAAGCAACCTAGATAGTCCTAGTGCCCGTTAGTTAACCTAGATAGTCCAATTGCCCACTAGGGGACGTACATAGTCCAAGTGCCCGCTAGGTAACCTAGATAGTCCAAGTGCTCGCTAAGGTATGTACATAGTCCAAGTGCCTGCTAGGAAACCTAGATAGTCCAAGTGCCCGCTAGTTAACCTACATAGTCCAAGGTCCACTAGTTAACCTAGATAGTCAATGTGCCAGCTAGTTAACCTAAGTAGTACAAATGTCCGATAGGGATCTTACATAGTCCAAGTGCCCGCTAGGTAACCTACATAGTCCAAGTCCCCATTCGTTAACCTAGATAGTCAAAGTGCCCGCTAGGTAACCTAGACAATCCAAGTGCCCGCTAGGTTACCTACATAGTCCAAGTGCCCGTTTTTGAACCTAGATAGTCCAAGTGCCCGCTAGATTACCTAGAAAGTCCAATTGCCCGCTAGTTAACCGACATAGTCCAAGCGCCCGATAGGGAACCTACATAATCCAAGTGCCCGATAGGTAATCTATATAATCCAAGTGCCCGCTAGGGAACCTACATAGTCCAAGGGCCCGCTAGGCAACCTACATAGTCCAAGTGCCCGTTAGTTAACCTAGATAGTCCAAGTGCCGGCTAGTTAACCTACATAGTCCAAGGTCCGCTAGTTGACCTAGATAGTCAAAGTGCCCGCTAGTTAACCTAAGTAGTACAAATGTCCGATAGGGATCTTACATAGTCCAAGTACCTGCTAGGTAACCTAGATAGTCCAAGTGCCCATTCGTTAACCTAGATAGTCAAAGTGCCCGCTAGGTAACCTAGACAGTCCAAGTGCCCGCTAGGTTACCTACATAGTCCAAGTGCCCGTTCTTTAACCTAGATAGTCCAATTGCCCGCTAGGTTACCTAGACAGTTCAAGTGCCCGCTAGTTAACCTACATAGTCCAAGTGCCCGATAGGGAACCTACGTAATCCAAGTGCCCGATAGGGAACCTACATAGTCCAAGTGCCCGCTAGGCAACCTACATAGTCCAAGTGCCCGTTAGTTAACCTAGATATTCAAAGTGCCTGCTAGGCAACCTACATAGTCCAAGTGCCTGCTAGTAAAGTTACATAATCCATGGGCCCGCTAGTTAACCTACATAGTGCAAGGGCCCGCTAGTTAACCTAGATCGTGCAAGTGTCCACTAGTTAACCTACATAGTCCACTTGCCCGCGAGGTAACCTAGATAGTCCAAGTGCCCGCTAGTTAACCTAGATAGTCCTAGTACCCTTTAGTTAACCTAGATAGTCCAAGTGCCCACTAGGGGACTTACATAGTCCAAGTGCCCACTAGTTAACCTACATAGTCCAAGGTCCGCTAGTTAACCTACATAGTCCAAGTGCCCGCTAGGTAACTTACATAGTCCCAGTGCCGCTAGGTAACCTAGATAGTCCAAGTGCCCGGTCCTTAACCTAGATAGCCCAATTGCCCGCTCTGGTAATCTAGACTGTCCAAGTGTCCACTAGGTTAGCTACATAGACCAAGTGCCCGTTCATTAACCTAGATAGTCGAATTGCCCGCTAGGTAACCTAGACTGTCCAAGTGCCCGCTAGGTTACCTACATATTTAAGTGCCCGTTCGTTAACCTAGATAGTCCAAGTGCCCGCTTGGAAACCTACATAGTCCAAGGGCCCGCTAGGTAACCTAGATAGTGCAAGTGCCTGCTAGGTAACCTAGAGTCCAAGTGCTCGCTAGTTAACCTACAGAGTCCAAGTGCCCGCTATGTAACCTTGATAGTCAAAGTGCCCGTTAGGTAACCTAGATAGACCAAGTGCCCCCTAGGTAACTTACATTGTACAAGTTCCCACTAGGTGACCTAGATACTCAAAGTGCCCGTTACCTAACCTAGATAGTCCAAATGCCCGCTAAGCAACCTACATAGTCCAAGTGCCCGTTCCTTAACCTAGAAGTCCAAGTGCCCGCTAGGTAACCTAGACACTCCAAGTGCCCGCTAGGTTACCTGCACATTCCAAGTACCCGTTCGTTAACTTAGATAGTCCAAGTGCCCACTAGGTAACCTACATAGTCCAAGTGCCCGCTAGGGATCCTTCATAATCCAAGTGCCTGCTAGTTAACCTAGATAGTCCAAGTGCCCGCTGGTTAACCTAGATAGTCCTAGTGCCCGTTAGTTAACCTAGATAGTCCAAGTGCGCGCTAGGGTATGTACATGGTTCAAGGTCCGCTAGTTAACCTAGATAATCCAAGTGCCCACTAGTTAACCTACATAGTACAAGAGCCCGCTAGTTGACCTAGATAGTCCAAGTGCCCGCTAGTTAACCTAGATAGTCAAAGTGCCCGCTAGTTAACCTAAGTAGTACAAATGTCCGATAGGGATCCTACATAGTTCAAGTGCCCGCTAGGTAACCTACATAGTCCAAGTACCCGATAGGGAACCTACATAATCCAAGTGCCCGATAGGGAACCTACATATTCCAAGTGCCCGCTAGGGAACCTACATAGTCCAAGTGCCCGCTAGGCAACCTACATAGTCCAAGTGCCCGTTAGTTAACCTAGATAGTCAAAGTGCCTGCTAGGTAACCTAGATAGTCCAAGTGCCCGCTAGGTAACCTACATAGTCCAAGTTCCCGTTTGGTAACCTAAATAGTCCAAATGCCCGCTAGGGAAACTACATAGTCCAAGTACCCGCTAGTTAACCTAGATAGTCCAAGTGCCTGCTAGTTAACCTAGATAGTCAAAGTGCCCGCTAGTTAACCTACGTAGTACAAATGTCCGATAGGGATCCTACATAGTCCAATTGCCCGCTAGGTAACCTACATAGTCCAAGTCCCCATTCGTTAACCTAGATAGTCCAAGTGCACGCTAGGGTATGTACATAGTCCAAGTGCCTGCTAGGAAACCGAGATAGTCCAAGTGCCCGCTAGTTAACCTACATAGTCCAAGGGCACGCTAGGTAACCTACATAGTCTAAGGTCCGATAGATAACCTAGATAGTCCAAGTGCCCGCTATATAACCTACATAGAACAAGGTCCCGCTAGTTGACCTAGATAGTCCAAGTGCCTGCTAGGAAACCTAGACAGTCCAAGTGCCCGCTAGTTAACCTACATAGTCCAATGGCACGCTAGGTATCCTACATAGTCCAAGTTCCCGATGGTAACATAAATAGTCAAATGCCCGCTAGGGAAACTACATAGTGCAAGTGCCTGCTAGTTTACCTAGATAGTCCAAGTTCCTTCTATTAAACCTGCATAATCCAAGGGCCCGCTAGTTAACCTACAGAGTGCAAGGGCCGCTAGTTAAACTAGATCATGCAAGTGTCCGCTAGTTAACCTAAATAGTCCTCGTGCCTGCTAGGTAACCTAGAAAGTCCAAGTGCCCGCTAGGGATCTTTCATAATCCAAGTGCTCGCTAGTTAACCTACATAGTCCAAGTGCCCGCTATGTAACCTAGATAGTCAAAGTGCCCGTTAGGTAACCTAGATAGTCCAAGTGCCCGCTAGGTAACTTACATTGTCCAAGTTCCAGCTAGGTAACCTTGATAGTCCAAGTGCCCGTTACATAACCTATATTAGTCCAAGTGCCCGCTAAGCAACCTAGATAGTCCTAGTGCCCGTTAGTTAACCTAGATAGTCCAATTGCCCACTAGGGGACGTACATAGTCCAAGTGCCCGCTAGGTAACCTAGATAGTCCAAGTGCTCGCTAAGGTATGTACATAGTCCAAGTGCCTGCTAGGAAACCTAGATAGTCCAAGTGCCCGCTAGTTAACCTACATAGTCCAAGGTCCACTAGTTGACCTAGATAGTCAATGTGCCCGCTAGTTAACCTAAGTAGTACAAATGTCCGATAGGGATCTTACATAGTCCAAGTGCCCGCTAGGTAACCTACATAGTCCAAGTCCCCATTCGTTAACCTAGATAGTCAAAGTGCCCGCTAGGTAACCTAGACAATCCAAGTGCCCGCTAGGTTACCTACATAGTCCAAGTGCCCGTTTTTGAACCTAGATAGTCCAAGTGCCCGCTAGATTACCTAGAAAGTCCAATTGCCCGCTAGTTAACCGACATAGTCCAAGCGCCCGATAGGGAACCTACATAATCCAAGTGCCCGATAGGTAATCTATATAATCCAAGTGCCCGCTAGGGAACCTACATAGTCCAAGGGCCCGCTAGGCAACCTACATAGTCCAAGTGCCCGTTAGTTAACCTAGATAGTCCAAGTGCCGGCTAGTTAACCTACATAGTCCAAGGTCCGCTAGTTGACCTAGATAGTCAAAGTGCCCGCTAGTTAACCTAAGTAGTACAAATGTCCGATAGGGATCTTACATAGTCCAAGTACCTGCTAGGTAACCTAGATAGTCCAAGTGCCCATTCGTTAACCTAGATAGTCAAAGTGCCCGCTAGGTAACCTAGACAGTCCAAGTGCCCGCTAGGTTACCTACATAGTCCAAGTGCCCGTTCTTTAACCTAGATAGTCCAATTGCCCGCTAGGTTACCTAGACAGTTCAAGTGCCCGCTAGTTAACCTACATAGTCCAAGTGCCCGATAGGGAACCTACGTAATCCAAGTGCCCGATAGGGAACCTACATAGTCCAAGTGCCCGCTAGGCAACCTACATAGTCCAAGTGCCCGTTAGTTAACCTAGATAGTCAAAGTGCCCGCTAGGCAACCTACATAGTCCAAGGTCCGCTTGTTAACCTACATAGTACAAGGGCCCGCTAGTTGGCCTAGATAGTCCAAGTGTCTGCTAGTTAACCTTGATATTCAAAGTGCCCGCTAGTTAACCTAAGTAGTACAAATGTCCGATAGGGATCTTACATAGTCCAAGTGCCCGCTAGGTAACCTACATAGTCCACGTGCCCGCGAGGTAACCTAGATAGTCCAAGTGCCCGCTACTTAACCTAGATAGTCCTAGTACCCGTTAGTTAACCTAGATAGTCCAAGTGCCCACTAGGGGACTTACATAGTCCAAGTGCCCACTAGTTAACCTACATAGTCCAAGGTCCGCTAGTTAACCTACATAGTCCAAGTGCCCGCTAGGTAACTTACATAGTCCCAGTGCCGCTAGGTAACCTAGATAGTCCAAGTGCCCGGTCCTTAACCTAGATAGCCCAATTGCCCGGTCTGGTAATCTAGACTGTCCAAGTGTCCACTAGGTTAGCTACATAGTCCAAGTGCCCGTTCGTTAACCTAGATAGTCGAATTGCCCGCTAGGTAACCTAGACTGTCCAAGTGCCCGATAGGGAACCTACATAATCCAAGTGCCCACCAGTGAACCTACATAGTCCAAGTGCCCGCTAGGCAACCTACATAGTCCAAGTGCCCATTAGTTAACCTAGATAGTCAAAGTGCCTGCTAGGTAACCTAGATAGTCCAAGTGCCCGCTAGGTAACCTACATAGTCCAAGTTCCCGCTTGGTAACCTATATAGTCCAAATGCCCGCTAGGGAAACTACATAGTCCAAGTGCCCGCTAGTTAACCTAGATAGTCCAAGTGCCTGCTAGTAAACCTACATAATCCATGGGCCCGCTAGTTAACCTACATAGTGCATGGGCCCGCTTGTTAACCTACATAGTACAAGGGCCCGCTAGTTGGCCTAGATAGTCCAAGTGTCTGCTAGTTAACCTAGATATTCAAAGTGCCAGCTAGTTAACCTAAGTAGTACAAATGTCCGATAGGGATCTTACATAGTCCAAGTGCCCGCTAGGTAACCTACATAGTCCAAGTGCCCATTCGTTAACCTAGATAGTCAAAGTGCCCGCTAGGGAACCTACATAGTCCAAGTGCCCGTTAGTTAACCTAGATAGTCCAAATGCCCGTTAGTTAACCTAGATAGTCAAAGTGCCTGCTAGTAAACCTACATAATCCATGGGCCTGCTAGTTAACCTACATAGTGCAAGGGCCCGCTTATTAAACTACATAGTCCAAGGTCCGCTAGTTAACCTAGATAGTCCACGTGCCCGCTAGTTAACCTACATAGTACAAGGGCCCACTAGTTGTCCTAGATAGTCTAAGTGCCTGCTAGTTAACCTAGATAGTCAAAGTGCCCGCTAGTTAACCTAAATAGTACAAATGTCCGATAGGGATCCTACATAGTCCAAGTGTCCGCTAGTTAACCTACATAGTCCAAGTGCCCGTTCGTTAACCTAGATAGTCAAAGTGCCCGCTAGGTAACCTAGACAGTCCAAGTGCCCGCTAGGTTACTTACATAGACCAAGTGCCGGTTCTTTAACCTAGATAGTCCAAGTGCCCTCTAGGTTACATAGACAGTCCAAGTGCCCGCTAGTTAACCTACATAGTTCAAGTGCACATTAGGGAACCTACATAATCCAAGTGCCCGATAGGGAACCTACATAGTCCAAGTGCCCGCTAGGCAACCTACATAGTCCAAGTGCCGGTTAGTTAACCTAGATAGTCAAAGTGCCTGCTAGGTAACCTAGATAGGCCAATGCCCGCTAGGTAACCTACATAGTCCAAGTTCCCGATGGTAACCTAAATAGTCCTAATGCCCGCTAGGAAAACTACATAGTCCAAGTGCCCGCTAGTTAACCTAGATAGTCCAAGTGCCTGCTAGTAAACCTACATAATCCATGGGCCCGCTAGTTAACCTAGATCGTGCAAGTGTCCACTAGTTCACCTACATAGTCCAAGTGCCCGATAGGTAACCAAGATAGTCCAAGTGCCCGTTAGGGATCCTTCTTAATCCAAATGCCTGCTAGGTAACCTAGATAGTCCAAGTGCCCGCTAGTTGACCTAGATAGTCCTAGTGCCCGTTACTTAACCTAGATAGTCCAAGTGCCCGCTAGGGTATGTACATAGTCCAAGTGCCCGCTAGGGAACCTAGATAGTCCAAGTGCCCACTAGGGGACGTACATAGTCCAAGTGCCCGCTAGGTAACCTAGATAGTCCAAGTGCGCACTAGGGTATGTACATAGTCCGAGTTCCTGGTAGGAAACCTAGATAGTCCAAGTGCCCGCTAGTTAACCTACATAGTCCAAGAGCCCGCTAGTTGGCCTAGATAGTCCAAGTACCTGCTAGTTAACCTAGATAGTCAAAGTGCCCGCTAGTTAACCTACGTAGTACAAATGTCCGATAGGAATCCTACATAGTCCAATTGCCCGCTAGGTAACCTACATAGTCCAAGTGCCCGTTCGTTAACCTAGATTGTCCAAGTGCGCGCTAGGGTATGTACATACTCCAAGTGCCTGCTATGAAACCGAGATAGTCCAAGTGCCCGCTAGTTAACCTACATAGTGCAAGGGCACGCTAGGTAACCTACATAGTCTAAGGTCCGATAGATAACCTAGATAGTCCAAGTACCCGCTATATAACCTACATAGTACAAGGTTCCGCTAGTTGACCTAGATAGTCAAAGTGCCTGCTAGGAAACCTAGATAGTCCAAGTGCCCGCTAGTTAACCTACATAGTCCAAGGGCACGCTAGGTAACCTACATAGTCCAAGGTCCGCTAGATAACATAGATAGTCCAAGTGCCCTCTATATAACCTACATAGTCCATGTGCCCGCTAGGTAACCTACATAGTCCAAGTGCCCGTTCGTTAACCTAGATAGTCAAAGTGCCCGCTAGTAACCTAGACAGTCCAAGTGCCCGGTAAGTTACCTACATAGTCCAAGTGCCCGTTCTTTAACCTAGATAGTCCAAGTGCCCGCTAGGTTACCTAGACAGTCCAAGTGCCTGCTAGGTAACCTAGAGTCCAAGTGCTCGCTAGTTAACCTACATCGTGCAAGTGCCCGCTATGTAACCTAGATAGTCAAAGTGCCCGTTAGGTAACCAAGATAGTCCACGTGCCCGCTAGGTAACTTACATTGTCCAAGTTCCCACTAGGTAACCTAGATACTCAAAGTGCCCGTTACCTAACCTAGATAGTCCAAATGCCCGCTAAGCAACCTACATAGTCCAAGTGCCCGTTCCTTAACCTAGAAGTCCAAGTGCCCGCTAGGTAACCTAGAAACTCCAAGTGCCCGCTAGGTTACCTGCATATTCCAAGTGCCCGTTCGTTAACTTAGATAGTCCAAGTGCCCACTAGGTAACCTACATAGTCCAAGTGCCCGCTAGGGATCCTTCATAATCCAAGTGCCTGCTAGGTAACCTAGATAGTCCAAGTGCCCGCTGGTTAACCTAGATAGTCCTAGTGCCCGTTAGTTAACCTAGATAGTCCAAGTGCGCGCTAGGGTATGTACATGGTCCAAGGTCGGCTAGTTAACCTAGATAGTCCAAGTGCCCACTAGTTAACCAACATAGTACAAGGGCCCGCTAGTTGACCTAGATAGTCCAAGTGCCCGCTAGATAACCTAGATAGTCAAAGTGCCCGCTAGTTAACCTAAGTAGTACAAATGTCCTATAGGGATCCTACATAGTTCAAGTGCCCGCTAGGTAACCTACATAGTCCAAGTGCCCGATAGGGAACCTACATAATCCAAGTGCCCGATAGGGAGCCTACATAATCCAAGTGCCCGCTAGGGAACCTACATAGTCCAAGTGCCCGCTAGGCAACCTACATAGTCCATGTGCCCGTTAGTTAACCTAGATAGTCAAAGTGCCTGCTAGGTAACCTAGATAGTCCAAGTGGCCGCTAGGTAACCTACATAGTCCAAGTTCCCCGTTTGGTAATCTAAATAGGCCAAATGCCCGCTAGGGAAACTACATAGTCCAAGTACCCGCTAGTTAACCTAGATAGTCCAAGTGCCTGCTAGTAAACCTATATAATCCATGGGCCCGCTAGTTAACCTAGATCGTGCAAGTGTCCGCTAGTTCACCTACATAGTCCAAGTGCCCGATAGGTAACCTAGATAGTCCAAGTGCCCGTTAGGGATCCTTCTTAATCCAAATGCCTGCTAAGTAACCTAGCTAGTCCAAGTGCCCGCTAGTTGACCTAGATAGTCCTAGTTCCCGTTAGTTAACCTAGATAGTCCAAGTGCCCACTAGGGGACGTACATAGTCCAAGTGCCCGCTAGGTAACCTAGATAGTCCAAGTGCGCACTAGGGTATGTACATAGTCCGAGTGCCTGGTAGGAAACCTAGATAGTACAAGTGCCCGCAAGTTAACCTACATAGTCCAAGGGCCCGCTAGTTAAGCTACATAGTCCAAGGTCCGCAAGTTAACCTAGATAGTCCACGTGCCCGCTAGTTAACCTACATAGTACAAGGGCCCGCTAGTTGGCCTAGATAGTCCAAGTGCCTGCTAGTTAACCTGGATAGTCAAAATGCCCGCTAGTTATCCTACGTAGTACAAATGTCCGATAGGGATCCTACATAGTCCAATTGCCCGCTAGGTAACCTACATAGTCCAAGTGCCCGTTCGTTAACCTAGATAGTCCAAGTGCGCGCTAGGGTATGTACATAGTCCAAGTGCCTGCTAGGAAACCGAGATAGTCCAAGTGCCCGCTAGTTAACCTACATAGTCCAAGGGCACGCTAGGTAACCTAAATAGTCTAAGGTCCGATAGATAACCTAGATAGTCCAAGTGCCCGCTATATAACCTACATAGTACAAGGTCCCGCTAGTTGACCTAGATAGACCAAGTGCCCGTTCGTTAACCTAGATAGTCAAAGTGCCCGCTAGGTAACCTAGACAGTCCAAGTGCCCGGTAAGTTACCTACAAAGTCCAAGTGCCCGTTCTTTAACCTAGATAGTTCAAGTGCCCGCTAGGTAACTTACATTGTCCAAATTCCCACTAGGTAACCTAGATACTCAAAGTGCCCGTTACCTAACCTAGATAGTCCAAATGCCCGCTAAGCAACCTACATAGTCCAAGTGCCCGTTCGTTAACCTAGAAGTCCAAGTGCCCGCTAGGTAACCTAGACCCTCCAAGTGCCCGCTAGGTTACCTGCATATTCCAAGTGCCCGTTCGTTAACTTAGATAGTCCAAGTGCCCACTAGGTAACCTACATAGTCCAAGTGCCCGCTAGGGATCCTTCATAATCCAAGTGCCTGCTAGGTAACCTAGATAGTCCAAGTGCCCGCTAGTTAACCTAGATAGTCCTAGTGCCCGTTAGTTAACCTAGATAGTCCAAGTGCGCGCTAGGGTATGTACATGGTCCAAGGTCGGCTAGTTAACCTAGACAGTCCAAGTGCCCGCTAGATAACCTAGATAGACAAAGTGCCCGCTAGTTAACCTAAGTAGTACAAATGTCCTATAGGGATCCTACATAGTTAAAGTGCCCGCTAGGGAACCTACATAATCCAAGTGCCCGATAGGGAGCCTACATAATCCAAGTGCCCGCTAGGGAACCTACATAGTTCAAGTGCCCGTTAGTTAAACTAGATAGTCAAAGTGCCTGCTAGGTAACCTAGATAGTCCAAGTGCCCGCTAGGTAACCTACATAGTCCAAGTTCCCGTTTGGTAACCTACATAGTCCAAATGCCCGCTAGGGAAACTGCATAGTCCAAGTACCCGCTAGTTAACCTAGATAGTCCTAGTGCCTGCTAGTAAACCTACATAATCCATGGGCCCGCTAGTTAACCTAGATCGTGCAAGTGTCCGCTAGTTAACCTACATAGTCCAAGTGCCCGCTAGGTAACCTAGATAGTCCAAGTGCCCGCTAGGGATCCTTCATAATCCAAGTGCCTGCTAGGTAACCTAGATAGTCCAAGTGCCCGCTAGTTAACCTAGATAGTCCTAGTGCCGGTTAGATAACCTAGATAGTCCAAGTGCCCACTAGGGGACTTACATAGTCCAAGTGCCAACTAGTTAACCTACATAGTCCAAGGTCCGCTAGTTAACCTAGATAGTTCAAGTGCCCGAAAGGTAACTTACATAGTCCAAGTGCCGCTAGGTAACCTAGATAGTCCAAGTGCCCGTTCTTTAACCTAGATACTCCAATTGCCCGCTAGGTAACCTAGACAGTCCAAGTACCCGATAAGGAACCTACATAGTCCAAGAGCCCGCTAGGGAACCTACATAGTCCAAGTGCTCGCTAGGCAACCTACATAGTCCAAGTGCCCGTTAGTTAACCTAGATAGTCAAAGTGCCTGCTAGGTAACCTAAATTGTCCAAGTGCCCGCTAGGGAACCAACATAGTCAAAGTGCCCGCTAGGTAACCTAGATAGTCCAATTGCCCGTTAGCTAACCTAGATAGTCAAAGTGCCCGCTAGTTAACCTAAGTAGTACAAATGTCCTATAGGGATCCTACATAGTTCAAGTGCCCGCTAGGTAACCTACATAGTCCAAGTGCCCGATAGGGAACCTACATAATCCAAGTGCCCGATAGGGAGCCTACATAATCCAAGTGCCCGCTAGGGAACCTACATAGTCCAAGTGCCCGCTAGGCAACCTACATAGTCCATGTGCCCGTTAGTTAACCTAGATAGTCAAAGTGCCTGCTAGGTAACCTAGATAGTCCAAGTGGCCGCTAGGTAACCTACATAGTCCAAGTTCCCCGTTTGGTAATCTAAATAGGCCAAATGCCCGCTAGGGAAACTACATAGTCCATGTACCCGCTAGTTAACCTAGATAGTCCAAGTGCCTGCTAGTAAACCTACATAATCCATGGGCCCGCTAGTTAACCTAGATCGTGCAAGTGTCCGCTAGTTCACCTACATAGTCCAAGTGCCCGATAGGTAACCTAGATAGTCCAAGTGCCCGTTAGGGATCCTTCTTAATCCAAATGCCTGCTAAGTAACCTAGCTAGTCCAAGTGCCCGCTAGTTGACCTAGATAGTCCTAGTTCCCGTTAGTTAACCTAGATAGTCCAAGTGCCCACTGGGGGACGTACATAGTCCAAGTGCCCGCTAGGTAACCTAGATAGTCCAAGTGCGCACTAGGGTATGTACATAGTCCGAGTGCCTGGTAGGAAACCTAGATAGTACAAGTGCCCGCAAGTTAACCTACATAGTCCAAGGGCCCGCTAGTTAAGCTACATAGTCCAAGGTCCGCAAGTTAACCTAGATAGTCCACGTGCCCGCTAGTTAACCTACATAGTACAAGGGCCCGCTAGTTGGCCTAGATAGTCCAAGTGCCTGCTAGTTAACCTGGATAGTCAAAATGCCCGCTAGTTATCCTACGTAGTACAAATGTCCGATAGGGATCCTACATAGTCCAATTGCCCACTAGGTAACCTACATAGTCCAAGTGCCCGTTCGTTAACCTAGATAGTCCAAGTGCGCGCTAGGGTATGTACATAGTCCAAGTGCCTGCTAGGAAACCGAGATAGTCCAAGTGCCCGCTAGTTAACCTACATAGTCCAAGGGCACGCTAGGTAACCTAAATAGTCTAAGGTCCGATAGATAACCTAGATAGTCCAAGTGCCCGCTATATAACCTACATAGTACAAGGTCCCGCTAGTTGACCTAGATAGACCAAGTGCCCGTTCGTTAACCTAGATAGTCAAAGTGCCCGCTAGGTAACCTAGACAGTCCAAGTGCCCGGTAAGTTACCTACAAAGTCCAAGTGCCCGTTCTTTAACCTAGATAGTTCAAGTGCCCGCTAGGTAACTTACATTGTCCAAATTCCCACTAGGTAACCTAGATACTCAAAGTGCCCGTTACCTAACCTAGATAGTCCAAATGCCCGCTAAGCAACCTACATAGTCCAAGTGCCCGTTCGTTAACCTAGAAGTCCAAGTGCCCGCTAGGTAACCTAGACCCTCCAAGTGCCCGCTAGGTTACCTGCATATTCCAAGTGCCCGTTCGTTAACTTAGATAGTCCAAGTGCCCACTAGGTAACCTACATAGTCCAAGTGCCCGCTAGGGATCCTTCATAATCCAAGTGCCTGCTAGGTAACCTAGATAGTCCAAGTGCCCGCTAGTTAACCTAGATAGTCCTAGTGCCCGTTAGTTAACCTAGATAGTCCAAGTGCGCGCTAGGGTATGTACATGGTCCAAGGTCGGCTAGTTAACCTAGACAGTCCAAGTGCCCGCTAGATAACCTAGATAGACAAAGTGCCCGCTAGTTAACCTAAGTAGTACAAATGTCCTATAGGGATCCTACATAGTTAAAGTGCCCGCTAGGGAACCTACATAATCCAAGTGCCCGATAGGGAGCCTACATAATCCAAGTGCCCGCTAGGGAACCTACATAGTTCAAGTGCCCGTTAGTTAAACTAGATAGTCAAAGTGCCTGCTAGGTAACCTAGATAGTCCAAGTGCCCGCTAGGTAACCTACATAGTCCAAGTTCCCGTTTGGTAACCTACATAGTCCAAATGCCCGCTAGGGAAACTGCATAGTCCAAGTACCCGCTAGTTAACCTAGATAGTCCTAGTGCCTGCTAGTAAACCTACATAATCCATGGGCCCGCTAGTTAACCTAGATCGTGCAAGTGTCCGCTAGTTAACCTACATAGTCCAAGTGCCCGCTAGGTAACCTAGATAGTCCAAGTGCCCGCTAGGGATCCTTCATAATCCAAGTGCCTGCTAGGTAACCTAGATAGTCCAAGTGCCCGCTAGTTAACCTAGATAGTCCTAGTGCCGGTTAGATAACCTAGATAGTCCAAGTGCCCACTAGGGGACTTACATAGTCCAAGTGCCAACTAGTTAACCTACATAGTCCAAGGTCCGCTAGTTAACCTAGATAGTTCAAGTGCCCGCAAGGTAACTTACATAGTCCAAGTGCCGCTAGGTAACCTAGATAGTCCAAGTGCCCGTTCTTTAACCTAGATACTCCAATTGCCCGCTAGGTAACCTAGACAGTCCAAGTACCCGATAAGGAACCTACATAGTCCAAGAGCCCGCTAGGGAACCTACATAGTCCAAGTGCTCGCTAGGCAACCTACATAGTCCAAGTGCCCGTTAGTTAACCTAGATAGTCAAAGTGCCTGCTAGGTAACCTAAATTGTCCAAGTGCCCGCTAGGGAACCAACATAGTCAAAGTGCCCGCTAGGTAACCTAGATAGTCCAATTGCCCGTTAGCTAACCTAGATAGTCAAAGTGCCCGCTAGTTAACCTAAGTAGTACAAATGTCCTATAGGGATCCTACATAGTTCAAGTGCCCGCTAGGTAACCTACATAGTCCAAGTGCCCGATAGGGAACCTACATAATCCAAGTGCCCGATAGGGAGCCTACATAATCCAAGTGCCCGCTAGGGAACCTACATAGTCCAAGTGCCCGCTAGGCAACCTACATAGTCCATGTGCCCGTTAGTTAACCTAGATAGTCAAAGTGCCTGCTAGGTAACCTAGATAGTCCAAGTGGCCGCTAGGTCACCTACATAGTCCAAGTTCCCCGTTTGGTAATCTAAATAGGCCAAATGCCCGCTAGGGAAACTACATAGTCCAAGTACCCGCTAGTTAACCTAGATAGTCCAAGTGCCTGCTAGTAAACCTACATAATCCATGGGCCCGCTAGTTAACCTAGATCGTGCAAGTGTCCGCTAGTTCACCTACATAGTCCAAGTGCCCGATAGGTAACCTAGATAGTCCAAGTGCCCGTTAGGGATCCTTCTTAATCCAAATGCCTGCTAAGTAACCTAGCTAGTCCAAGTGCCCGCTAGTTGACCTAGATAGTCCTAGTTCCCGTTAGTTAACCTAGATAGTCCAAGTGCCCACTAGGGGACGTACATAGTCCAAGTGCCCGCTATGTAACCTAGATAGTCCAAGTGCGCACTAGGGTATGTACATAGTCCGAGTGCCTGGTAGGAAACCTAGATAGTACAAGTGCCCGCAAGTTAACCTACATAGTCCAAGGGCCCGCTAGTTAAGCTACATAGTCCAAGGTCCGCAAGTTAACCTAGATAGTCCACGTGCCCGCTAGTTAACCTACATAGTACAAGGGCCCGCTAGTTGGCCTAGATAGTCCAAGTGCCTGCTAGTTAACCTGGATAGTCAAAATGCCCGCTAGTTATCCTACGTAGTACAAATGTCCGATAGGGATCCTACATAGTCCAATTGCCCACTAGGTAACCTACATAGTCCAAGTGCCCGTTCGTTAACCTAGATAGTCCAAGTGCGCGCTAGGGTATGTACATAGTCCAAGTGCCTGCTAGGAAACCGAGATAGTCCAAGTGCCCGCTAGTTAACCTACATAGTCCAAGGGCACGCTAGGTAACCTAAATAGTCTAAGGTCCGATAGATAACCTAGATAGTCCAAGTGCCCGCTATATAACCTACATAGTACAAGGTCCCGCTAGTTGACCTAGATAGACCAAGTGCCCGTTCGTTAACCTAGATAGTCAAAGTGCCCGCTAGGTAACCTAGACAGTCCAAGTGCCCGGTAAGTTACCTACAAAGTCCAAGTGCCCGTTCTTTAACCTAGATAGTTCAAGTGCCCGCTAGGTAACTTACATTGTCCAAATTCCCACTAGGTAACCTAGATACTCAAAGTGCCCGTTACCTAACCTAGATAGTCCAAATGCCCGCTAAGCAACCTACATAGTCCAAGTGCCCGTTCGTTAACCTAGAAGTCCAAGTGCCCGCTAGGTAACCTAGACCCTCCAAGTGCCCGCTAGGTTACCTGCATATTCCAAGTGCCCGTTCGTTAACTTAGATAGTCCAAGTGCCCACTAGGTAACCTACATAGTCCAAGTGCCCGCTAGGGATCCTTCATAATCCAAGTGCCTGTTGGTAACCTAGATAGTCCAAGTGCCCGCTAGTTAACCTAGATAGTCCTAGTGCCCGTTAGTTAACCTAGATAGTCCAAGTGCGCGCTAGGGTATGTACATGGTCCAAGGTCGGCTAGTTAACCTAGACAGTCCAAGTGCCCGCTAGATAACCTAGATAGACAAAGTGCCCGCTAGTTAACCTAAGTAGTACAAATGTCCTATAGGGATCCTACATAGTTCAAGTGCCCGCTAGGGAACCTACATAATCCAAGTGCCCGATAGGGAGCCTACATAATCCAAGTGCCCGCTAGGGAACCTACATAGTTCAAGTGCCCGTTAGTTAAACTAGATAGTCAAAGTGCCTGCTAGGTAACCTAGATAGTCCAAGTGCCCGCTAGGTAACCTACATAGTCCAAGTTCCCGTTTGGTAAACTACATAGTCCAAATGCCCGCTAGGGAAACTGCATAGTCCAAGTACCCGCTAGTTAACCTAGATAGTCCTAGTGCCTGCTAGTAAACCTACATAATCCATGGGCCCGCTAGTTAACCTAGATCGTGCAAGTGTCCGCTAGTTAACCTACATAGTCCAAGTGCCCGCTAGGTAACCTAGATAGTCCAAGTGCCCGCTAGGGATCCTTCATAATCCAAGTGCCTGCTAGGTAACCTAGATAGTCCAAGTGCCCGCTAGTTAACCTAGATAGTCCTAGTGCCGGTTAGATAACCTAGATAGTCCAAGTGCCCACTAGGGGACTTACATAGTCCAAGTGCCAACTAGTTAACCTACATAGTCCAAGGTCCGCTAGTTAACCTAGATAGTTCAAGTGCCCGCAAGGTAACTTACATAGTCCAAGTGCCGCTAGGTAACCTAGATAGTCCAAGTGCCCGTTCTTTAACCTAGATACTCCAATTGCCCGCTAGGTAACCTAGACAGTCCAAGTACCCGATAAGGAACCTACATAGTCCAAGAGCCCGCTAGGGAACCTACATAGTCCAAGTGCTCGCTAGGCAACCTACATAGTCCAAGTGCCCGTTAGTTAACCTAGATAGTCAAAGTGCCTGCTAGGTAACCTAAATTGTCCAAGTGCCCGCTAGGGAACCAACATAGTCAAAGTGCCCGCTAGGTAACCTAGATAGTCCAATTGCCCGTTAGCTAACCTAGATAGTCAAAGTGCCCGCTAGTTAACCTAAGTAGTACAAATGTCCTATAGGGATCCTACATAGTTCAAGTGCCCGCTAGGTAACCTACATAGTCCAAGTGCCCGATAGGTAACCTACATAATCCAAGTGCCCGATAGGGAGCCTACATAATCCAAGTGCCCGCTAGGGAACCTACATAGTCCATGTGCCCGTTAGTTAACCTAGATAGTCAAAGTGCCTGCTAGGTAACCTAGATAGTCCAAGTGGCCGCTAGGTAACCTACATAGTCCAAGTTCCCCGTTTGGTAATCTAAATAGGCCAAATGCCCGCTAGGGAAACTACATAGTCCAAGTACCCGCTAGTTAACCTAGATAGTCCAAGTGCCTGCTAGTAAACCTACATAATCCATGGGCCCGCTAGTTAACCTAGATCGTGCAAGTGTCCGCTAGTTCACCTACATAGTCCAAGTGCCCGATAGGTAACCTAGATAGTCCAAGTGCCCGTTAGGGATCCTTCTTAATCCAAATGCCTGCTAAGTAACCTAGCTAGTCCAAGTGCCCGCTAGTTGACCTAGATAGTCCTAGTTCCCGTTAGTTAACCTAGATAGTCCAAGTGCCCACTAGGGGACGTACATAGTCCAAGTGCCCGCTAGGTAACCTAGATAGTCCAAGTGCGCACTAGGGTATGTACATAGTCCGAGTGCCTGGTAGGAAACCTAGATAGTACAAGTGCCCGCAAGTTAACCTACATAGTCCAAGGGCCCGCTAGTTAAGCTACATAGTCCAAGGTCCGCAAGTTAACCTAGATAGTCCACGTGCCCGCTAGTTAACCTACATAGTACAAGGGCCCGCTAGTTGGCCTAGATAGTCCAAGTGCCTGCTAGTTAACCTGGATAGTCAAAATGCCCGCTAGTTATCCTACGTAGTACAAATGTCCGATAGGGATCCTACATAGTCCAATTGCCCGCTAGGTAACCTACATAGTCCAAGTGCCCGTTCGTTAAACTAGATAGTCCAAGTGCGCGCTAGGGTATGTACATAGTCCAAGTGCCTGCTAGGAAACCGAGATAGTCCAAGTGCCCGCTAGTTAACCTACATAGTCCAAGGGCACGCTAGGTAACCTAAATAGTCTAAGGTCCGATAGATAACCTAGATAGTCCAAGTGCCCGCTATATAACCTACATAGTACAAGGTCCCGCTAGTTGACCTAGATAGACCAAGTGCCCGTTCGTTAACCTAGATAGTCAAAGTGCCCGCTAGGTAACCTAGACAGTCCAAGTGCCCGGTAAGTTACCTACAAAGTCCAAGTGCCCGTTCTTTAACCTAGATAGTTCAAGTGCCCGCTAGGTAACTTACATTGTCCAAATTCCCACTAGGTAACCTAGATACTCAAAGTGCCCGTTACCTAACCTAGATAGTCCAAATGCCCGCTAAGCAACCTACATAGTCCAAGTGCCCGTTCGTTAACCTAGAAGTCCAAGTGCCCGCTAGGTAACCTAGACCCTCCAAGTGCCCGCTAGGTTACCTGCATATTCCAAGTGCCCGTTCGTTAACTTAGATAGTCCAAGTGCCCACTAGGTAACCTACATAGTCCAAGTGCCCGCTAGGGATCCTTCATAATCCAAGTGCCTGCTAGGTAACCTAGATAGTCCAAGTGCCCGCTAGTTAACCTAGATAGTCCTAGTGCCCGTTAGTTAACCTAGATAGTCCAAGTGCGCGCTAGGGTATGTACATGGTCCAAGGTCGGCTAGTTAACCTAGACAGTCCAAGTGCCCGCTAGATAACCTAGATAGACAAAGTGCCCGCTAGTTAACCTAAGTAGTACAAATGTCCTATAGGGATCCTACATAGTTCAAGTGCCCGCTAGGGAACCTACATAATCCAAGTGCCCGATAGGGAGCCTACATAATCCAAGTGCCCGCTAGGGAACCTACATAGTTCAAGTGCCCGTTAGTTAAACTAGATAGTCAAAGTGCCTGCTAGGTAACCTAGATAGTCCAAGTGCCCGCTAGGTAACCTACATAGTCCAAGTTCCCGTTTGGTAACCTACATAGTCCAAATGCCCGCTAGGGAAACTGCATAGTCCAAGTACCCGCTAGTTAACCTAGATAGTCCTAGTGCCTGCTAGTAAACCTACATAATCCATGGGCCCGCTAGTTAACCTAGATCGTGCAAGTGTCCGCTAGTTAACCTACATAGTCCAAGTGCCCGCTAGGTAACCTAGATAGTCCAAGTGCCCGCTAGGGATCCTTCATAATCCAAGTGCCTGCTAGGTAACCTAGATAGTCCAAGTGCCCGCTAGTTAACCTAGATAGTCCTAGTGCCGGTTAGATAACCTAGATAGTCCAAGTGCCCACTAGGGGACTTACATAGTCCAAGTGCCAACTAGTTAACCTACATAGTCCAAGGTCCGCTAGTTAACCTAGATAGTTCAAGTGCCCGCAAGGTAACTTACATAGTCCAAGTGCCGCTAGGTAACCTAGATAGTCCAAGTGCCCGTTCTTTAACCTAGATACTCCAATTGCCCGCTAGGTAACCTAGACAGTCCAAGTACCCGATAAGGAACCTACATAGTCCAAGAGCCCGCTAGGGAACCTACATAGTCCAAGTGCCCGTTAGTTAACCTAGATAGTCAAAGTGCCTGCTAGGTAACCTAAATTGTCCAAGTGCCCGCTAGGGAACCAACATAGTCAAAGTGCCCGCTAGGTAACCTAGATAGTCCAATTGCCCGTTAGCTAACCTAGATAGTCGAAGTGTCCGCTAGTTATCCTACATAGTCCAAGTTCCCGTTCGTTAACCATGATAGGCCAAGTGCCCGCTAGGTAACCTAGACAGTCCAAGTGCCCGCTAGGTTACCTACATAGTCCAAGTGCACGTTCGTTAACCTAGATAGTCCAAGTGCCTCCTGGTAACCTACATAGTCCAAGGGCCCGCTAGGTAACCTTGATAGTGCAAGTGCCTTCTAGTTAACCTACATAGTCCAAGTGCCCGCTAGGTAACCTACATAGTCCAAGTGCCCACTAGGTAACCTAAGTAATCCAAATGCTCGCTAGGGAAACTACATAGTCCAAGTGCACGCAGGTTAACCTAGATAATCCAAGTGCCCGCTAGTAAACCTAGATAATCCAAGTGGCCGCTAGTTAACCTACATAGTCCAAGGGCCCTCTAGTTAACCTAGATAGTCCAAGTGCCCGCTAGGGGACGTACATAGTCCAAGTGCCTGCTAGGTAACCTTGATAGCCCATGCCCGCTAGGGTATGTACATAGTACAAGTGCCCGCTAGGTAACCTAGATTGTCCAAGTGTCCGCTAGTTAACCTACATAGTCCAAGTGCCGGCCAGGTAACCTAGATAGTCCAAGGGCCTGCTTGTTAACCTACATTGTCCAATGCCCGATAGGGAACCTACATAGTCCAAGTGCCCGCTGAGGAACCTACATAGTCCAAGTGCCAAATAGGGAACCTATATATTCCAAGTGCCCGTTAGGGAACCTAGATAGTCCAAGTGCCCGCTAGGGAACCTACATAGTCAAAGTGCCCGCTAGGGAACCTGCATTGTGCAAGTGCCCGCTAGTTAACCTAGATATTCCAAGTGCGCGCTAGTTAACCTAGATCGTCCAAGGGTCCTCTAGTTAACCTACATAGTCCAAGTTCCCGTTAGGTAACCTAGATAGTACAAGTGCCCGCAAGGTAACCTACATAGTCCAAGTGCCCGCTAGGTAACCTAGATATTCCAAGTTCCTGTTAGCTAACCTAGATAATCCAAGTGCCCACTAGGTAACCTACATAGTCCAAGTGCCCTTTCGTTAACCTAGATAGTCCAAGTGCCTGCTAGGTAACCTAGACTGTCCAATTGTCCGCTAGGTTACCTACATAGTCCAAGTGCACGTTCGTTAACCTAGATAGTCCAAGTGCCCGCTAGTTAACCTACATAGTCCAAGTGCCCGCTAGGTAACCTAGATAGTCCAAGTGCACGCTAGGTAACTTACATAGTCCAAGTGCCCTCTAGGTAAACTAGATAGTCCAAGTGCCTGTTCGTTAACCTAGATAGTCCAAGTGCCCGCTAGGAAACCTACATAGTCCAAGTGCCCGCTAGGTAACCTAGATAGTCCAAGTGCCCGCTAGTTAACCTAGAGTCCAATTGCTCGCTAGTTAACCTACATATTCCAAGTGCCCGCTATGTAACCTACATAGTCCAATTGCCCACTATGTAACCTAGATAGTCAAAGTGCCTGTTAGGTAAACTAGTTAGTCCAAGTGCCCGCTAGGTAACTTACATTGTCCAAGTTCCAGCTAGGTTACCTAGATAGTCCAAGTGCCCGTTACCTAACCTATATAGTCCAAGTGCCCGCTAAGCAACCTACATAGTCCAAGTGCCCGTTCGTTAACCTAGAAGTCCAAGTGCCCGCTAGGTAACCTAGACACTTCAAGTGCCCGCTAGGTTACCTGCATATTCCAAGTGCCCGTTCGTTAACTTAGATAGTCCATGTGCCCACTAGGTAATCTACATAGTCCAAGTGCCCGCTAGGGATCCTTCATAATCCAAGTGCCTGCTAGGTAACCTAGATAGTGTAAGGGCATGCTAGTTAACCTACAAAATCAAAGGGCTCACTTGTTAACTTTGATAGTCCAAGTGCCCGCTAGTTAACCTAGATCGTCCAAGTGCCCGCTAGTTAAACTAGATTGTCCAAGTGCCCGCTAGGGATCCTTCATTATCCAAGTGTCTGCTAGGTAACCTAGATAGTCCAAGTGGCCGCTAGTTAACCTAGATAGTCCAAGTGCCCGTTAGTTAACCTTGATAGTCCAATTGCCCACAAGGGGCCGTACATATTCCAAGTGCCCGCCATGTAACCTAGATAGTCCAAGTGTTCGCTAGGGTATGTACATAGTCCAAGTGCCTGCTAAGAAACCTAGATAGTCCAAGTGCCCGCTAGTTAACGTACATAGTCCAAGGGCCCGCTAGTTACCTACATAGTCCAAGGTCCGCTACTTAACCTAGATAATCCAAGTGCCCGCTAGTTAACCTACATAGTACAAGGGCAAGCTAGTTGGCCTAGATAGTCCAAGTGCCTGCTAGTTAACCTAGATAGTCAAAGTGCCCGCTAGTTAACCTAAGTAGTACAAAGGTCCGATAGGGATGCTACATAGTCCAAGTGCCCGCTTGGTAACCTACATAGTCCAACTGCCCGTTTGTTAACCTAGATAGTCAAAGTGCCCGATAGGTAACCTAGACAGTCCAAGTGCCCGCTAGGTTACCTACATAGTCCAAGTGCCCGTTCTTTAACCTAGATAGTCCAAGTGCCCGCAGGGTTACCTAGACAGTCCAAGTGCCCGCTAGTTAACCTACATAGTCCAAGTGCCCGATTGGGAACCTACATAATCCAAGTGCTCGATAGGGAACCTACATAATCCAAGTGCCCGCTAGGCAACCTACATAGTCCAAGTGCCCGTTAGTTAACCTAGATAGTCCAAGTGCCTGCTAGTTAACCTAGATAGTCAAAGTGCCCGCTAGTTAACCTAAGTAGTACAAATGTCCGATAGGGATCCTACATAGTCCAAGTGCCCGCTAGGTAACCTACATAGTCCAAGTGCCCGTTCGTTAACCTAGATAGTCAAAGTGCCCGGTAGGTAACCTAGACAGTCCAAGTGCCCGCTAGTTAATCTACGTAGTCCAAGTGCCCGATTGGGAACCTACATAATCCAAGTGCTCGATAGGGAACCTGCATAATCCAAGTGCCCGCTAGGCAACCTACATAGTCAAAGTGCCCGCTGGCAACCTACATAGTCCAAGTGCCCGCTAGGCAACCTACATAGTCCAAGTGCCCGTTAGTTAACCTAGATAGTCAAAGTGCCTGCTAGGTAACCTAGATAGTCCAAGTGCCCGCTAGGTAACCTACATAGTCCAAATGCCCGCTAGGGAAACTACATAGTCCAAGTGCCCGCTAGTTAACCTAGATAGTCCAAGTGCCTGCTAGTAAACCTACATAATCCATGGGCCCGCTAGTTAAACTACATAGTGCAAGGGCCCGCTAGTTAACCTAGATCGTGCAAGTGTCCGCTACTTAACCTACATAGTCCACGTGCCCGCTAGGTAACCTAGATAGTCCAAGTGCCCGCAAGGGATCCTTCATAATCTAAGTGCCTGTTAGGTAACCTAGATAGTCCAAGTGCCCGCTAGTTAACCTAGATAGTCCTCGTGCCCGTTAGTTAACCTAGATAGTCCAAGTGCCCACTAGGGGAGTTACATAGTCCAAGTGCCCACTAGTTAACCTACATAGTCCAAGGTCCGCTAGTTAAGGTAGATAGTCCAAGTGCCTGCTAGGTAACTTACATAGTCCAAGTGCCGCTAGGTAACCTACATAGTCCAAGTGCCCGTTCGTTAACCTAGATAGTCCAAGTGCCCGCTAGGTCACCTAGACTGTCCAAGTGCCTGCTAGGTTACCTATATAGTCCAAGTGCCCGTTCGTTAACCTAGATAGTCCAAGTGCCCGCTAGGTCACCTAGACTGTCCAAGTGCCCGCTAGGTTACCTACATAGTCCAAGTGCCCGTTCGTTAACCGAGATAGTCCAAGTGCCCGCTAGGAAACCTACATATTCCAAGTGCCTGCTAGGTAACCTAGATAGTCAAAGTGCCCGTTAGGAAACCAAGATAGTCCAAGTGCCCGCTAGGTAACTTACATTGTCCAAGTTCCCACTAGGTAACCTAGATACTCAAAGTGCCCGTTACCTAACCTAGATAGTCCAAATGCCCGCTAGGCAACCTACATAGTCCAAGTGCCCGTTCGTTAACCTAGAAGTACAAGTGCCCGCTAGGTAACCTAGGCACTCCAAGTACCCGCTAGGTTACCTGCATATTCCAAGTGCCCGTTCGTTAACTTAGATAGTCCAAGTGCCCACTAGGTAACCTACATAGTCCAAGTGCCCGCTAGGGATCCTTCATAATCCAAGTGCCTGCTAGGTAACCTAGATAGTCCAAGTGCCCGCTAGTTAACCTAGATAGTCCAAGTGCCCGTAGTTAACCTAGATAGTCAAAGTGCCTGCTAGGTAACCTAGATAGTCCAAGTGCCCTCTAGGTAACCTACATAGTCCAAATGCCCGCTAGGGAAACTACATAGTCCAAGTGCCCGCTAGTTAACCTGGATAGTCCAAGTGCCTGCTAGTAAACCTACATAATCCATGGGCCCGCTAGTTAACCTACATAGTGCAAGGGCCCGCTAGTTAACCTAGATCGTGCAAGTGTCCGCTACTTAACCTACATAGTCCACGTGCCCGCTAGGTAACCTAGATAGTCCAAGTGCCCGCAAGGGATCCTTCATAATCTAAGTGCCTGTTAGGTAACCTAGATAGTCCAAGTGCCCGCTAGTTAACCTAGATAGTCCTCGTGCCCGTTAGTTAACCTAGATAGTCCAAGTGCCCACTTGGGGAGTTACATATTCCAAGTGCCCGTTCGTTAACTTAGATAGTCCAAGTGCCCACTAGGTAACCTACATAGTCCAAGTGCCCGCTAGGGATCCTTCATAATCCAAGTGCCTGCTAGGTAACCTTGATAGTCCAAGTGCCCGCTAGTTAACCTAGATAGTCCTAGTGCCCATTAGTTAACCTAGATAGTCCAAGTGCGCGCTAGTTTATGTACATGGTCCAAAGTCGGCTAGTTAACCTAGATAGTCCAAGTGCCCGCTAGTTAACCCACATAGTCCAAGGTCCGTTAGTTAACCTAGATAATCCTAGTGCCCGCTAGTTAACCTACATAGTCCAAGGGCCCGCTAGTTAACCAACATAGTCCAAGGTCCGTTAGTTAACCTACATAGTCCAAGTGCCCGCTAGTTAACCTAGATAGTCAAAGTGCCCGCTAGTTAACCTAAGTAGTACAAATGTCCGATAGGGATCCTACATAGTCCAAGTGCCCGCTAGTTAACCTACATAGTCCAAGTCCCCGCTAGGTAACCTAGACTATCCAAGTGCCAGCTAGGTTACCTACATAGTCCAAGTGCCCGTTCGTTAACCTATATAGTCCAAGTGCCCGCTAGGTAACGTAGATAGCCCAAGTGCCCGCTAGGGAACGTACATAGTCCAAGTGCCCTCTAGGTAACCTAGATAGTCCAAGTGCCTGCTAGTTAACCTAGATTGTCCAAGTGCCCGCTAGGGATCCTTCATAATACAAGTGCCTGCTAGGTAACCTAGATAGTCCAAGTGCCCGCTAGGGAACCTACATAGTCCAAGTGCCCGCTAGGTAACCTAGATATTCCAATTGCCCGTTAGCTAACCTTGATAGTCGAAGTGTCCGCTAGTTAACCTACATAGTCCAAGTGCCCGTTCGTTAACCTAGATAGGCCAAGTGCCCGCTCGGTGACCTAGACAATCCAAGTGCCCGCTAGGTTACCTACTTAGTACAAGTGCACGTTCGTTAACCTAGATAGTCCAAGTGCCCGCTGGTAACCTACATAGTCCAAGGACCCACTAGGTAACCTTGATAGTCCAAGTGCCTTCTAGTTAACCTACATAGTCCAAGTGCCCGCTAGAGAAACTACATAGTCCAAGTGCCCCCTAGTTAACCTAGATAGACCAAGTGCCCGCTAGTAAACCTAGATAGTCCAAGGGCCCGCAAGTTAATCTAGATAGTCCAAGTGCCCGCTAGTTAACCTAGATAGTCCAAGTGCCCCCTAGGGTACGTACATAGTCCAAGTGCCCGCTAGGTAACCTAGATAGTCCAAGTGCCCGCTAGGGTATGTACATAATTCAAGTGCCCGCTAGGTAACCTAGATTGTCCAAGTGTCCGCTAGTTAACCTACACAGTCCAAGTGCCCGCTAGGTAACCTAGATAGTCCAAGGTCCTGCTAGTTAACCTACATAGTCCAATGCCCGATGGGGAACCTACATATTCCAAGTGCCCGCTGAGGAACCTACATAGTCCAAGTGCCTGATAGGGAACCTATATATTCCAAGTGCCCGTTAGGGATCCTAGATAGTCCAAGTGCCCATAGGGAACCTATATAGTCCAATTGCCCGCTAGGGAACCTACATACTCAAAGTGCCCGCTAGGAAACCTGCATTGTGCAAGTGCCCGCTAGTTAACCTACATAGACCAAGTGCCCGCTAGTTAACCTACATAGTCCAAGGTCAGCTAGTTAACCTAGATAGTCCAAGTGCCCGCTAGTTAACCTACATAGTCCAAGGTCAGCTAGTTAACCTAGATAGTCCAACTGCCCGCTAGTTAACCTACATAGTCCAAGAACCCGCTAGTTAACCTAGATGGTCCAAGTTCCCGCTAGTTAACCTACATAGTCCAAGGGCCCGCTAGTTAACCTAGATATTCCAAGTGCCCGCTAGTTAACCCAGATCGTCCAAGTGTCTGCTAGTTAACCTACATAGTCCAAGTTCCCGTTAGGTAACCTAGATAGTACAAGTGCCCGCAAGGTAACCTACATAGTCCAAGTGCCCGCTAGGTAACCTAGATATTCCAAGTTCCTGTTAGCTAACCTAGATAATCCAAGTGCCCGCTAGGTATCCTACATACTCCAAGTGCCCTTTCGTTAACCTAGATAGTCAAAGTGCCCGCTAGGTAACCTAGACAGTCCAAGTGCCCGCTAGGTTACCTACATAGTCCAAGTGCCCGTTCGTTAACCTAGATAGTCCAAGTGCCCGCTAGGTTACCTAGATAGTCCAAGTGCCCACTAGGGGACGTACATAGTCCAAGTGCCCGCTAGGTATCCTACATAGTCCAAATTCCCGATGGGAACCTAAATAGTCCAAATGCCCGCTAGGGAAACTACCTAGTCCAGTGCCTGCTAGTTAACCTAGATAGTCCAAGTGCCTGCTATTAAACCTACACAATCCATGGGCCAGCTAGTTAACCTACATAGTGCAAGGGCCGCTAGTTAACCTAGATCGTGCAAATGTCCACTAGTTAACCTACATAGTCCACGTGCCTGCTAGGTAACCTAGATAGTCCAAGTGCCCGCTAGGGATACTTCATAATCCAAGTGCCTGCTAGGTAACCTAGATAGTCCAAGTGCCAGCTAGTTAACCTAGATAGTCCTAGTGCCCGTTAGTTAACCTAGATAGTCCAAGTGTCCACTAGGGGACGTACATAGTCCACGTGCCCGCTAGTTAACCTACATAGTCAAAGGTCCGTTAGTTAACCTAGATAGTCCAAGTGCCAGCTAGTTAATCTACATAGTCCAAGTGCCTGCTAGGTAAACAACATAGTCCTAGTGCCCACTAGGTAACCTAGACAGTCCAATTACCCACTAGTTAACCTAGACAGTCCAAGTACCCGATAGGGAATCTACATAGTCTAAGTGCCCGCTAGGGAACCTACATAGTCCAAGTGCTCGCTAGGCAACCTACATAGTCCAAGTGCCCGTTAGTTAACCTACATAGTCAAAGTGCCTGCTAGGCAACCTACATAGTCCAAGTGCCCGTTAGTTAACCTAGATAGTCAAAGTGCCTGCTAGGTAACCTAAATTGTCCAAGTGCCCGCTAGGGAACCTACATAGTCAAAGTGCCCGCTAGGTAACCTAGATAGTCCAATTGCCCGTTAGCTAACCTAGAGAGTCGAAGTGTCCGCTAGTTAACCTACATAGTCCAAGTGCCCGTTCGTTAACCTAGATAGGCCAAGTGCCCGCTAGATAACCTAGACAGTCCAAGTGCCCGCTAGGTTACCTACATAGTCCAAGGGCACGTTCCTCAACCAGATAGTCCAAGAGCCCGCTGGTAACCTACATAGTCCAAGGGCGCGCTAGGTAACCTTGATAGTCCAAGTGCCTTCTAGTTAACCTACATAGTCCAAGTGCCCGCTAGGTAACCTACATAGTCCATGTGCCCACTAGGTAACCTAAGTAATCCAAATGCCCGCTAGGGAAACTACATAGTCCAAGTGCCCGATAGTTAACCTAGATAGTCCGATGCCTGCTAGTAAACCTAGATAGTCCAAGGGCCCGCTAGTTAATCTAGATAGTCCAAGTGCCCGCTAGTTAACCTAGATAGTCCAAGTGCCCGCTAGTTAACCTAGATAGTCCAAGTGCCCGCTAGGGGACGTACATAGTCCAAGTGCCTGCTAGGGTATGTACATAGTTCAAGTGCCCGCTAGGTAACCTTGATTGTCCAAGTGTCCGCTAGTTAACCTACATACTCCAAGTGCCCACCAGGTAACCTAGATAGTCCAAGGGCCTGCTTGTTAACCTACATAGGCCAATGCCCGATAAGGAACTACATAGTCAAAGTGCCCTCTGAGGAACCTACATAGTCCAAGTGCCCGATAGGGAACCAATATATTCCAAGTGCCCGTTAGGGATCCTAGATAGTCCAAGTGCCCATATGGAACTTATATAGTCTAAGTGCCCGCTAGGGAACCTCCATAGTCAAAGTGCCCGGTAGGGAACCTGCATTGTGCAAGTGCCCGCTAGTTAACCTAGATAGTCCAAGTGCCCGCTAGTTAACCTACATAGTCCAAGGTCAGCTAGTTAACCTAGATAGTCCAAGGCCCATAGGGAACCTATATAGTCTAAGTGCCCGCTAGGGAACCTACATAGTCAAAGTGCCCGCTAGGGAACCGGAATTGTGCAAGTGCACGCTAGTTAACCTACATAGTCCAAGTTCCCGTTAGGTAACCTAGATAGTACAAGTGCCCGCAAGGTAACCTACATAGTCCACGTGCCCGCTAGTTAACCTACATAGTCCAAGTTCCTGTTAGCTAACCTAGATAATCCAAGTGCCCGCAAGGTAACCTACATAGTACAAGTGCCCTTTCGTTAACCTAGATAGTTGAAGTGCCCGCTAGGTAACCTAGACAGTCCAAGTGCCCGCTAGGTTACCTACATAGTCCAAGTGCCCGTTCGTTAACCTAGACAGTCCAAGTGCCCGCTAGGTTACCTACATAGTCCAAGTACACGTTCGTTAACCTAGATAGTGAAAGTGTCCCCTGGTAACCTACATAGTCCAAGGGCCCGCTAGGTAACCTTGATAGTCCAAGTGCCTTCTAGTTAACCTACATAGTCCAAGTGCCCGCTAGGGAAACTACATAGTCCAAGTGCCCGCTAGTTAACCTAGATAGTCCAAGTGCCCGCTAGTAAACCTAGATAGTCCAAGGGCCCGCTAGTTAATCTAGATAGTCCAAGTGCCCGCTAGTTAACCTAGATAGTCCAAGTGCCCGCTAGGTAACCTTGATAGTCCAAGTGCCTTCTATTTAACCTACATAGTCCAAGGGCCTTCTAGTTAACCTAGATAGTCCAAGTGCCCGCTAGGGTACGTACATAGTCCAAGTGACCGCTAGGTAACCTAGATAGTCCAAGTGCCCGCTAGGGTATGTATATAGTCAAAGTGCCCGCTAGGTAACCTAGATTGTCCAAGTGTCCGCTAGTTAACCTACATAGTCCAAGTGCCCGCTAGGTAACCTAGATAGTCCAAGGTCCTGCTAGTTAACCTACATAGTCCAATGCCCGATGGGGAACCTACATATTCCAAGTGCCCGCTGAGGAACCTACATAGTCCAAGTGCCTGATAGGGAACCTATATATTCCAAGTGCCCGTTAGGGAACCTAGATAGTCCAAGTGCCCATAGGGAACCTATATAGTCCAAGTGCCCGCTAGGGAACCTACATAGTCAAAGTGCCCGCTAGGAAACCTGCATTGTGCAAGTGCCCGCTAGTTAACCTACATAGTCCAAGTGCCCGCTAGTTAACCTACATAGTCCAAGGTCAGCTAGTTAACCTAGATAGTCCAAGTGCCCGCTAGTTAACGTACATAGTCGCAGGTCAGCTAGTTAACCTAGATAGTCCAACTGCCCGCTAGTTAACCTACATAGTCCACGAACCCGCTAGTTAACCTACATAGTGCAAGGGCCCGCTAGTTAACCTAGATATTCCAAGTGCCCGCTAGTTAACCTAGATCGTCCAAGTGCCCGCTAGGTAACCTACATAGTCCAAGTGCCCTTTCGTTAACCTAGATAGTCAAAGTACCCGCTAGGTAACCTAGACAGTCCAAGTGCCCGCTAGGTTACCTACATAGTCCAAGTGCCCGTTCGTTAACCTAGATAGTCCAAGTGCCCGCTAGGTTACCTAGACAGTCCAAGTGCCCACTAGTTAACCTACATAGTCCAAGTGCCCGATAGGGAACCTACATAATCCAAGAGCCCGATAGGGAACCTACATAATCCAAGTGCCCGCTAGGGAACCTACATAGTCCAAGTGCCCGCTAGGCAACTTACATAGTCCAAGTGCCCGTTAGTTAACCTAGATAATCCAAGTGCCCACTAGGGGACGTACATAGTCCAAGTGCCCGCTAGGTATCCTACATAGTCCAAGTTCCCAATGGTAACCTAAATAGTCCAAATGCCCGCTAGGGAAACAACATAGTCCAAGTGCCTGCTAGTTAACCTAGATAGTCCAAGTGCCTGCTAGTAAACCTACATAATCCATGGGCCAATTAGTTAACCTACATAGTGCAAGGGCCCGCTAGTTAACCTAGATCGTGCAAGTGTCCGCTAGTTAACCTACATAGTCCACGTGCCTGCTAGGTAACCTAGATAGTCCAAGTGCCCGCTAGGGATCCTTCATAATCCAAGTGCCTGCTAGGTAACCTAGATAGTCCAAGTGCCCACTAGTTAACCTAGATAGTCCTAGTGCCCGTTAGTTAACCTAGATAGTCCAAGTGCCCACTAGGGGACGTACATATTCCAAGTGCCCGCTAGTTAACCTACATAGTCCAAGGTCCGTTAGTTAACCTAGATAGTCCAAGTGCCCGCTAGTTAACCTACATACTACAAGGGCCCGCTAGTTGACCTAGATAGTCCAAGTGCCCGCTAGGTAACCTAGATAGTCAAAGTGCCCGCTAGTTAACCTAAGTAGTACAAATGTCCGATAGGGATCCTACATAGTCCAAGTGCCCGCTAGTTAACCTACATAGTCCAAGTCCCGGCTAGGTAACCTAGACAGTCCAAGTGACCATTAGGTTACCTACATAGTTCAAGTGCCCGTTCGTTAACCTACATAGTCCAAATGCCCGCTAGGTAACGTAGATAGCCCAAGTGCCCGCTAGGGAACGTACATAGTTCAAGTGCCCTCTAGGTAACCTTGATAGTCCATGTGCCCGCTAGTTAACCTACATAATCCAAGTTCCTGCTAAATAAACTACATAGTCCAAGTGCCCACTAGGTAACCTAGACAATCCAGTTACCCGCTAGTTAACCTAGACAGTCCAAGTACCCGATAGGGAACCTACATAGTCCAAGTGCTCGCTAGGCAACCTACATAGTCCAAGTGCCCGTTAGTTAACCTAGATAGTCAAAGTGCCTGCTAAGTAACCTAAATTGTCCAAGTGCCCGCTAGGGAACCTATATAGTCAAAGTGCCCGCTAGGTAACCTAGATAGTCCAATTGCCCGTTAGCTAACCTAGATAGTCGAAGTGTCCACTAGTTAACCTACATAGTCCAAGTGCCCGTTCGTTAACCTAGATAGGCCAAGTGCCCGCTAGGTAACCTAGACAGTTCAAGTGCCCGCTAGGTTACCTACATAGTCCTAGTGCACGTTCGTTAACCTAGATAGTCCAAGTGCCCGCTAGGTTACCTAGACAGTCCAAGTGCCCGCTGCTAACCTACATAGTCCAAGGGCGTGCTAGGTAACCTTGATAGTCCAAGTTCCTTCTAGTTAACCTACATAGTCCAAATGCCCGCTAGGTAACCTACATAGTCCAAGTGCCCACTAGGTAACCTAAGTAATCCAAATGCCCGCTAGGGAAACAACATAGTCCAAGTGCCCGCTAGTTAACCTAGATAGTCCAAGTGCCCGCTAGTAAACCTAGATAGTCCAAGGGCTCGCTAGTTAATCTAGATAGTCCAAGTGCCCGCTAGTTAACCTAGATAGTCCAAGTGCCCGCTAGGTAACCTAGATCGTCCAAGTGCCCGCTAGTTAACCTAGATAGTCCAAGTGCCCGCTAGGGGACGTACATAGTCCAAGTGCCTGCTAGGTAACTTAGATAGTCCAAGTGCCCGCTAGGGTATGTACATATTTTAAGTGCCCGCTAGGTAACCTAGATTGTCCAAGTGTCCGCTAGTTAACCTACATAGTCCAAGTGCCTGCCAGGTAACCTTGATAGTCCAAGGGCCTGCTTGTTAACCTACATAGTCCAATGCCCGATAGGGAACCTACATAGTCCAAGTGCCCGCTGAGGAACCTACATAGTCCAAGTGCCCGGTAGGGAACCTATATATTCCAAGTGCCCGTTAGGGAACCTAGATAGTCCAAGAGCCCATACTGAACCTATATAATCCAATGCCCGCTAGGGAACCTACATAGTCAAAGTGCCCGCTAGGGAACCTGCATTGTGCAAGTGCCCGCTAGTTAACCTAGATAGTCCAAGTGCCCGCTAGTTAACCTACATAGTCCAAGTTCAGCTAGTTAACATAGATAGTCCAAGTACCCGCTAGTTAACCTACATAGTCCAAGGTCAGTAGTTAACCTAGATAGTCCAAGTGTCCGCTAGTTAACCTACATAGTCCAAGAAGCCGCTAGTTAACCTAGATAGTCCAAATTCCCGCTAGTTAACCTACATAGTGCAAGGGCCCGCTAGTTAACCTAGATATTCCAAGTGCCCGCTAGTTAACCTAGATCGTCAGAGTGTCTGCTAGTTAACCTACATAGTCCAAGTTCCCGTTAGGTAACCTAGATAGTACAAGTGCCCGCAAGGTAACTTACATAGTCCAAGTGCCCGCTAGGTAACCTAGATATTCCAAGTTCCTGTTAGCTAACCTAGATAATCCAAGTGCCCACTAGGTAACCTACATACTCCAAGTGCCCTTTCGTTAACCTAGATAGTCCAAGTGCCCGCTAGGTAACCCAGACTGTCCAATTGTCCGCTAGGTTACCTACATAGTCCAAGTGCACGTTCGTTTACCTAGATAGTCCAAGTGCCCGCTAGGTAACCTACATAGTCCAAGTTCCCGCTAGGTAACCTAGATAGTCCAATGCCCGTTACCTAACCTAGATAGTCCAATTGCCCGATATGCAACATACATAGTCCAAGTGCCCGTTCGTTAACCTAGAAGTCCAAGTGCCCGCTAAGTAAACTAGACTGTCCAAGTTCACACTAGGTTACCTACATATTCCAAATGCCCGTTCAGTAACCTAGATACTCCAAGTGCCCGCTAGTTAACCTACATAGTCCAAGTGCCCGCTAGGTAACCTAGATAGTCCAAGTGCCAGCTAGGTAACTTACATAGTCCAAGTGCCCGCTAGGTAACCTAGATAGTCCAAGTGCCCGTTCGTTAACCTAGATAGTCCAATTGCCCGCTAGGTAACCTAGACTCTCCAAGTGTCTGCTAAGTTACTACATAGTCCAAGTGCCTGTTCGTTAACCTAGATAGTCCAAGTGCCCGCTAGGTAAGCTAGACTATCCAAGTGCCCGCTAGGTTACCTACACAGTCCAAGTGCCCATTCGTTAACCTAGATAGTCCAAGTGCCCGCTATGAAACCTACATAGTCCAAAAGCCCGCTAGGTAACCTTGATAGTCCAAGTGCCCGCTAGTTAACCTAGAATCAAATTGCTCGCTAGTTAACCTACATAGTCCAAGTGCCCGCTATGTAACCTAGATAGTCAAAGTGCCCGTTAGGTAACCTAGATACTCCAAGTGCCCGCTAGGTAACTTACATTGTCCAAGTTCCAGCTAGGTAACCTAGATAGTCCAAGTGCCCGTTACCTAACCTATATAGTCCAAGTGCCCGCTAAGCAACCTACATAGTCCAAGTGCCCGTTCGTTAACCTAGAAGTCCAAGTGCCCGCTAGGTAACCTAGAGAGTCCAAGTGCCCGCTAGGTTACCTGCATATTCCAAGTGCCCATTCGTGAACTTAGATAGTCCAAGGGCCCACTAGGTAACCTACATAGTCCATGTGCCCGCTAGGTAACCTATATAGTCCAAGTGCCCGCTAGGTCACCTAGATAGTCCAAGTGCCCGCTAGTTAACCTACAAAATCCAAGGGCTCACATGTTAACTTTGATAGTCCAAGTGCCCGCTAGTTAACCTAGATCGTCCAAGTGCCCGCTAGTTAAACTACATTGTCCAAATGCCCGCTAGGGATCCTTCATAATCCAAGTGACTGCTAGGTAACGTAGATAGTCCAAGTGGCAGCTAGTTAACCTAGATACTCCTAGTGCCCGTTAGTTAACCTAGATAGTTCTATTGCCCACTAGGGGACGTACATAGTCCAAGTGCCCACTAGGGAACCTAGATAGTCCAAGTGCCCACTAGGGGACGTACATAGTCCAAGTGCCCGCTAGGTAACCTAGATAGTCCAAATGCGCGCTAGGGTATGTACATAGTCCAAGTGCCTGCTAGGAATCCGAGATAGTCCAAGTGCCCGCTAGTTAACCTACATAGTCCAAGGGCACGCTAGGTAAACTACATAGTCTAAGGTCCGATAGATAACCTAGATAGTCCAAGAGTCCGCTATATAACCTATATAGTACAAGGTCCCGCCAATTGACCTAGATAGTCCAAGTGCCTGCTAGGAAACCCAGATAGTCCAAGTGCCCGCTAGTTAACCTACATAGTCCAAGGGCACGCTAGGTAACCTACATAGTCCAAGTTCCCGATGGTAACCTAAATAGTCAAATGCCCGCTAGGGAAACTACATAGTCCAAGTGCCTGCTAGTTAACCTAGATAGTCGAAGTTCCTGCTATTAAACCTGCATAATCCAAGGGCCCGCTAGTTAACCTACAGAGGGCAAGGGCCGCTAGTTAAACTAGATCGTGCAAGTGTCCGCTAGTTAACCTACATAGTCCACGTGCCTGCTAGGTAACCTAGAAAGTCCAAGTGCCCTCTAGGGATCCTTCATAATCCAAGTGCTCGCTAGTTAACCTACATAGTCCAAGTGCCCGCTATGTAACCTAGATAGTCAAAGTGCCCGTTAGGTAACCTAGATAGTCCACGTGCCCCCTAGGTAACTTACATTGTCCAAGTTCCCACTAGGTGACCTAGATACTCAAAGTGCCCGTTACCTAACCTAGATAGTCCAAATGCCAGGTAAGCAACCTACATAGTCCAAGTGCCCGTTCGTTAACCTAGAAGTCCAAGTGCCCGCTAGGTAACCTAGACACTCCAAGTGCCCGCTAGGTTACCTGCATATTCCAAGTGCCCGTCCGTTAACTTAGATAGTCCAAGTGCCCACTAGATAACCTACATAGTCCAAGTGCCCGCTAGGGATCCTTCATAATCCAAGTGCCTGCTAGGTAACCTAGATAGTCCAAGTGCCCGCTGGTTAACCTAGATAGTCCTAGTGCCCGTTAGTTAACCTAGATAGTCCAAGTGCGCGCTAGGGTATGTACATGGTTCAAGGTCCGCTAGTTAACCTAGATAGTCCAAGTGCCCGCTAGTTAACCTACATAGTAAAAGAGCCCGCTAGTTGACCTAGATAGTCCAAGTGCCCGCTAGTTAACCTAGATAGTCAAAGTGCCCGCTAGTTAACCTAAATAGTACAAATGTCCGATAGGGATCCTACATAGTTCAAGTGCCCGCTAGGTAACCTACATAGTCCAAGTGCCCGATAGGGAACCTACATAAACCAAGTGCCCGATAGAGAACCTACATAATCCAAGTGCCCGCTAGGGAACCTACATAGTCCAAGTGCCCGCTAGGCAACCTACATAGTCCAAGTGCCCGTTAGTTAACCTAGATAGTCAAAGTGCCTGCTAGGTAACCTAGATAGTCCAAGTGCCCGCTAGGTAACCTACATAGTCCAAGTTCCCGTTTGGTAACCTAAATAGTCCAAATGCCCGCTAGGGAAACTACATAGTCCAAGTGCCCGCTAGTTAACCTAGATAGTCCAAGTGCCTGCTAGTAAACCTACATAATCCATAGGCCCGCTAGTTAACCTAGATCGTGCAAGTGTCCGCTAGTTAACCTACATAGTCCAAGTGCCCGATAGGTAACCTAGATAGTCCAAGTGCCCGTTAGGGATCCTTCTTAATCCAAATGCCTGCTAGGTAACCTAGATAGTCCAAGTGCCCACTAGGGGACGTACATAGTCCAAGTGCCCGCTAGGTAACCTAGATAGTCCAAGTGCGCACTAGGGTATGTACATAGTCCGAGTGCCTGGTAGGAAACCTAGATAGTCCAAGTGCCCGCTAGTTAACCTACATAGTCCAAGGGCCCGCTAGTTAAGCTACATAGTCCAAGGTCCGCTAGTTAACCTAGATAGTCCACGTGCCCGCTAGTTAACCTACATAGTACAAGGGCCCGCTAGTTGGCCTAGATAGTCCAAGTGCCTGCTAGTTAACCTAGATAGTCAAAGTGCCCGCTAGTTAACCTACGTAGTACAAATGTCCGATAGGGATCCTACATAGTCCAATTGCCCGCTAGGTAACCTACATAGTCCAAGTGCCCGTTCGTTAACCTAGATAGTCCAAATGCGCGCTAGGGTATGTACATAGTCCAAGTGCCTGCTAGGAATCCGAGATAGTCCAAGTGCCCGCTAGTTAACCTACATAGTCCAAGGGCACGCTAGGTAAACTACATAGTCTAAGGTCCGTTAGATAACCTAGATAGTCCAAGAGTCCGCTATATAACCTATATAGTACAAGGTCCCGCTAATTGACCTAGATAGTCCAAGTGCCTGCTAGGAAACCTAGATAGTCCAAGTGCCCGCTAGTTAACCTACATAGTCCAAGGGCACGCTAGGTAACCTACATAGTCCAAGTTCCCGATGGTAACCTAAATAGTCAAATGCCCGCTAGGGAAACTACATAGTCCAAGTGCCTGCTAGTTAACCTAGATAGTCGAAGTTCCTGCTATTAAACCTGCATAATCCAAGGGCCCGCTAGTTAACCTACAGAGGGCAAGGGCCCGCTATGTAACCTAGATAGTCAAAGTGCCCGTTAGGTAACCTAGATAGTCCACGTGCCCCCTAGGTAACTTACATTGTCCAAGTTCCCACTAGGTGACCTAGATACTCAAAGTGCCCGTTACCTAACCTAGATAGTCCAAATGCCAGGTAAGCAACCTACATAGTCCAAGTGCCCGTCCGTTAACCTAGAAGTCCAAATGCCCGCTAGGTAACCTAGACACTCCAAGTGCCCGCTAGGTTACCTGCATATTCCAAGTACCCGTCCGTTAACTTAGATACTCCAAGTGCCCACTAGATAACCTACATAGTCCAAGTGCCCGCTAGGGATCCTTCATAATCCAAGTGCCTGCTAGGTAACCTAGATAGTCCAAGTGCCCGCTGGTTAACCTAGATAGTCCTAGTGCCCGTTAGTTAACCTAGATAGTCCAAGTGCGCGCTAGGGTATGTACATGGTTCAAGGTCCGCTAGTTAACCTAGATAGTCCAAGTGCCCGCTAGTTAACCTACATAGTAAAAGAGCCCGCTAGTTGACCTAGATAGTCCAAGTGCCCGCTAGTTAACCTAGATAGTCAAAGTGCCCGCTAGTTAACCTAAATAGTACAAATGTCCGATAGGGATCCTACATAGTTCAAGTGCCCGCTAGGTAACCTACATAGTCCAAGTGCCCGATAGGGAACCTACATAAACCAAGTGCCCGATAGAGAACCTACATAATCCAAGTGCCCGCTAGGGAACCTACATAGTCCAAGTGCCCGCTAGGCAACCTACATAGTCCAAGTGCCCGTTAGTTAACCTAGATAGTCAAAGTGCCTGCTAGGTAACCTAGATAGTCCAAGTGCCCGCTAGGTAACCTACATAGTCCAAGTTCCCGTTTGGTAACCTAAATAGTCCAAATGCCCGCTAGGGAAACTACATAGTCCAAGTGCCCGCTAGTTAACCTAGATAGTCCAAGTGCCTGCTAGTAAACCTACATAATCAATTGGCCCGCTAGTTAACCTAGATCGTGCAAGTGTCCGCTAGTTAACCTACATAGTCCAAGTGCCCGATAGGTAACCTAGATAGTCCAAGTGCCCGTTAGGGATCCTTCTTAATCCAAATGCCTGCTAGGTAACCTAGATAGTCCAAGTGCCCACTAGGGGACGTACATAGTCCAAGTGCCCGCTAGGTAACCTAGATAGTCCAAGTGCGCACTAGGGTATGTACATAGTCCGAGTGCCTGGTAGGAAACCTAGATAGTCCAAGTGCCCGCTAGTTAACCTACATAGTCCAAGGGCCCGCTAGTTAAGCTACATAGTCCAAGGTCCGCTAGTTAACCTAGATAGTCCACGTGCCCGCAAGTTAACCTACATAGTACAAGGGCCCACTAGTTGGCCTAGATAGTCCAAGTGCCTGCTAGTTAACCTAGATAGTCAAAGTGCCCGCTAGTTAACCTACGTAGTACAAATGTCCGATAGGGATCCTACATAGTCCAATTGCCCGCTAGGTAACCTACATAGTCCAAGTGCCCGTTCGTTAACCTAGATAGTCCAAATGCGCGCTAGGGTATGTACATAGTCCAAGTGCCTGCTAGGAATCCGAGATAGTCCAAGTGCCCGCTAGTTAACCTACATAGTCCAAGGGCACGCTAGTTGACCTAGATAGTCCAAGTGCCTGCTAGGAAACCCAGATAGTCCATGTGCCCGCTAGTTAACCTACATAGTCCAAGGGCACGCTAGGTAACTTACATAGTCCAAGTTCCCGATGGTAACCTAAATAGTCAAATGCCCGCTAGGGAAACTACATAGTCCAAGTGCCTGCTAGTTAACCTAGATAGTCGAAGTTCCTGCTATTAAACCTGCATAATCCAAGGGCCCGCTAGTTAACCTACAGAGGGCAAGGGCCGCTAGTTAAACTAGATCGTGCAAGTGTCCGCTAGTTAACCTACATAGTCCACGTGCCTGCTAGGTAACCTAGAAAGTCCAAGTGCCCTCTAGGGATCCTTCATAATCCAAGTGCTCGCTAGTTAACCTACATAGTCCAAGTGCCCGCTATGTAACCTAGATAGTCAAAGTGCCCGTTAGGTAACCTAGATAGTCCACGTGCCCCCTAGGTAACTTACATTATCCAAGTTCCCACTAGGTGACCTAGATACTCAAAGTGCCCGTTACCTAACCTAGATAGTCCAAATGCCAGGTAAGCAACCTACATAGTCCAAGTGCCCGTTCGTTAACCTAGAAGTCCAAGTGCCCGCTAGGTAACCTAGACACTCCAAGTGCCCGCTAGGTTACCTGCATATTCCAAGTGCCCGTCCGTTAACTTAGATAGTCCAAGTGCCCACTAGATAACCTACATAGTCCAAGTGCCCGCTAGGGATCCTTCATAATCCAAGTGCCTGCTAGGTAACCTAGATAGTCCAAGTGCCCGCTGGTTAACCTAGATAGTCCTAGTGCCCGTTAGTTAACCTAGATAGTCCAAGTGCGCGCTAGGGTATGTACATGGTTCAAGGTCCGCTAGTTAACCTAGATAGTCCAAGTGCCCGCTAGTTAACCTACATAGTAAAAGAGCCCGCTAGTTGACCTAGATAGTCCAAGTGCCCGCTAGTTGACCTAGATAGTCAAAGTGCCCGCTAGTTAACCTAAATAGTACAAATGTCCGATAGGGATCCTACATAGTTCAAGTGCCCGCTAGGTAACCTACATAGTCCAAGTGCCCGATAGGGAACCTACATAAACCAAGTGCCCGATAGAGAACCTACATAATCCAAGTGCCCGCTAGGGAACCTACATAGTCCAAGTGCCCGCTAGGCAACCTACATAGTCCAAGTGCCCGTTAGTTAACCTAGATAGTCAAAGTGCCTGCTAGGTAACCTAGATAGTCCAAGTGCCCGCTAGGTAACCTACATAGTCCAAGTTCCCGTTTGGTAACCTAAATAGTCCAAATGCCCGCTAGGGAAACTACATAGTCCAAGTGCCCGCTAGTTAACCTAGATAGTCCAAGTGCCTGCTAGTAAACCTACATAATCCATAGGCCCGCTAGTTAACCTAGATCGTGCAAGTGTCCGCTAGTTAACCTACATAGTCCAAGTGCCCGATAGGTAACCTAGATAGTCCAAGTGCCCGTTAGGGATCCTTCTTAATCCAAATGCCTGCTAGGTAACCTAGATAGTCCAAGTGCCCACTAGGGGACGTACATAGTCCAAGTGCCCGCTAGGTAACCTAGATAGTCCAAGTGCGCACTAGGGTATGTACATAGTCCGAGTGCCTGGTAGGAAACCTAGATAGTCCAAGTGCCCGCTAGTTAACCTACATAGTCCAAGGGCCCGCTAGTTAAGCTACATAGTCCAAGGTCCGCTAGTTAACCTAGATAGTCCACGTGCCCGCTAGTTAACCTACATAGTACAAGGGCCCGCTAGTTGGCCTAGATAGTCCAAGTGCCTGCTAGTTAACCTAGATAGTCAAAGTGCCCGCTAGTTAACCTACGTAGTACAAATGTCCGATAGGGATCCTACATAGTCCAATTGCCCGCTAGGTAACCTACATAGTCCAAGTGCCCGTTCGTTAACCTAGATAGTCCAAATGCGCGCTAGGGTATGTACATAGTCCAAGTGCCTGCTAGGAATCCGAGATAGTCCAAGTGCCCGCTAGTTAACCTACATAGTCCAAGGGCACGCTAGGTAAACTACATAGTCTAAGGTCCGTTAGATAACCTAGATAGTCCAAGAGTCCGCTATATAACCTATATAGTACAAGGTCCCGCTAATTGACCTAGATAGTCCAAGTGCCTGCTAGGAAACCTAGATAGTCCAAGTGCCCGCTAGTTAACCTACATAGTCCAAGGGCACGCTAGGTAACCTACATAGTCCAAGTTCCCGATGGTAACCTAAATAGTCAAATGCCCGCTAGGGAAACTACATAGTCCAAGTGCCTGCTAGTTAACCTAGATAGTCGAAGTTCCTGCTATTAAACCTGCATAATCCAAGGGCCCGCTAGTTAACCTACAGAGGGCAAGGGCCGCTAGTTAAACTAGATCGTGCAAGTGTCCGCTAGTTAACCTACATAGTCCACGTGCCTGCTAGGTAACCTAGAAAGTCCAAGTGCCCTCTAGGGATCCTTCATAATCCAAGTGCTCGCTAGTTAACCTACATAGTCCAAGTGCCCGCTATGTAACCTAGATAGTCAAAGTGCCCGTTAGGTAACCTAGATAGTCCACGTGCCCCCTAGGTAACTTACATTGTCCAAGTTCCCACTAGGTGACCTAGATACTCAAAGTGCCCGTTACCTAACCTAGATAGTCCAAATGCCAGGTAAGCAACCTACATAGTCCAAGTGCCCGTTCGTTAACCTAGAAGTCCAAGTGCCCGCTAGGTAACCTAGACACTCCAAGTGCCCGCTAGGTTACCTGCATATTCCAAGTGCCCGTCCGTTAACTTAGATAGTCCAAGTGCCCACTAGGTAACTTACATAGTCCAAGTGCCCGTTAGGGATCCTTCTTAATCCAAATGCCTGCTAGGTAACCTAGATAGTCCAAGTGCCCACTAGGGGATGTACATAGTCCAAGTGCCCGCTAGGTAACCTAGATAGTCCAAGTGCGCACTAGGGTATGTACATAGTCCGAGTGCCTGGTAGGAAACCTAGATAGTCCAAGTGCCCGCTAGTTAACCTACATAGTCCAAGGGCCCGCTAGTTAAGCTACATAGTCCAAGGTCCGCTAGTTAACCTAGATAGTCCACGTGCCCACAAGTTAACCTACATAGTACAAGGGCCCGCTAGTTGGCCTAGATAGTCCAAGTGCCTGCTAGTTAACCTAGATAGTCAAAGTGCCCGCTAGTTAACCTACGTAGTACAAATGTCCGATAGGGATCCTACATAGTCCAATTGCCCGCTAGGTAACCTACATAGTCCAAGTGCCCGCTAGTTAACCTACATAGTCCAAGGGCACGCTAGGTAAACTACATAGTCTAAGGTCCGATAGATAACCTAGATAGTCCAAGAGTCCGCTATATAACCTATATAGTACAAGGTCCCGCTAATTGACCTAGATAGTCCAAGTGCCTGCTAGGAAACCGAGATAGTCCAAGTGCCCGCTAGTTAACCTACATAGTCCAAGGGCACGCTAGGTAACCTACATAGTCCAAGTTCCCGATGGTAACCTAAATAGTCAAATGCCCGCTAGGGAAACTACATAGTCCAAGTGCCTGCTAGTTAACCTAGATAGTCGAAGTTCCTGCTATTAAACCTGCATAATCCAAGGGCCCGCTAGTTAACCTACAGAGGGCAAGGGCCGCTAGTTAAACTAGATCGTGCAAGTGTCCGCTAGTTAACCTACATAGTCCACATGCCTGCTAGGTAACCTAGAAAGTCCAAGTGCCCTCTAGGGATCCTTCATAATTCAAGTGCTCGCTAGTTAACCTACATAGTCCAAGTGCCCGCTATGTAACCTAGATAGTCAAAGTGCCCGTTAGGTAACCTAGATAGTCCACGTGCCCCCTAGGTAACTCACATTGCCCAAGTTCCCACTAGGTGACCTAGATACTCAAAGTGCCCGTTACCTAACTTAGATAGTCCAAATGCCAGGTAAGCAACCTACATAGTCCAAGTGCCCGTTCGTTAACCTAGAAGTCCAAGAGCCCGCTAGGTAACCTAGACACTCCAAGTGCCCGCTAGGTTACCTGCATATTCCAAGTGCCCGTCCGTTAACTTAGATAGTCCAAGTGCCCACTAGGTAACCTACATAGTCCAAGTGCCCGTTAGGGATCCTTCTTAATCCAAATGCCTGCTAGGTAACCTAGATAGTCCAAGTGCCCACTAGGGGACGTACATAGTCCAAGTGCCCGCTAGGTAACCTAGATAGTCCAAGTGCGCACTAGGGTATGTACATAGTCCGAGTGCCTGGTAGGAAACCTAGATAGTCCAAGTGCCCGCTAGTTAACCTACATAGTCCAAGGGCCCGCTAGTTAAGCTACATAGTCCAAGGTCCGCTAGTTAACCTAGATAGTCCACGTGCCCGCTAGTTAACCTACATAGTACAAGGGCCCGCTAGTTGGCCTAGATAGTCCAAGTGCCTGCTAGTTAACCTAGATAGTCAAAGTGCCCGCTAGTTAACCTACGTTGTACAAATGTCCGATAGGGATCCTACATAGTCCAATTGCCCGCTAGGTAACCTACATAGTCCAAGTGCCCGTTCGTTAACCTAGATAGTCCAAATGCGCGCTAGGGTATGTACATAGTCCAAGTGCCTGCTAGGAATCCGAGATAGTCCAAGTGCCCGCTAGTTAACCTACATAGTCTAAGGGCACGCTAGGTAAACTACATAGTCTAAGGTCCGATAGATAACCTAGATAGTCCAAGTGCCCGCTATATAACCTACATATTACAAGGTCCCGCTAGTTGACCTAGATAGTCCAAGTGCCTGCTAGGAAACCCAGATAGTCCATGTGCCCGCTAGTTAACCTACATAGTCCAAGGGCACGCTAGGTAACTTACATAGTCCAAGTTCCCGATGGTAACCTAAATAGTCAAATGCCCGCTAGGGAAACTACATAGTCCAAGTGCCTGCTAGTTAACCTAGATAGTCGAATTTCCTGCTATTAAACCTGCATAATCCAAGGGCCCGCTAGTTAACCTACAGAGTGCAAGGGCCGCTAGTTAAACTAGATCGTGCAAGTGTCCGCTAGTTAACCTACATAGTCCACGTGCCTGCTAGGTAACCTAGAAAGTCCAAGTGCCCTCTAGGGATCCTTCATAATCCAAGTGCTCGCTAGTTAACCTACATAGTCCAAGTGCCCGCTATGTAACCTAGATAGTCAAAGTGCCCGTTAGGTAACCTAGATAGTCCACGTGCCCCCTAGGTAACTTACATTGTCCAAGTTCCCACTAGGTGACCTAGATACTCAAAGTGCCCGTTACCTAACCTAGATAGTCCAAATGCCAGGTAAGCAACCTACATAGTCCAAGTGCCCGTCCGTTAACCTAGAAGTCCAAATGCCCGCTAGGTAACCTAGACACTCCAAGTGCCCGCTAGGTTACCTGCATATTCCAAGTACCCGTCCGTTAACTTAGATACTCCAAGTGCCCACTAGATAACCTACATAGTCCAAGTGCCCGCTAGGGATCCTTCATAATCCAAGTGCCTGCTAGGTAACCTAGATAGTCCAAGTGCCCGCTGGTTAACCTAGATAGTCCTAGTGCCCGTTAGTTAACCTAGATAGTCCAAGTGCGCGCTAGGGTATGTACATGGTTCAAGGTCCGCTAGTTAACCTAGATAGTCCAAGTGCCCGCTAGTTAACCTACATAGTAAAAGAGCCCGCTAGTTGACCTAGATAGTCCAAGTGCCCGCTAGTTAACCTAGATAGTCAAAGTGCCCGCTAGTTAACCTAAATAGTACAAATGTCCGATAGGGATCCTACATAGTTCAAGTGCCCGCTAGGTAACCTACATAGTCCAAGTGCCCGATAGGGAACCTACATAAACCAAGTGCCCGATAGAGAACCTACATAATCCAAGTGCCCGCTAGGGAACCTACATAGTCCAAGTGCCCGCTAGGCAACCTACATAGTCCAAGTGCCCGTTAGTTAACCTAGATAGTCAAAGTGCCTGCTAGGTAACCTAGATAGTCCAAGTGCCCGCTAGGTAACCTACATAGTCCAAGTTCCCGTTTGGTAACCTAAATAGTCCAAATGCCCGCTAGGGAAACTACATAGTCCAAGTGCCCGCTAGTTAACCTAGATAGTCCAAGTGCCTGCTAGTAAACCTACATAATCAATTGGCCCGCTAGTTAACCTAGATCGTGCAAGTGTCCGCTAGTTAACCTACATAGTCCAAGTGCCCGATAGGTAACCTAGATAGTCCAAGTGCCCGTTAGGGATCCTTCTTAATCCAAATGCCTGCTAGGTAACCTAGATAGTCCAAGTGCCCACTAGGGGACGTACATAGTCCAAGTGCCCGCTAGGTAACCTAGATAGTCCAAGTGCGCACTAGGGTATGTACATAGTCCGAGTGCCTGGTAGGAAACCTAGATAGTCCAAGTGCCCGCTAGTTAACCTACATAGTCCAAGGGCCCGCTAGTTAAGCTACATAGTCCAAGGTCCGCTAGTTAACCTAGATAGTCCACGTGCCCGCAAGTTAACCTACATAGTACAAGGGCCCACTAGTTGGCCTAGATAGTCCAAGTGCCTGCTAGTTAACCTAGATAGTCAAAGTGCCCGCTAGTTAACCTACGTAGTACAAATGTCCGATAGGGATCCTACATAGTCCAATTGCCCGCTAGGTAACCTACATAGTCCAAGTGCCCGTTCGTTAACCTAGATAGTCCAAATGCGCGCTAGGGTATGTACATAGTCCAAGTGCCTGCTAGGAATCCGAGATAGTCCAAGTGCCCGCTAGTTAACCTACATAGTCCAAGGGCACGCTAGTTGACCTAGATAGTCCAAGTGCCTGCTAGGAAACCCAGATAGTCCATGTGCCCGCTAGTTAACCTACATAGTCCAAGGGCACGCTAGGTAACTTACATAGTCCAAGTTCCCGATGGTAACCTAAATAGTCAAATGCCCGCTAGGGAAACTACATAGTCCAAGTGCCTGCTAGTTAACCTAGATAGTCGAAGTTCCTGCTATTAAACCTGCATAATCCAAGGGCCCGCTAGTTAACCTACAGAGGGCAAGGGCCGCTAGTTAAACTAGATCGTGCAAGTGTCCGCTAGTTAACCTACATAGTCCACGTGCCTGCTAGGTAACCTAGAAAGTCCAAGTGCCCTCTAGGGATCCTTCATAATCCAAGTGCTCGCTAGTTAACCTACATAGTCCAAGTGCCCGCTATGTAACCTAGATAGTCAAAGTGCCCGTTAGGTAACCTAGATAGTCCACGTGCCCCCTAGGTAACTTACATTGTCCAAGTTCCCACTAGGTGACCTAGATACTCAAAGTGCCCGTTACCTAACCTAGATAGTCCAAATGCCAGGTAAGCAACCTACATAGTCCAAGTGCCCGTTCGTTAACCTAGAAGTCCAAGTGCCCGCTAGGTAACCTAGACACTCCAAGTGCCCGCTAGGTTACCTGCATATTCCAAGTGCCCGTCCGTTAACTTAGATAGTCCAAGTGCCCACTAGATAACCTACATAGTCCAAGTGCCCGCTAGGGATCCTTCATAATCCAAGTGCCTGCTAGGTAACCTAGATAGTCCAAGTGCCCGCTGGTTAACCTAGATAGTCCTAGTGCCCGTTAGTTAACCTAGATAGTCCAAGTGCGCGCTAGGGTATGTACATGGTTCAAGGTCCGCTAGTTAACCTAGATAGTCCAAGTGCCCGCTAGTTAACCTACATAGTAAAAGAGCCCGCTAGTTGACCTAGATAGTCCAAGTGCCCGCTAGTTAACCTAGATAGTCAAAGTGCCCGCTAGTTAACCTAAATAGTACAAATGTCCGATAGGGATCCTACATAGTTCAAGTGCCCGCTAGGTAACCTACATAGTCCAAGTGCCCGATAGGGAACCTACATAAACCAAGTGCCCGATAGAGAACCTACATAATCCAAGTGCCCGCTAGGGAACCTACATAGTCCAAGTGCCCGCTAGGCAACCTACATAGTCCAAGTGCCCGTTAGTTAACCTAGATAGTCAAAGTGCCTGCTAGGTAACCTAGATAGTCCAAGTGCCCGCTAGGTAACCTACATAGTCCAAGTTCCCGTTTGGTAACCTAAATAGTCCAAATGCCCGCTAGGGAAACTACATAGTCCAAGTGCCCGCTAGTTAACCTAGATAGTCCAAGTGCCTGCTAGTAAACCTACATAATCCATAGGCCCGCTAGTTAACCTAGATCGTGCAAGTGTCCGCTAGTTAACCTACATAGTCCAAGTGCCCGATAGGTAACCTAGATAGTCCAAGTGCCCGTTAGGGATCCTTCTTAATCCAAATGCCTGCTAGGTAACCTAGATAGTCCAAGTGCCCACTAGGGGACGTACATAGTCCAAGTGCCCGCTAGGTAACCTAGATAGTCCAAGTGCGCACTAGGGTATGTACATAGTCCGAGTGCCTGGTAGGAAACCTAGATAGTCCAAGTGCCCGCTAGTTAACCTACATAGTCCAAGGGCCCGCTAGTTAAGCTACATAGTCCAAGGTCCGCTAGTTAACCTAGATAGTCCACGTGCCCGCTAGTTAACCTACATAGTACAAGGGCCCGCTAGTTGGCCTAGATAGTCCAAGTGCCTGCTAGTTAACCTAGATAGTCAAAGTGCCCGCTAGTTAACCTACGTAGTACAAATGTCCGATAGGGATCCTACATAGTCCAATTGCCCGCTAGGTAACCTACATAGTCCAAGTGCCCGTTCGTTAACCTAGATAGTCCAAATGCGCGCTAGGGTATGTACATAGTCCAAGTGCCTGCTAGGAATCCGAGATAGTCCAAGTGCCCGCTAGTTAACCTACATAGTCCAAGGGCACGCTAGGTAAACTACATAGTCTAAGGTCCGTTAGATAACCTAGATAGTCCAAGAGTCCGCTATATAACCTATATAGTACAAGGTCCCGCTAATTGACCTAGATAGTCCAAGTGCCTGCTAGGAAACCTAGATAGTCCAAGTGCCCGCTAGTTAACCTACATAGTCCAAGGGCACGCTAGGTAACCTACATAGTCCAAGTTCCCGATGGTAACCTAAATAGTCAAATGCCCGCTAGGGAAACTACATAGTCCAAGTGCCTGCTAGTTAACCTAGATAGTCGAAGTTCCTGCTATTAAACCTGCATAATCCAAGGGCCCGCTAGTTAACCTACAGAGGGCAAGGGCCGCTAGTTAAACTAGATCGTGCAAGTGTCCGCTAGTTAACCTACATAGTCCACGTGCCTGCTAGGTAACCTAGAAAGTCCAAGTGCCCTCTAGGGATCCTTCATAATCCAAGTGCTCGCTAGTTAACCTACATAGTCCAAGTGCCCGCTATGTAACCTAGATAGTCAAAGTGCCCGTTAGGTAACCTAGATAGTCCACGTGCCCCCTAGGTAACTTACATTGTCCAAGTTCCCACTAGGTGACCTAGATACTCAAAGTGCCCGTTACCTAACCTAGATAGTCCAAATGCCAGGTAAGCAACCTACATAGTCCAAGTGCCCGTTCGTTAACCTAGAAGTCCAAGTGCCCGCTAGGTAACCTAGACACTCCAAGTGCCCGCTAGGTTACCTGCATATTCCAAGTGCCCGTCCGTTAACTTAGATAGTCCAAGTGCCCACTAGGTAACTTACATAGTCCAAGTGCCCGTTAGGGATCCTTCTTAATCGAAATGCCTGCTAGGTAACCTAGATAGTCCAAGTGCCCACTAGGGGACGTACATAGTCCAAGTGCCCGCTAGGTAACCTAGATAGTCCAAGTGCGCACTAGGGTATGTACATAGTCCGAGTGCCTGGTAGGAAACCTAGATAGTCCAAGTGCCCGCTAGTTAACCTACATAGTCCAAGGGCCCGCTAGTTAAGCTACATAGTCCAAGGTCCGCTAGTTAACCTAGATAGTCCACGTGCCCGCAAGTTAACCTACATAGTACAAGGGCCCGCTAGTTGGCCTAGATAGTCCAAGTGCCTGCTAGTTAACCTAGATAGTCAAAGTGCCCGCTAGTTAACCTACGTAGTACAAATGTCCGATAGGGATCCTACATAGTCCAATTGCCCGCTAGGTAACCTACATAGTCCAAGTGCCCGCTAGTTAACCTACATAGTCCAAGGGCACGCTAGGTAAACTACATAGTCTAAGGTCCGATAGATAACCTAGATAGTCCAAGAGTCCGCTATATAACCTATATAGTACAAGGTCCCGCTAATTGACCTAGATAGTCCAAGTGCCTGCTAGGAAACCTAGATAGTCCAAGTGCCCGCTAGTTAACCTACATAGTCCAAGGGCACGCTAGGTAACCTACATAGTCCAAGTTCCCGATGGTAACCTAAATAGTCAAATGCCCGCTAGGGAAACTACATAGTCCAAGTGCCTGCTAGTTAACCTAGATAGTCGAAGTTCCTGCTATTAAACCTGCATAATCCAAGGGCCCGCTAGTTAACCTACAGAGGGCAAGGGCCGCTAGTTAAACTAGATCGTGCAAGTGTCCGCTAGTTAACCTACATAGTCCACGTGCCTGCTAGGTAACCTAGAAAGTCCAAGTGCCCTCTAGGGATCCTTCATAATTCAAGTGCTCGCTAGTTAACCTACATAGTCCAAGTGCCCGCTATGTAACCTAGATAGTCAAAGTGCCCGTTAGGTAACCTAGATAGTCCACGTGCCCCCTAGGTAACTCACATTGTCCAAGTTCCCACTAGGTGACCTAGATACTCAAAGTGCCCGTTACCTAACTTAGATAGTCCAAATGCCAGGTAAGCAACCTACATAGTCCAAGTGCCCGTTCGTTAACCTAGAAGTCCAAGAGCCCGCTAGGTAACCTAGACACTCCAAGTGCCCGCTAGGTTACCTGCATATTCCAAGTGCCCGTCCGTTAACTTAGATAGTCCAAGTGCCCACTAGGTAACCTACATAGTCCAAGTGCCCGTTAGGGATCCTTCTTAATCCAAATGCCTGCTAGGTAACCTAGATAGTCCAAGTGCCCACTAGGGGACGTACATAGTCCAAGTGCCCGCTAGGTAACCTAGATAGTCCAAGTGCGCACTAGGGTATGTACATAGTCCGAGTGCCTGGTAGGAAACCTAGATAGTCCAAGTGCCCGCTAGTTAACCTACATAGTCCAAGGGCCCGCTAGTTAAGCTACATAGTCCAAGGTCCGCTAGTTAACCTAGATAGTCCACGTGCCCGCTAGTTAACCTACATAGTACAAGGGCCCGCTAGTTGGCCTAGATAGTCCAAGTGCCTGCTAGTTAACCTAGATAGTCAAAGTGCCCGCTAGTTAACCTACGTTGTACAAATGTCGGATAGGGATCCTACATAGTCCAATTGCCCGCTAGGTAACCTACATAGTCCAAGTGCCCGTTCGTTAACCTAGATAGTCCAAATGCGCGCTAGGGTATGTACATAGTCCAAGTGCCTGCTAGGAATCCGAGATAGTCCAAGTGCCCGCTAGTTAACCTACATAGTCTAAGGGCACGCTAGGTAAACTACATAGTCTAAGGTCCGATAGATAACCTAGATAGTCCAAGTGCCCGCTATATAACCTACATATTACAAGGTCCCGCTAGTTGACCTAGATAGTCCAAGTGCCTGCTAGGAAACCCAGATAGTCCATGTGCCCGCTAGTTAACCTACATAGTCCAAGGGCACGCTAGGTAACTTACATAGTCCAAGTTCCCGATGGTAACCTAAATAGTCAAATGCCCGCTAGGGAAACTACATAGTCCAAGTGCCTGCTAGTTAACCTAGATAGTCGAAGTTCCTGCTATTAAACCTGCATAATCCAAGGGCCCGCTAGTTAACCTACAGAGGGCAAGGGCCGCTAGTTAAACTAGATCGTGCAAGTGTCCGCTAGTTAACCTACATAGTCCACGTGCCTGCTAGGTAACCTAGAAAGTCCAAGTGCCCTCTAGGGATCCTTCATAATCCAAGTGCTCGCTAGTTAACCTACATAGTCCAAGTGCCCGCTATGTAACCTAGATAGTCAAAGTGCCCGTTAGGTAACCTAGATAGTCCACGTGCCCCCTAGGTAACTTACATTGTCCAAGTTCCCACTAGGTGACCTAGATACTCAAAGTGCCCGTTACCTAACCTAGATAGTCCAAATGCCAGGTAAGCAACCTACATAGTCCAAGTGCCCGTCCGTTAACCTAGAAGTCCAAATGCCCGCTAGGTAACCTAGACACTCCAAGTGCCCGCTAGGTTACCTGCATATTCCAAGTACCCGTCCGTTAACTTAGATACTCCAAGTGCCCACTAGATAACCTACATAGTCCAAGTGCCCGCTAGGGATCCTTCATAATCCAAGTGCCTGCTAGGTAACCTAGATAGTCCAAGTGCCCGCTGGTTAACCTAGATAGTCCTAGTGCCCGTTAGTTAACCTAGATAGTCCAAGTGCGCGCTAGGGTATGTACATGGTTCAAGGTCCGCTAGTTAACCTAGATAGTCCAAGTGCCCGCTAGTTAACCTACATAGTAAAAGAGCCCGCTAGTTGACCTAGATAGTCCAAGTGCCCGCTAGTTAACCTAGATAGTCAAAGTGCCCGCTAGTTAACCTAAAAAGTACAAATGTCCGATAGGGATCCTACATAGTTCAAGTGCCCGCTAGGTAACCTACATAGTCCAAGTGCCCGATAGGGAACCTACATAAACCAAGTGCCCGATAGAGAACCTACATAATCCAAGTGCCCGCTAGGGAACCTACATAGTCCAAGTGCCCGCTAGGCAACCTACATAGTCCAAGTGCCCGTTAGTTAACCTAGATAGTCAAAGTGCCTGCTAGGTAACCTAGATAGTCCAAGTGCCCGCTAGGTAACCTACATAGTCCAAGTTCCCGTTTGGTAACCTAAATAGTCCAAATGCCCGCTAGGGAAACTACATAGTCCTAGTGCCCGCTAGTTAACCTAGATAGTCCAAGTGCCTGCTAGTAAACCTACATAATCAATTGGCCCGCTAGTTAACCTAGATCGTGCAAGTGTCCGCTAGTTAACCTACATAGTCCAAGTGCCCGATAGGTAACCTAGATAGTCCAAGTGCCCGTTAGGGATCCTTCTTAATCCAAATGCCTGCTAGGTAACCTAGATAGTCCAAGTGCCCACTAGGGGACGTACATAGTCCAAGTGCCCGCTAGGTAACCTAGATAGTCCAAGTGCGCACTAGGGTATGTACATAGTCCGAGTGCCTGGTAGGAAACCTAGATAGTCCAAGTGCCCGCTAGTTAACCTACATAGTCCAAGGGCCCGCTAGTTAAGCTACATAGTCCAAGGTCCGCTAGTTAACCTAGATAGTCCACGTGCCCGCAAGTTAACCTACATAGTACAAGGGCCCACTAGTTGGCCTAGATAGTCCAAGTGCCTGCTAGTTAACCTAGATAGTCAAAGTGCCCGCTAGTTAACCTACGTAGTACAAATGTCCGATAGGGATCCTACATAGTCCAATTGCCCGCTAGGAAACCTACATAGTCCAAGTGCCCGTTCGTTAACCTAGATAGTCCAAATGCGCGCTAGGGTATGTACATAGTCCAAGTGCCTGCTAGGAATCCGAGATAGTCCAAGTGCCCGCTAGTTAACCTACATAGTCCAAGGGCACGCTAGTTGACCTAGATAGTCCAAGTGCCTGCTAGGAAACCCAGATAGTCCATGTGCCCGCTAGTTAACCTACATAGTCCAAGGGCACGCTAGGTAACTTACATAGTCCAAGTTCCCGATGGTAACCTAAATAGTCAAATGCCCGCTAGGGAAACTACATAGTCCAAGTGCCTGCTAGTTAACCTAGATAGTCGAAGTTCCTGCTATTAAACATGCATAATCCAAGGGCCCGCTAGTTAACCTACAGAGGGCAAGGGCCGCTAGTTAAACTAGATCGTGCAAGTGTCCGCTAGTTAACCTACATAGTCCACGTGCCTGCTAGGTAACCTAGAAAGTCCAAGTGCCCTCTAGGGATCCTTCATAATCCAAGTGCTCGCTAGTTAACCTACATAGTCCAAGTGCCCGCTATGTAACCTAGATAGTCAAAGTGCCCGTTAGGTAACCTAGATAGTCCACGTGCCCCCTAGGTAACTTACATTGTCCAAGTTCCCACTAGGTGACCTAGATACTCAAAGTGCCCGTTACCTAACCTAGATAGTCCAAATGCCAGGTAAGCAACCTACATAGTCCAAGTGCCCGTTCGTTAACCTAGAAGTCCAAGTGCCCGCTAGGTAACCTAGACACTCCAAGTGCCCGCTAGGTTACCTGCATATTCCAAGTGCCCGTCCGTTAACTTAGATAGTCCAAGTGCCCACTAGATAACCTACATAGTCCAAGTGCCCGCTAGGGATCCTTCATAATCCAAGTGCCTGCTAGGTAACCTAGATAGTCCAAGTGCCCGCTGGTTAACCTAGATAGTCCTAGTGCCCGTTAGTTAACCTAGATAGTCCAAGTGCGCCCTAGGGTATGTACATGGTTCAAGGTCCGCTAGTTAACCTAGATAGTCCAAGTGCCCGCTAGTTAACCTACATAGTAAAAGAGCCCGCTAGTTGACCTAGATAGTCCAAGTGCCCGCTAGTTAACCTAGATAGTCAAAGTGCCCGCTAGTTAACCTAAATAGTACAAATGTCCGATAGGGATCCTACATAGTTCAAGTGCCCGCTAGTTAACCTACATAGTCCAAGTGCCCGATAGGGAACCTACATAATCCAAGTGCCCGCTAGGGAACCTACATAGTCCAAGTGCCCGCTAGGCAACCTACATAGTCCAAGTGCCCGTTAGTTAACCTAGATAGTCAAAGTGCCTGCTAGGTAACCTAGATAGTCCAAGTGCCCGCTAGGTAACCTACATAGTCCAAGTTCCCGTTTGGTAACCTAAATAGTCCAAATGCCCGCTAGGGAAACTACATAGTCCAAGTGCCCGCTAGTTAACCTAGATAGTCCAATTGCCTGCTAGTAAACCTACATAATCAATTGGCCCGCTAGTTAACCTAGATCGTGCAAGTGTCCGCTAGTTAACCTACATAGTCCAAGTGCCCGATAGGTAACCTAGATAGTCCAAGTGCCCGTTAGGGATCCTTCTTAATCCAAATGCCTGCTAGGTAACCTAGATAGTCCAAGTGCCCACTAGGGGACGTACATAGTCCAAGTGCCCGCTAGGTAACCTAGATAGTCCAAGTGCGCACTAGGGTATGTACATAGTCCGAGTGCCTGGTAGGAAACCTAGATAGTCCAAGTGCCCGCTAGTTAACCTACATAGTCCAAGGGCCCGCTAGTTAAGCTACATAGTCCAAGGTCCGCTAGTTAACCTAGATAGTCCACGTGCCCGCAAGTTAACCTACATAGTACAAGGGCCCACTAGTTGGCCTAGATAGTCCAAGTGCCTGCTAGTTAACCTAGATAGTCAAAGTGCCCGCTAGTTAACCTACGTAGTACAAATGTCCGATAGGGATCCTACATAGTCCAATTGCCCGCTAGGTAACCTACATAGTCCAAGTGCCCGTTCGTTAACCTAGATAGTCCAAATGCGCGCTAGGGTATGTACATAGTCCAAGTGCCTGCTAGGAATCCGAGATAGTCCAAGTGCCCGCTAGTTAACCTACATAGTCCAAGGGCACGCTAGGTAAACTACATAGTCTAAGGTCCGATAGATAACCTAGATAGTCCAAGAGTCCGCTATATAACCTATATAGTACAAGGTCCCGCTAATTGACCTAGATAGTCCAAGTGCCTGCTAGGAAACCTAGATAGTCCAAGTGCCCGCTAGTTAACCTACATAGTCCAAGGGCACGCTAGGTAACCTACATAGTCCAAGTTCCCGATGGTAACCTAAATAGTCAAATGCCCGCTAGGGAAACTACATAGTCCAAGTGCCTGCTAGTTAACCTAGATAGTCGAAGTTCCTGCTATTAAACCTGCATAATCCAAGGGCCCGCTAGTTAACCTACAGAGGGCAAGGGCCGCTAGTTAAACTAGATCGTGCAAGTGTCCGCTAGTTAACCTACATAGTCCACGTGCCTGCTAGGTAACCTAGAAAGTCCAAGTGCCCTCTAGGGATCCTTCATAATCCAAGTGCTCGCTAGTTAACCTACATAGTCCAAGTGCCCGCTATGTAACCTAGATAGTCAAAGTGCCCGTTAGGTAACCTAGATAGTCCACGTGCCCCCTAGGTAACTCACATTGTCCAAGTTCCCACTAGGTGACCTAGATACTCAAAGTGCCCGTTACCTAACCTAGATAGTCCAAATGCCAGGTAAGCAACCTACATAGTCCAAGTGCCCGTTCGTTAACCTAGAAGTCCAAGTGCCCGCTAGGTAACCTAGACACTCCAAGTGCCCGCTAGGTTACCTGCATATTCCAAGTGCCCGTCCGTTAACTTAGATAGTCCAAGTGCCCACTAGGTAACTTACATAGTCCAAGTGCCCGTTAGGGATCCTTCTTAATCCAAATGCCTGCTAGGTAACCTAGATAGTCCAAGTGCCCACTAGGGGACGTACATAGTCCAAGTGCCCGCTAGGTAACCTAGATAGTCCAAGTGCGCACTAGGGTATGTACATAGTCCGAGTGCCTGGTAGGAAACCTAGATAGTCCAAGTGCCCGCTAGTTAACCTACATAGTCCAAGGGCCCGCTAGTTAAGCTACATAGTCCAAGGTCCGCTAGTTAACCTAGATAGTCCACGTGCCCGCAAGTTAACCTACATAGTACAAGGGCCCGCTAGTTGGCCTAGATAGTCCAAGTGCCTGCTAGTTAACCTAGATAGTCAAAGTGCCCGCTAGTTAACCTACGTTGTACAAATGTCCGATAGGGATCCTACATAGTCCAATTGCCCGCTAGGTAACCTACATAGTCCAAGTGCCCGTTCGTTAACCTAGATAGTCCAAATGCGCGCTAGGGTATGTACATAGTCCAAGTGCCTGCTAGGAATCCGAGATAGTCCAAGTGCCCGCTAGTTAACCTACATAGTCCAAGGGCACGCTAGGTAAACTACATAGTCTAAGGTCTGATAGATAACCTAGATAGTCCAAGAGTCCGCTATATAACCTATTTAGTACAAGGTCCCGCTAATTGACCTAGATAGTCCAAGTGCCTGCTAGGTAACCTAGAAAGTCCAAGTGCCCTCTAGGGATCCTTCATAATCCAAGTGCTCGCTAGTTAACCTACATAGTCCAAGTGCCCGCTATGTAACCTAGATAGTCAAAGTGCCCGTGAGGTAACCTAGATAGTCCAAGTGCCCGCTAGGTATCTTACATTGTCCAAGTTCCAGCTAGGTAACCTAGATAGTCCAATTGCCCGTTACCTAACCTATATAGTCCAAGTGCCCGCTAAGCAACCTACATAGTCCAAGTGCCCGTTCGTTAACCTAGAAGTCCAAGTGCCCGCTAGGTAACCTAAACAGTCCAAGTGCCCGCTAGGTTACCTGAATATTCCAAGTGCCCATTCGTTAACTTAGATCGTCCAAGTGCCCACTAGGTAACCTACATAGTCCATGTGCCTGCTAGGTAACCTATATATTCCAAGTGCCCGCTAGGTCACCTAGATAGTCCAAGGGCCCGCTAGTTAAACTACAAAATCCAAGGACTCACTTGTTAACTTTGATAGTCCAAGTGCCCGCTAGTGAACCTAGATAGTCCAAGTGCCCGCTAGTTAAACTAGATTGTCCAAGTGCCCGCTAGGGATCCTTCACAATCCAAGTGCCTGCTAGGTAACCTTGATTGTCCAAGTGGCCGCTAGTTAACCTAGATAGTCCTAGTGCCCGTTAGTTAAACTAGATAGTCCAATTGCCCACTAGGGGACGTACATAGTCCAAGTGCCCGCTAGGTAACCTAGATAGTCCAAGTGCTCGCTAAGGTATGTACATAGTCCAAGTGCCTGCTAGGAAACCTAGATAGTCCAACTGCCCGCTAGTTAACCTACATAGTCCAAGTGCCCATTCGTTAACCTAGATAGTCCAAGTGCCCGCTAGGTAACCTAGACCATCCAAGTGCCCGCTAGGTTCCCTACATAGTCCAAGTGCCCGTTTTTTAACCTAGATAGTCCAAGTGCCCGCTAGGTTACCTAGACAGTCCAAGTGCCCGCTAGTTAACCTACATAGTCCAAGTGCCCGATAGGGAACCTACATAATCCAAATGCCCGATAGGGAACCTACATAATCCAAGTGCCCGCTAGGGAACCTACATAGTCCAAGTGCCCGCTAGGCAACCTACATTGTCCACGTGCCCGTTAGTTAACATAGATATTCCAAGTGCCCGCTAGTTAAACTACATAGTCCAAGGTCCGCTAGTTGACCTAGGTAGTCAAAGTGCCCGCTAGTTAACCTAAGTAGTACAAATGTCCGATAGGGATCTTACATAGTCCAAGTGCCCGCTAGGTAACCTACATAGTCCAAGTGCCCATTCGTTAACCTAGATAGTCCAAGTGCCCGCTAGGTAACCTAGACAATCCAAGTGCCCGCTAGGTTCCCTACACAGTCCAAGTGCCCGTTTTTTAACCTAGATAGTCCAAGTGCCCGCTAGGTTACCTAGACAGTCCAAGTGCCCGCTAGTTAACCTACATAGTCCAAGTGCCCGATAGGGAACCTACATAATCCAAGTGCCCGATAGGGAACCTACATAATCCAAGTGCCCGCTAGGGAACCTACATAGTCCAAGTGCCCGCTAGGCAACCTACATTGTCCACGTGCCCGTTAGTTAACATAGATAGTCCAAGTGCCCGCTAGTTAAACTACATAGTCCAAGGTCCGCTAGTTGACCTAGATAGTCAAAGTGCCCGCTAGTTAATCTAAGTAGTACAAATGTCCGATAGGGATCTTACATAGTCCAAGTAGCCGCTAGGTAACCTAGATAGTCCAAGTGCCCATTCATTAACCTAGATAGTCAAAGTGCCCGCTAGGTAACCTAGACAGTCCAAGTGCCCGCTAGGTTACCTACATAGTCCAAGTGCCCGTTCTTTAACCTGATAGTCCAATTGCCCGCTAGGTTACCTAGACAGTTCAAGTGCCCGCTAGTTAACCTACATAGTGAAAGTGCCCGATAGGGAACCTTCGTAATCCAAGTGTCCGATAGGGAACCTACATAGTCCAAGTGCCCGTTCGTTAACCTAGATAGTCAAAGTGCCCGCTACGTAACCTAGACAGTCCAAATGCCCGCAAGGTTACCTACATAGTCTAAGTGCCGGTTCTTTAACCTAGATAGTCCAAGTGCCCGCTAGGTTACCTAGACAGTCCAAGTGCCCGCTAGTTAACCTACATAGTCCAAGTGCACGATAGGGAACCTACATAATCCAAGTGCCCGATAGGGAACCTACATAATCCAAGTGCGCGCTAGGCAACCTACATAGTCCAAGTGCCCGCTAGGCAACCTACATAGTCCAAGTGCCCGTTAGTTAACCTAGATAGTCAAAGTGCCTGCTAGGTAACCTAGATAGTCCAAGTGCCCGCTAGGTAACCTACATAGTCCAAGTTCCCGATGGTAACCTAAATAGTCCAAATGCCCGCTAGAAAAATTACATAGTCCAAGTGCCCGCTAGTTAACCTAGATAGTCCAAGTGCCTGCTAGTAAACCTACATAATCCATGGGCCCGCTAGTTAACCTACATAGTGCAATGGCCCGCTACTTAACCTAGATAGCGCAAGTGTCCACTTGTTAACCTACATAGTCCACGTGCCCGCCAGGTAACCTAGATAGTCCAAGTGCCCGCTAGGGATCCTTCATAATCCAAGTGCCTGCTAGGTAACCTAGATAGTCCAAGAGCCCGCTAGTTAACCTAGATAGTCCTAGTGGCCGCTAGTTAACCTAGATAGTCCAAGTGCGCGCTAGGGTATGTACATGGTTCAAGGTCCGCTAGGTAACCTAGATAGTCCAAGTGCCCGCTAGTTAACCTACATAGTACAAGAGCCCGCTAGTTGACCTAGATAGTCCAAGTGCCCTCTAGTTAACCTAGATAGTCAAAGTGCCCGCTGGTTAACCTAAGTAGTACATATGTCCGATAGGGATCCTACATAGTTCAAGTGCCCGCTAGGTAACCTACATAGTCCAAGTGCCCGATAGGGAACCTACATAATCCAAGTGCCCGCTAGGGAACCTACATAATCCAAGTGCCCGCTAGGGAACCTACATAATCCAAGTGCCCGCTATGCAACCTAAATATTCCAAGTGCCCGTTAGTTAACCTAGATAGTCAAAGTGCCTGCTAGGTAACCTAGATAGTCCAAGTGCCCGCTAGGTAACCTACATAGTCCAAGTTCCCGTTTGGTAACCTAAATAGTCCAAATGCCCGCTAGGGAAACTACATAGTCCAAGTGCCCGCTAGTTAACCTAGATAGTCCAAGTGCCTGCTAGTAAACCTACATAATCCATGGGCCCGCTAGTTAACCTAGATCATGCAAGTGTCCGCTAGTTAACCAATATAGTCCAAGTGCCCGATAGGTAACCTAGATAGTCCAAGTGCCCGTTAGGGATCCTTCTTAATCCAAATGCCTGCTAGGTAACCTAGATAGTCCAAGTGCCCGCTAGTTGACCTAGATAGTCCTAGTGCCTGTTAGTTAACCTAGATAGTCCAAGTGCCCACTAGGGGACGTACATAGTCCAAGTGCCCGCTAGGTAACCTAGATAGTCCAAGTGCGCACTAGGGTATGTACATAGTCCGAGTGCCCGGTAGGAAACCTAGATAGTCCAAGTGCCCGCTAGTTAACCTACATAGTCCAAGTGCCCATTCGTTAACCTAGATAGTCCAAGTGCCCGCTAGGTAACCTAGACCATCCAAGTGCCCGCTAGGTTCCCTACATAGTCCAAGTGCCCGTTTTTTAACCTAGATAGTCCAAGTGCCCGCTAGGTTACCTAGACAGTCCAAGTGCCCGCTAGTTAACCTACATAGTCCAAGTGCCCGATAGGGAACCTACATAATCCAAATGCCCGATAGGGAACCTACATAATCCAAGTGCCCGCTAGGGAACCTACATAGTCCAAGTGCCCGCTAGGCAACCTACATTGTCCACGTGCCCGTTAGTTAACATAGATATTCCAAGTGCCCGCTACTTAAACTACATAGTCCAAGGTCCGCTAGTTGACCTAGGTAGTCAAAGTGCCCGCTAGTTAACCTAAGTAGTACAAATGTCCGATAGGGATCTTACATAGTCCAAGTGCCCGCTAGGTAACCTACATAGTCCAAGTGCCCATTCGTTAACCTAGATAGTCCAAGTGCCCGCTAGGTAACCTAGACAATCCAAGTGCCCGCTAGGTTCCCTACACAGTCCAAGTGCCCGTTTTTTAACCTAGATAGTCCAAGTGCCCGCTAGGTTACCTAGACAGTCCAAGTGCCCGCTAGTTAACCTACATAGTCCAAGTGCCCGATAGGGAACCTACATAATCCAAGTGCCCGATAGGGAACCTACATAATCCAAGTGCCCGCTAGGGAACCTACATAGTCCAAGTGCCCGCTAGGCAACCTACATTGTCCACGTGCCCGTTAGTTAACATAGATAGTCCAAGTGCCCGCTAGTTAAACTACATAGTCCAAGGTCCGCTAGTTGACCTAGATAGTCAAAGTGCCCGCTAGTTAATCTAAGTAGTACAAATGTCCGATAGGGATCTTACATAGTCCAAGTAGCCGCTAGGTAACCTAGATAGTCCAAGTGCCCATTCATTAACCTAGATAGTCAAAGTGCCCGCTAGGTAACCTAGACAGTCCAAGTGCCCGCTAGGTTACCTACATAGTCCAAGTGCCCGTTCTTTAACCTGATAGTCCAATTGCCCGCTAGGTTACCTAGACAGTTCAAGTGCCTGCTAGTTAACCTACATAGTGAAAGTGCCCGATAGGGAACCTTCGTAATCCAAGTGTCCGATAGGGAACCTACATAGTCCAAGTGCCCGTTCGTTAACCTAGATAGTCAAAGTGCCCGCTACGTAACCTAGACAGTCCAAATGCCCGCAAGGTTACCTACATAGTCTAAGTGCCGGTTCTTTAACCTAGATAGTCCAAGTGCCCGCTAGGTTACCTAGACAGTCCAAGTGCCCGCTAGTTAACCTACATAATCCAAGTGCACCATAGGGAACCTACATAATCCAAGTGCCCGATAGGGAACCTACATAATCCAAGTGCGCGCTAGGCAACCTACATAGTCCAAGTGCCCGCTAGGCAACCTACATAGTCCAAGTGCCCGTTAGTTAACCTAGATAGTCAAAGTGCCTGCTAGGTAACCTAGATAGTCCAAGTGCCCGCTAGGTAACCTACATAGTCCAAGTTCCCGATGGTAACCTAAATAGTCCAAATGCCCGCTAGAAAAATTACATAGTCCAAGTGCCCGCTAGTTAACCTAGATAGTCCAAGTGCCTGCTAGTAAACCTACATAATCCATGGGCCCGCTAGTTAACCTACATAGTGCAATGGCCCGCTACTTAACCTAGATAGCGCAAGTGTCCACTTGTTAACCTACATAGTCCACGTGCCCGCCAGGTAACCTAGATAGTCCAAGTGCCCGCTAGGGATCCTTCATAATCCAAGTGCCTGCTAGGTAACCTAGATAGTCCAAGAGCCCGCTAGTTAACCTAGATAGTCCTAGTGGCCGCTAGTTAACCTAGATAGTCCAAGTGCGCGCTAGGGTATGTACATGGTTCAAGGTCCGCTAGGTAACCTAGATAGTCCAAGTGCCCGCTAGTTAACCTACATAGTACAAGAGCCCGCTAGTTGACCTAGATAGTCCAAGTGCCCTCTAGTTAACCTAGATAGTCAAAGTGCCCGCTGGTTAACCTAAGTAGTACATATGTCCGATAGGGATCCTACATAGTTCAAGTGCCCGCTAGGTAACCTACATAGTCCAAGTGCCCGATAGGGAACCTACATAATCCAAGTGCCCGCTAGGGAACCTACATAATCCAAGTGCCCGCTAGGGAACCTACATAATCCAAGTGCCCGCTATGCAACCTAAATAGTCCAAGTGCCCGTTAGTTAACCTAGATAGTCAAAGTGCCTGCTAGGTAACCTAGATAGTCCAAGTGCCCGCTAGGTAACCTACATAGTCCAAGTTCCCGTTTGGTAACCTAAATAGTCCAAATGCCCGCTAGGGAAACTACATAGTCCAAGTGCCCGCTAGTTAACCTAGATAGTCCAAGTGCCTGCTAGTAAACCTACATAATCCATGGGCCCGCTAGTTAACCTAGATCATGCAAGTGTCCGCTAGTTAACCAATATAGTCCAAGTGCCCGATAGGTAACCTAGATAGTCCAAGTGCCCGTTAGGGATCCTTCTTAATCCAAATGCCTGCTAGGTAACCTAGATAGTCCAAGTGCCCGCTAGTTGACCTAGATAGTCCTAGTGCCTGTTAGTTAACCTAGATAGTCCAAGTGCCCACTAGGGGACGTACATAGTCCAAGTGCCCGCTAGGTAACCTAGATAGTCCAAGTGCGCACTAGGGTATGTACATAGTCCGAGTGCCCGGTAGGAAACCTAGATAGTCCAAGTGCCCGCTAGTTAACCTACATAGTCCAAGGGCCCGCTAGTTAAGCTACATAGTCCAAGGTCCGCTAGTTAACCTAGATAGTCCACGTGCCTGCTAGTTAACCTACATAGTACAAGGGCCCGCTAGTTGGCCTAGATAGTCCAAGTGCCTGCTAGTTAACCTAGATAGTCAAAGTGCCCACTAGTTAACCTACCTAATACAAAAGTCCGATAGGGATCCTACATAGTCCAATTGCCCGCTAGGTAACCTACATAGTCCAAGTGCCCGTTCGTTAACTTAGATAGTCCAAGTGCGCGCTAGGGTATGTACATAGTCCAAGTGCCTGCTAGGAAACCGAGATAGTCCAAGTGCCCGCTAGTTAACCTACATAGTCCAAGGGCACGCTAGGTAAACTACATAGTCTTTGGTCCGATAGATAACCTAGATAGTCCAAGTGCCCGCTATATAACCTACATAGTACAAGGTTCCGCTAGTTGACCTAGATAGTCCAAGTGCCTGCTAGGAAACCTAGATAGTCCAAGTGCCCGCTAGTTAACCTACATAGTCCAAGGGCACGCTAGGTAACCTACATAGTCCAAGTTCCCGATGGTAACCTAAATAGTCAAATGCCCGCTAGGGAAACTACATAGTCCAAGTGCCTGCTAGTTAACCTAGATAGTCCAAGTTCCTGCTATTAAACCTGCATAATCCAAGGGCCCGCTAGTTAACCTACAGAGTGCAAGAGCCGCTAGTTAAACTAGATCGTGCAAGTGTCCGCTAGTTAACCTACATAGTCCACGTGCCTGCTAGGTAACCTAGAAAGTACAAGGGCCCGCTAGGGATCCTTCATAATCCAAGTGCTCGCTAGTTAACCTACATAGTCCAAGTGCCCGCTATGTAACCTAGATAGTCAAAGTGCCCGTTAGGTAACCTAGATAGTCCAAGTGCCCGGTAGGTAACTTACATTGTCCAAGTTCCAGCTAGTTAACCTAGATAGTCCAAGTGCCCGTTACCTAACCTATATAGTCCAAGTGCCCGCTAAGCAACCTACATAGTCCAAGTGCCCGTTCGTTAACCTAGAAGTCCACGAGCCCGCTAGGTAACCTAGACAGTCCAAGTGCCCGCTAGGTTACCTGCATATTCCAAGTGCCCATTCGTTTACTTAGATCGTCCAAGTGCCCACTAGGTAACCTACATAGTCCATGTGCCCGCTAGGTAACCTATATAGTCCAAGTGCCCGCTAGGTCACCTAGATAGTCCAAGGGCCCGCTAGTTAACCTACAAAATCGAAGGGCTCACTTGTTAACTTTGATAGTCCAAGTGCCCGCTAGTGAACCTAGATCGTCCAAGTGCCCGCTAGTTAAACTAGATTGTCCAAGTGCCCGCTAGGGATCCTTCACAATCCAAGGGCCTGCTAGGTAACCTAGATAGTCCAAGTGGCCGCTAGTTAACCTAGATAGTCCTAGTGCCCGTTAGTTAACCTAGATAGTCCAATTGCCCACTAGGGGACGTACATATTCCAAGTGCCCGCGAGGTAACCTAGATAGTCCAAGTGCTCGCTAAGGTATGTACATAGTCCAAGTGCCTGCTAGGAAACCTAGATAGTCCAAGTGCCCGCTAGTTAACCTACATAGTCCAAGGTCCGCTAGTTGACCTAGATAGTCAAAGTGCCCGCTAGTTAACCTAAGTAGTACAAATGTCCGATAGGGATCTTACATAGTCCAAGTGCCCGCTAGGTAACCTACATAGTCCAAGTGCCCATTCGTTAACCTAGATAGTCAAAGTGGCCGCTAGGTAACCTAGACAATCCAAGTGCCCGCTAGGTTACCTACATAGTCCAAGTGCCCGTTCTTTAACCTAGATAGTCCAATTGCCCGCTAGGTTACCTAGACAGTTCAAGTGCCCGCTAGTTAACCTACATAGTCCAAGTGCCCGATAGGGAACCTACGTAATCCAAGTGCCCGCTAGGGAACCTACATAGTCCAAGTGCCCGATAGGCAACCTACATTGTCCAAGTGCCCGTTAGTTAACCTAGATAGTCAAAGTGCCTGCTAGGTAACCTAGATAGTCCAAGGGCCCGCTAGGTAACCTATATAGTCCAAGTTCCCGCTTGGTAACCTACATAGTCCAAATGCCCGCTAGGGAAACTACATAGTCCGAGTGCCCGCTAGTTAACCTAGATAGTCCAAGTGCCTGCTAGTAAACGTACATAATCCATGGGCCCGCTAACTAACCTACATAGTGCAAGGGCCCGCTTGTTAACCTACATAGTACAAGGGCCCGCTAGTTGGCCTAGATAGTCCAAGTGTCTGCTAGTTAACCTAGATATTCAAAGTGCCCGCTAGTTAACCTAAGTAGTACAAATATCCAATAGGGATCTTACATAATCCAAGTGCTCGCTAGGTAACCTACATAGTCCAAGTGCCCATTCGTTAACCTAGATAGTCAAAGTGCCCGCTAGGCAACCTACATAGTCCAAGTGCCCGTTAGTTAACCTAGATAGTCCAAGTGCCCGTTAGTTAACCTAGATAGTCAAAGTGCCTGCTAGGTAACCTACATAGTCCAAGTTCCCGCTTGGTAACCTAAATAGTCCAAATGCCCGCTAGGGAAACTACATAGTCCAAGTGCTCGCTAGTTAACCTAGATAGTCCATGTGCCTGCTAGTAAACCTACATAATCCATGGACCCGCCAGTTAACCTACATAGTGGAAGGGCCGCTTGTTAAACTACATAGTCCAAGGTCCGCTAGTTAACCTAGATAGTCCACGTGCCCGCTAGTTAACCTACATAGTACAAGGGCCCTCTAGTTGGCCTAGATAGTCTAAGTGCCTGCTAGTTAACCTAGATAGTCAAAGTGCCCGCTAGTTAACCTAAATAGTACAAATGTCCGATAGGGATCCTACATAGTCCAAGTGCCCGGTAGGTAACCTACATAGTCCAAGTGCCCGTTCGTTAACCTAGATAATCAAAGTGCCCGCTAGGTAACCTAGACAGTCCTAGTGCCCGCTAGGTTACCTACATAGTCCAAGTGCCGGTTCTTTAACCTAGATAGTCCAAGTGCCCGCTAGGTTACCTAGACAGTCCAAGTGACCGCTAGTTAACCTACATAGTCCAAGTGCACGATAGGGAACCTACATAATCCAAGTGCCCGATAGGGAACCTACATAATCCAAGTGCCCGCTAGGCAACCTACATAGTCCAAGTGCCCGCTAGGCAACCTACATAGTCCAAGTGCCCGTTAGTTAACTTAGATAGTCAAAGTGCCTGCTAGGTAACCTAGATAGTCCAAGTGCCCGCTAGGTAACCTACATAGTCCAAGTTCCCGATGGTAACCTAAATAGTCCAAATGCCCGCTAGGAAAACTACATAGTCCAATTGCCCGCTAGTTAACCTAGATAGTCCAAGTGCCTGCTAGTAAACCTACATAATCCATGGGCCCGCTAGTTAACCTACATAGTGCAAGGGGCCGCTAGTTAACCTAGATCATGCAAGTGTCCACTAGTTAACCTACATAGTCCACGTGCCCGCTAGGTAACCTAGATAGTCCAAGTGCCCTCTAGGGATCCTTCATAATCCAAGTGCCCGCTAGGTAACCTAGATAGTCCAAGGTCCTGCTAGTTAACCTACATAGTCCAATGCCCGATGGGGAACCTACATATTCCAAGTGCCCGCTGAGGAACCTACATAGTCCAAGTGCCTGATAGGGAACCTATATATTCCAAGTGCCCGTTAGGGATCCTAGATAGTCCAAGTGCCCATAGGGAACCTATATAGTCCAATTGCCCGCTAGGGAACCTACATACTCAAAGTGCCCGCTAGGAAACCTGCATTGTGCAAGTGCCCGCTAGTTAACCTACATAGACCAAGTGCCCGCTAGTTAACCTACATAGTCCAAGGTCAGCTAGTTAACCTAGATAGTCCAAGTGCCCGCTAGTTAACCTACATAGTCCAAGGTCAGCTAGTTAACCTAGATAGTCCAACTGCCCGCTAGTTAACCTACATAGTCCAAGAACCCGCTAGTTAACCTAGATGGTCCAAGTTCCCGCTAGTTAACCTACATAGTCCAAGGGCCCGCTAGTTAACCTAGATATTCCAAGTGCCCGCTAGTTAACCCAGATCGTCCAAGTGTCTGCTAGTTAACCTACATAGTCCAAGTTCCCGTTAGGTAACCTAGATAGTACAAGTGCCCGCAAGGTAACCTACATAGTCCAAGTGCCCGCTAGGTAACCTAGATATTCCAAGTTCCTGTTAGCTAACCTAGATAATCCAAGTGCCCGCTAGGTATCCTACATACTCCAAGTGCCCTTTCGTTAACCTAGATAGTCAAAGTGCCCGCTAGGTAACCTAGACAGTCCAAGTGCCCGCTAGGTTACCTACATAGTCCAAGTGCCCGTTCGTTAACCTAGATAGTCCAAGTGCCCGCTAGGTTACCTAGATAGTCCAAGTGCCCACTAGGGGACGTACATAGTCCAAGTGCCCGCTAGGTATCCTACATAGTCCAAATTCCCGATGGGAACCTAAATAGTCCAAATGCCCGCTAGGGAAACTACCTAGTCCAGTGCCTGCTAGTTAACCTAGATAGTCCAAGTGCCTGCTATTAAACCTACACAATCCATGGGCCAGCTAGTTAACCTACATAGTGCAAGGGCCGCTAGTTAACCTAGATCGTGCAAATGTCCACTAGTTAACCTACATAGTCCACGTGCCTGCTAGGTAACCTAGATAGTCCAAGTGCCCGCTAGGGATACTTCATAATCCAAGTGCCTGCTAGGTAACCTAGATAGTCCAAGTGCCAGCTAGTTAACCTAGATAGTCCTAGTGCCCGTTAGTTAACCTAGATAGTCGAAGTGTCCACTAGGGGACGTACATAGTCCTCGTGCCCGCTAGTTAACCTACATAGTCAAAGGTCCGTTAGTTAACCTAGATAGTCCAAGTGCCAGCTAGTTAATCTACATAGTCCAAGTGCCTGCTAGGTAAACAACATAGTCCTAGTGCCCACTAGGTAACCTAGACAGTCCAATTACCCACTAGTTAACCTAGACAGTCCAAGTACCCGATAGGGAATCTACATAGTCTAAGTGCCCGCTAGGGAACCTACATAGTCCAAGTGCTCGCTAGGCAACCTACATAGTCCAAGTGCCCGTTAGTTAACCTACATAGTCAAAGTGCCTGCTAGGCAACCTACATAGTCCAAGTGCCCGTTAGTTAACCTAGATAGTCAAAGTGCCTGCTAGGTAACCTAAATTGTCCAAGTGCCCGCTAGGGAACCTACATAGTCAAAGTGCCCGCTAGGTAACCTAGATAGTCCAATTGCCCGTTAGCTAACCTAGAGAGTCGAAGTGTCCGCTAGTTAACCTACATAGTCCAAGTGCCCGTTCGTTAACCTAGATAGGCCAAGTGCCCGCTAGATAACCTAGACAGTCCAAGTGCCCGCTAGGTTACCTACATAGTCCAAGGGCACGTTCCTCAACCAGATAGTCCAAGAGCCCGCTGGTAACCTACATAGTCCAAGGGCGCGCTAGGTAACCTTGATAGTCCAAGTGCCTTCTAGTTAACCTACATAGTCCAAGTGCCCGCTAGGTAACCTACATAGTCCATGTGCCCACTAGGTAACCTAAGTAATCCAAATGCCCGCTAGGGAAACTACATAGTCCAAGTGCCCGATAGTTAACCTAGATAGTCCGATGCCTGCTAGTAAACCTAGATAGTCCAAGGGCCCGCTAGTTAATCTAGATAGTCCAAGTGCCCGCTAGTTAACCTAGATAGTCCAAGTGCCCGCTAGTTAACCTAGATAGTCCAAGTGCCCGCTAGGGGACGTACATAGTCCAAGTGCCTGCTAGGGTATGTACATAGTTCAAGTGCCCGCTAGGTAACCTTGATTGTCCAAGTGTCCGCTAGTTAACCTACATACTCCAAGTGCCCACCAGGTAACCTAGATAGTCCAAGGGCCTGCTTGTTAACCTACATAGGCCAATGCCCGATAAGGAACTACATAGTCAAAGTGCCCTCTGAGGAACCTACATAGTCCAAGTGCCCGATAGGGAACCAATATATTCCAAGTGCCCGTTAGGGATCCTAGATAGTCCAAGTGCCCATATGGAACTTATATAGTCTAAGTGCCCGCTAGGGAACCTCCATAGTCAAAGTGCCCGGTAGGGAACCTGCATTGTGCAAGTGCCCGCTAGTTAACCTAGATAGTCCAAGTGCCCGCTAGTTAACCTACATAGTCCAAGGTCAGCTAGTTAACCTAGATAGTCCAAGGCCCATAGGGAACCTATATAGTCTAAGTGCCCGCTAGGGAACCTACATAGTCAAAGTGCCCGCTAGGGAACCGGAATTGTGCAAGTGCACGCTAGTTAACCTACATAGTCCAAGTTCCCGTTAGGTAACCTAGATAGTACAAGTGCCCGCAAGGTAACCTACATAGTCCACGTGCCCGCTAGTTAACCTACATAGTCCAAGTTCCTGTTAGCTAACCTAGATAATCCAAGTGCCCGCAAGGTAACCTACATAGTACAAGTGCCCTTTCGTTAACCTAGATAGTTGAAGTGCCCGCTAGGTAACCTAGACAGTCCAAGTGCCCGCTAGGTTACCTACATAGTCCAAGTGCCCGTTCGTTAACCTAGACAGTCCAAGTGCCCGCTAGGTTACCTACATAGTCCAAGTACACGTTCGTTAACCTAGATAGTGAAAGTGTCCCCTGGTAACCTACATAGTCCAAGGGCCCGCTAGGTAACCTTGATAGTCCAAGTGCCTTCTAGTTAACCTACATAGTCCAAGTGCCCGCTAGGGAAACTACATAGTCCAAGTGCCCGCTAGTTAACCTAGATAGTCCAAGTGCCCGCTAGTAAACCTAGATAGTCCAAGGGCCCGCTAGTTAATCTAGATAGTCCAAGTGCCCGCTAGTTAACCTAGATAGTCCAAGTGCCCGCTAGGTAACCTTGATAGTCCAAGTGCCTTCTATTTAACCTACATAGTCCAAGGGCCTTCTAGTTAACCTAGATAGTCCAAGTGCCCGCTAGGGTACGTACATAGTCCAAGTGACCGCTAGGTAACCTAGATAGTCCAAGTGCCCGCTAGGGTATGTATATAGTCAAAGTGCCCGCTAGGTAACCTAGATTGTCCAAGTGTCCGCTAGTTAACCTACATAGTCCAAGTGCCCGCTAGGTAACCTAGATAGTCCAAGGTCCTGCTAGTTAACCTACATAGTCCAATGCCCGATGGGGAACCTACATATTCCAAGTGCCCGCTGAGGAACCTACATAGTCCAAGTGCCTGATAGGGAACCTATATATTCCAAGTGCCCGTTAGGGAACCTAGATAGTCCAAGTGCCCATAGGGAACCTATATAGTCCAAGTGCCCGCTAGGGAACCTTCATAGTCAAAGTGCCCGCTAGGAAACCTGCATTGTGCAAGTGCCCGCTAGTTAACCTACATAGTCCAAGTGCCCGCTAGTTAACCTACATAGTCCAAGGTCAGCTAGTTAACCTAGATAGTCCAAGTGCCCGCTAGTTAACGTACATAGTCGCAGGTCAGCTAGTTAACCTAGATAGTCCAACTGCCCGCTAGTTAACCTACATAGTCCACGAACCCGCTAGTTAACCTACATAGTGCAAGGGCCCGCTAGTTAACCTAGATATTCCAAGTGCCCGCTAGTTAACCTAGATCGTCCAAGTGCCCGCTAGGTAACCTACATAGTCCAAGTGCCCTTTCGTTAACCTAGATAGTCAAAGTACCCGCTAGGTAACCTAGACAGTCCAAGTGCCCGCTAGGTTACCTACATAGTCCAAGTGCCCGTTCGTTAACCTAGATAGTCCAAGTGCCCGCTAGGTTACCTAGACAGTCCAAGTGCCCACTAGTTAACCTACATAGTCCAAGTGCCCGATAGGGAACCTACATAATCCAAGAGCCCGATAGGGAACCTACATAATCCAAGTGCCCGCTAGGGAACCTACATAGTCCAAGTGCCCGCTAGGCAACTTACATAGTCCAAGTGCCCGTTAGTTAACCTAGATAATCCAAGTGCCCACTAGGGGACGTACATAGTCCAAGTGCCCGCTAGGTATCCTACATAGTCCAAGTTCCCAATGGTAACCTAAATAGTCCAAATGCCCGCTAGGGAAACAACATAGTCCAAGTGCCTGCTAGTTAACCTAGATAGTCCAAGTGCCTGCTAGTAAACCTACATAATCCATGGGCCAATTAGTTAACCTACATAGTGCAAGGGCCCGCTAGTTAACCTAGATCGTGCAAGTGTCCGCTAGTTAACCTACATAGTCCACGTGCCTGCTAGGTAACCTAGATAGTCCAAGTGCCCGCTAGGGATCCTTCATAATCCAAGTGCCTGCTAGGTAACCTAGATAGTCCAAGTGCCCACTAGTTAACCTAGATAGTCCTAGTGCCCGTTAGTTAACCTAGATAGTCCAAGTGCCCACTAGGGGACGTACATATTCCAAGTGCCCGCTAGTTAACCTACATAGTCCAAGGTCCGTTAGTTAACCTAGATAGTCCAAGTGCCCGCTAGTTAACCTACATACTACAAGGGCCCGCTAGTTGACCTAGATAGTCCAAGTGCCCGCTAGGTAACCTAGATAGTCAAAGTGCCCGCTAGTTAACCTAAGTAGTACAAATGTCCTATAGGGATCCTACATAGTCCAAGTGCCCGCTAGTTAACCTACATAGTCCAAGTCCCGGCTAGGTAACCTAGACAGTCCAAGTGACCATTAGGTTACCTACATAGTTCAAGTGCCCGTTCGTTAACCTACATAGTCCAAATGCCCGCTAGGTAACGTAGATAGCCCAAGTGCCCGCTAGGGAACGTACATAGTTCAAGTGCCCTCTAGGTAACCTTGATAGTCCATGTGCCCGCTAGTTAACCTACATAATCCAAGTTCCTGCTAAATAAACTACATAGTCCAAGTGCCCACTAGGTAACCTAGACAATCCAGTTACCCGCTAGTTAACCTAGACAGTCCAAGTACCCGATAGGGAACCTACATAGTCCAAGTGCTCGCTAGGCAACCTACATAGTCCAAGTGCCCGTTAGTTAACCTAGATAGTCAAAGTGCCTGCTAAGTAACCTAAATTGTCCAAGTGCCCGCTAGGGAACCTATATAGTCAAAGTGCCCGCTAGGTAACCTAGATAGTCCAATTGCCCGTTAGCTAACCTAGATAGTCGAAGTGTCCACTAGTTAACCTACATAGTCCAAGTGCCCGTTCGTTAACCTAGATAGGCCAAGTGCCCGCTAGGTAACCTAGACAGTTCAAGTGCCCGCTAGGTTACCTACATAGTCCTAGTGCACGTTCGTTAACCTAGATAGTCCAAGTGCCCGCTAGGTTACCTAGACAGTCCAAGTGCCCGCTGCTAACCTACATAGTCCAAGGGCGTGCTAGGTAACCTTGATAGTCCAAGTTCCTTCTAGTTAACCTACATAGTCCAAATGCCCGCTAGGTAACCTACATAGTCCAAGTGCCCACTAGGTAACCTAAGTAATCCAAATGCCCGCTAGGGAAACAACATAGTCCAAGTGCCCGCTAGTTAACCTAGATAGTCCAAGTGCCCGCTAGTAAACCTAGATAGTCCAAGGGCTCGCTAGTTAATCTAGATAGTCCAAGTGCCCGCTAGTTAACCTAGATAGTCCAAGTGCCCGCTAGGTAACCTAGATCGTCCAAGTGCCCGCTAGTTAACCTAGATAGTCCAAGTGCCCGCTAGGGGACGTACATAGTCCAAGTGCCTGCTAGGTAACTTAGATAGTCCAAGTGCCCGCTAGGGTATGTACATATTTCAAGTGCCCGCTAGGTAACCTAGATTGTCCAAGTGTCCGCTAGTTAACCTACATAGTCCAAGTGCCTGCCAGGTAACCTTGATAGTCCAAGGGCCTGCTTGTTAACCTACATAGTCCAATGCCCGATAGGGAACCTACATAGTCCAAGTGCCCGCTGAGGAACCTACATAGTCCAAGTGCCCGGTAGGGAACCTATATATTCCAAGTGCCCGTTAGGGAACCTAGATAGTCCAAGTGCCCATAGGGAATCTATATAATCCAATGCCCGCTAGGGAACCTACATAGTCAAAGTGCCCGCTAGGGAACCTGCATTGTGCAAGTGCCCGCTAGTTAACCTAGATAGTCCAAGTGCCCGCTAGTTAACCTACATAGTCCAAGTTCAGCTAGTTAACATAGATAGTCCAAGTACCCGCTAGTTAACCTACATAGTCCAAGGTCAGTAGTTAACCTAGATAGTCCAAGTGTCCGCTAGTTAACCTACATAGTCCAAGAAGCCGCTAGTTAACCTAGATAGTCCAAATTCCCGCTAGTTAACCTACATAGTGCAAGGGCCCGCTAGTTAACCTAGATATTCCAAGTGCCCGCTAGTTAACCTAGATCGTCAGAGTGTCTGCTAGTTAACCTACATAGTCCAAGTTCCCGTTAGGTAACCTAGATAATCCAAGTGCCCACTAGGTAACCTACATACTCCAAGTGCCCTTTCGTTAACCTAGATAGTCCAAGTGCCCGCTAGGTAACCCAGACTGTCCAATTGTCCGCTAGGTTACCTACATAGTCCAAGTGCACGTTCGTTTACCTAGATAGTCCAAGTGCCCGCTAGGTAACCTACATAGTCCAAGTTCCCGCTAGGTAACCTAGATAGTCCAATGCCCGTTACCTAACCTAGATAGTCCAATTGCCCGATATGCAACATACATAGTCCAAGTGCCCGTTCGTTAACCTAGAAGTCCAAGTGCCCGCTAAGTAAACTAGACTGTCCAAGTTCACACTAGGTTACCTACATATTCCAAATGCCCGTTCAGTAACCTAGATACTCCAAGTGCCCGCTAGTTAACCTACATAGTCCAAGTGCCCGCTAGGTAACCTAGATAGTCCAAGTGCCAGCTAGGTAACTTACATAGTCCAAGTGCCCGCTAGGTAACCTAGATAGTCCAAGTGCCCGTTCGTTAACCTAGATAGTCCAATTGCCCGCTAGGTAACCTAGACTCTCCAAGTGTCTGCTAAGTTACTACATAGTCCAAGTGCCTGTTCGTTAACCTAGATAGTCCAAGTGCCCGCTAGGTAAGCTAGACTATCCAAGTGCCCGCTAGGTTACCTACACAGTCCAAGTGCCCATTCGTTAACCTAGATAGTCCAAGTGCCCGCTATGAAACCTACATAGTCCAAAAGCCCGCTAGGTAACCTTGATAGTCCAAGTGCCCGCTAGTTAACCTAGAATCAAATTGCTCGCTAGTTAACCTACATAGTCCAAGTGCCCGCTATGTAACCTAGATAGTCAAAGTGCCCGTTAGGTAACCTAGATACTCCAAGTGCCCGCTAGGTAACTTACATTGTCCAAGTTCCAGCTAGGTAACCTAGATAGTCCAAGTGCCCGTTACCTAACCTATATAGTCCAAGTGCCCGCTAAGCAACCTACATAGTCCAAGTGCCCGTTCGTTAACCTAGAAGTCCAAGTGCCCGCTAGGTAACCTAGAGAGTCCAAGTGCCCGCTAGGTTACCTGCATATTCCAAGTGCCCATTCGTGAACTTAGATAGTCCAAGGGCCCACTAGGTAACCTACATAGTCCATGTGCCCGCTAGGTAACCTATATAGTCCAAGTGCCCGCTAGGTCACCTAGATAGTCCAAGTGCCCGCTAGTTAACCTACAAAATCCAAGGGCTCACATGTTAACTTTGATAGTCCAAGTGCCCGCTAGTTAACCTAGATCGTCCAAGTGCCCGCTAGTTAAACTACATTGTCCAAATGCCCGCTAGGGATCCTTCATAATCCAAGTGACTGCTAGGTAACGTAGATAGTCCAAGTGGCAGCTAGTTAACCTAGATACTCCTAGTGCCCGTTAGTTAACCTAGATAGTTCTATTGCCCACTAGGGGACGTACATAGTCCAAGTGCCCGCTAGGGAACCTAGATAGTCCAAGTGCCCACTAGGGGACGTACATAGTCCAAGTGCCCGCTAGGTAACCTAGATAGTCCAAATGCGCGCTAGGGTATGTACATAGTCCAAGTGCCTGCTAGGAATCCGAGATAGTCCAAGTGCCCGCTAGTTAACCTACATAGTCCAAGGGCACGCTAGGTAAACTACATAGTCTAAGGTCCGATAGATAACCTAGATAGTCCAAGAGTCCGCTATATAACCTATATAGTACAAGGTCCCGCCAATTGACCTAGATAGTCCAAGTGCCTGCTAGGAAACCCAGATAGTCCAAGTGCCCGCTAGTTAACCTACATAGTCCAAGGGCACGCTAGGTAACCTACATAGTCCAAGTTCCCGATGGTAACCTAAATAGTCAAATGCCCGCTAGGGAAACTACATAGTCCAAGTGCCTGCTAGTTAACCTAGATAGTCGAAGTTCCTGCTATTAAACCTGCATAATCCAAGGGCCCGCTAGTTAACCTACAGAGGGCAAGGGCCGCTAGTTAAACTAGATCGTGCAAGTGTCCGCTAGTTAACCTACATAGTCCACGTGCCTGCTAGGTAACCTAGAAAGTCCAAGTGCCCTCTAGGGATCCTTCATAATCCAAGTGCTCGCTAGTTAACCTACATAGTCCAAGTGCCCGCTATGTAACCTAGATAGTCAAAGTGCCCGTTAGGTAACCTAGATAGTCCACGTGCCCCCTAGGTAACTTACATTGTCCAAGTTCCCACTAGGTGACCTAGATACTCAAAGTGCCCGTTAACTAACCTAGATAGTCCAAATGCCAGGTAAGCAACCTACATAGTCCAAGTGCCCGTTCGTTAACCTAGAAGTCCAAGTGCCCGCTAGGTAACCTAGACACTCCAAGTGCCCGCTAGGTTACCTGCATATTCCAAGTGCCCGTCCGTTAACTTAGATAGTCCAAGTGCCCACTAGATAAACTACATAGTCCAAGTGCCCGCTAGGGATCCTTCATAATCCAAGTGCCTGCTAGGTAACCTAGATAGTCCAAGTGCCCGCTGGTTAACCTAGATAGTCCTAGTGCCCGTTAGTTAACCTAGATAGTCCAAGTGCGCGCTAGGGTATGTACATGGTTCAAGGTCCGCTAGTTAACCTAGATAGTCCAAGTGCCCGCTAGTTAACCTACATAGTAAAAGAGCCCGCTAGTTGACCTAGATAGTCCAAGTGCCCGCTAGTTAACCTAGATAGTCAAAGTGCCCGCTAGTTAACCTAAATAGTACAAATGTCCGATAGGGATCCTACATAGTTCAAGTGCCCGCTAGGTAACCTACATAGTCCAAGTGCCCGATAGGGAACCTACATAAACCAAGTGCCCGATAGAGAACCTACATAATCCAAGTGCCCGCTAGGGAACCTACATAGTCCAAGTGCCCGCTAGGCAACCTACATAGTCCAAGTGCCCGTTAGTTAACCTAGATAGTCAAAGTGCCTGCTAGGTAACCTAGATAGTCCAAGTGCCCGCTAGGTAACCTACATAGTCCAAGTTCCCGTTTGGTAACCTAAATAGTCCAAATGCCCGCTAGGGAAACTACATAGTCCAAGTGCCCGCTAGTTAACCTAGATAGTCCAAGTGCCTGCTAGTAAACCTACATAATCCATAGGCCCGCTAGTTAACCTAGATCGTGCAAGTGTCCGCTAGTTAACCTACATAGTCCAAGTGCCCGATAGGTAACCTAGATAGTCCAAGTGCCCGTTAGGGATCCTTCTTAATCCAAATGCCTGCTAGGTAACCTAGATAGTCCAAGTGCCCACTAGGGGACGTACATAGTCCAAGTGCCCGCTAGGTAACCTAGATAGTCCAAGTGCGCACTAGGGTATGTACATAGTCCGAGTGCCTGGTAGGAAACCTAGATAGTCCAAGTGCCCGCTAGTTAACCTACATAGTCCAAGGGCCCGCTAGTTAAGCTACATAGTCCAAGGTCCGCTAGTTAACCTAGATAGTCCACGTGCCCGCTAGTTAACCTACATAGTACAAGGGCCCGCTAGTTGGCCTAGATAGTCCAAGTGCCTGCTAGTTAACCTAGATAGTCAAAGTGCCCGCTAGTTAACCTACGTAGTACAAATGTCCGATAGGGATCCTACATAGTCCAATTGCCCGCTAGGTAACCTACATAGTCCAAGTGCCCGTTCGTTAACCTAGATAGTCCAAATGCGCGCTAGGGTATGTACATAGTCCAAGTGCCTGCTAGGAATCCGAGATAGTCCAAGTGCCCGCTAGTTAACCTACATAGTCCAAGGGCACGCTAGGTAAACTACATAGTCTAAGGTCCGTTAGATAACCTAGATAGTCCAAGAGTCCGCTATATAACCTATATAGTACAAGGTCCCGCTAATTGACCTAGATAGTCCAAGTGCCTGCTAGGAAACCTAGATAGTCCAAGTGCCCGCTAGTTAACCTACATAGTCCAAGGGCACGCTAGGTAACCTACATAGTCCAAGTTCCCGATGGTAACCTAAATAGTCAAATGCCCGCTAGGGAAACTACATAGTCCAAGTGCCTGCTAGTTAACCTAGATAGTCGAAGTTCCTGCTATTAAACCTGCATAATCCAAGGGCCCGCTAGTTAACCTACAGAGGGCAAGGGCCGCTAGTTAAACTAGATCGTGCAAGTGTCCGCTAGTTAACCTACATAGTCCACGTGCCTGCTAGGTAACCTAGAAAGTCCAAGTGCCCTCTAGGGATCCTTCATAATCCAAGTGCTCGCTAGTTAACCTACATAGTCCAAGTGCCCGCTATGTAACCTAGATAGTCAAAGTGCCCGTTAGGTAACCTAGATAGTCCACGTGCCCCCTAGGTAACTTACATTGTCCAAGTTCCCACTAGGTGACCTAGATACTCAAAGTGCCCGTTACCTAACCTAGATAGTCCAAATGCCAGGTAAGCAACCTACATAGTCCAAGTGCCCGTTCGTTAACCTAGAAGTCCAAGTGCCCGCTAGGTAACCTAGACACTCCAAGTGCCCGCTAGGTTACCTGCATATTCCAAGTGCCCGTCCGTTAACTTAGATAGTCCAAGTGCCCACTAGGTAACTTACATAGTCCAAGTGCCCGTTAGGGATCCTTCTTAATCCAAATGCCTGCTAGGTAACCTAGATAGTCCAAGTGCCCACTAGGGGATGTACATAGTCCAAGTGCCCGCTAGGTAACCTAGATAGTCCAAGTGCGCACTAGGGTATGTACATAGTCCGAGTGCCTGGTAGGAAACCTAGATAGTCCAAGTGCCCGCTAGTTAACCTACATAGTCCAAGGGCCCGCTAGTTAAGCTACATAGTCCAAGGTCCGCTAGTTAACCTAGATAGTCCACGTGCCCGCAAGTTAACCTACATAGTACAAGGGCCCGCTAGTTGGCCTAGATAGTCCAAGTGCCTGCTAGTTAACCTAGATAGTCAAAGTGCCCGCTAGTTAACCTACGTAGTACAAATGTCCGATAGGGATCCTACATAGTCCAATTGCCCGCTAGGTAACCTACATAGTCCAAGTGCCCGCTAGTTAACCTACATAGTCCAAGGGCACGCTAGGTAAACTACATAGTCTAAGGTCCGATAGATAACCTAGATAGTCCAAGAGTCCGCTATATAACCTATATAGTACAAGGTCCCGCTAATTGACCTAGATAGTCCAAGTGCCTGCTAGGAAACCTAGATAGTCCAAGTGCCCGCTAGTTAACCTACATAGTCCAAGGGCACGCTAGGTAACCTACATAGTCCAAGTTCCCGATGGTAACCTAAATAGTCAAATGCCCGCTAGGGAAACTACATAGTCCAAGTGCCTGCTAGTTAACCTAGATAGTCGAAGTTCCTGCTATTAAACCTGCATAATCCAAGGGCCCGCTAGTTAACCTACAGAGGGCAAGGGCCGCTAGTTAAACTAGATCGTGCAAGTGTCCGCTAGTTAACCTACATAGTCCACGTGCCTGCTAGGTAACCTAGAAAGTCCAAGTGCCCTCTAGGGATCCTTCATAATTCAAGTGCTCGCTAGTTAACCTACATAGTCCAAGTGCCCGCTATGTAACCTAGATAGTCAAAGTGCCCGTTAGGTAACCTAGATAGTCCACGTGCCCCCTAGGTAACTCACATTGTCCAAGTTCCCACTAGGTGACCTAGATACTCAAAGTGCCCGTTACCTAACTTAGATAGTCCAAATGCCAGGTAAGCAACCTACATAGTCCAAGTGCCCGTTCGTTAACCTAGAAGTCCAAGAGCCCGCTAGGTAACCTAGACACTCCAAGTGCCCGCTAGGTTACCTGCATATTCCAAGTGCCCGTCCGTTAACTTAGATAGTCCAAGTGCCCACTAGGTAACCTACATAGTCCAAGTGCCCGTTAGGGATCCTTCTTAATCCAAATGCCTGCTAGGTAACCTAGATAGTCCAAGTGCCCACTAGGGGACGTACATAGTCCAAGTGCCCGCTAGGTAACCTAGATAGTCCAAGTGCGCACTAGGGTATGTACATAGTCCGAGTGCCTGGTAGGAAACCTAGATAGTCCAAGTGCCCGCTAGTTAACCTACATAGTCCAAGGGCCCGCTAGTTAAGCTACATAGTCCAAGGTCCGCTAGTTAACCTAGATAGTCCACGTGCCCGCTAGTTAACCTACATAGTACAAGGGCCCGCTAGTTGGCCTAGATAGTCCAAGTGCCTGCTAGTTAACCTAGATAGTCAAAGTGCCCGCTAGTTAACCTACGTTGTACAAATGTCCGATAGGGATCCTACATAGTCCAATTGCCCGCTAGGTAACCTACATAGTCCAAGTGCCCGTTCGTTAACCTAGATAGTCCAAATGCGCGCTAGGGTATGTACATAGTCCAAGTGCCTGCTAGGAATCCGAGATAGTCCAAGTGCCCGCTAGTTAACCTACATAGTCTAAGGGCACGCTAGGTAAACTACATAGTCTAAGGTCCGATAGATAACCTAGATAGTCCAAGTGCCCGCTAGTTAACCTACATAGTCCAAGGGCACGCTAGTTGACCTAGATAGTCCAAGTGCCTGCTAGGAAACCCAGATAGTCCATGTGCCCGCTAGTTAACCTACATAGTCCAAGGGCACGCTAGGTAACTTACATAGTCCAAGTTCCCGATGGTAACCTAAATAGTCAAATGCCCGCTAGGGAAACTACATAGTCCAAGTGCCTGCTAGTTAACCTAGATAGTCGAAGTTCCTGCTATTAAACCTGCATAATCCAAGGGCCCGCTAGTTAACCTACAGAGGGCAAGGGCCGCTAGTTAAACTAGATCGTGCAAGTGTCCGCTAGTTAACCTACATAGTCCACGTGCCTGCTAGGTAACCTAGAAAGTCCAAGTGCCCTCTAGGGATCCTTCATAATCCAAGTGCTCGCTAGTTAACCTACATAGTCCAAGTGCCCGCTATGTAACCTAGATAGTCAAAGTGCCCGTTAGGTAACCTAGATAGTCCACGTGCCCCCTAGGTAACTTACATTGTCCAAGTTCCCACTAGGTGACCTAGATACTCAAAGTGCCCGTTACCTAACCTAGATAGTCCAAATGCCAGGTAAGCAACCTACATAGTCCAAGTGCCCGTCCGTTAACCTAGAAGTCCAAATGCCCGCTAGGTAACCTAGACACTCCAAGTGCCCGCTAGGTTACCTGCATATTCCAAGTACCCGTCCGTTAACTTAGATACTCCAAGTGCCCACTAGATAACCTACATAGTCCAAGTGCCCGCTAGGGATCCTTCATAATCCAAGTGCCTGCTAGGTAACCTAGATAGTCCAAGTGCCCGCTGGTTAACCTAGATAGTCCTAGTGCCCGTTAGTTAACCTAGATAGTCCAAGTGCGCGCTAGGGTATGTACATGGTTCAAGGTCCGCTAGTTAACCTAGATAGTCCAAGTGCCCGCTAGTTAACCTACATAGTAAAAGAGCCCGCTAGTTGACCTAGATAGTCCAAGTGCCCGCTAGTTAACCTAGATAGTCAAAGTGCCCGCTAGTTAACCTAAATAGTACAAATGTCCGATAGGGATCCTACATAGTTCAAGTGCCCGCTAGGTAACCTACATAGTCCAAGTGCCCGATAGGGAACCTACATAAACCAAGTGCCCGATAGAGAACCTACATAATCCAAGTGCCCGCTAGGGAACCTACATAGTCCAAGTGCCCGCTAGGCAACCTACATAGTCCAAGTGCCCGTTAGTTAACCTAGATAGTCAAAGTGCCTGCTAGGTAACCTAGATAGTCCAAGTGCCCGCTAGGTAACCTACATAGTCCAAGTTCCCGTTTGGTAACCTAAATAGTCCAAATGCCCGCTAGGGAAACTACATAGTCCAAGTGCCCGCTAGTTAACCTAGATAGTCCAAGTGCCTGCTAGTAAACCTACATAATCAATTGGCCCGCTAGTTAACCTAGATCGTGCAAGTGTCCGCTAGTTAACCTACATAGTCCAAGTGCCCGATAGGTAACCTAGATAGTCCAAGTGCCCGTTAGGGATCCTTCTTAATCCAAATGCCTGCTAGGTAACCTAGATAGTCCAAGTGCCCACTAGGGGACGTACATAGTCCAAGTGCCCGCTAGGTAACCTAGATAGTCCAAGTGCGCACTAGGGTATGTACATAGTCCGAGTGCCTGGTAGGAAACCTAGATAGTCCAAGTGCCCGCTAGTTAACCTACATAGTCCAAGGGCCCGCTAGTTAAGCTACATAGTCCAAGGTCCGCTAGTTAACCTAGATAGTCCACGTGCCCGCAAGTTAACCTACATAGTACAAGGGCCCACTAGTTGGCCTAGATAGTCCAAGTGCCTGCTAGTTAACCTAGATAGTCAAAGTGCCCGCTAGTTAACCTACGTAGTACAAATGTCCGATAGGGATCCTACATAGTCCAATTGCCCGCTAGGTAACCTACATAGTCCAAGTGCCCGTTCGTTAACCTAGATAGTCCAAATGCGCGCTAGGGTATGTACATAGTCCAAGTGCCTGCTAGGAATCCGAGATAGTCCAAGTGCCCGCTAGTTAACCTACATAGTCCAAGGGCACGCTAGTTGACCTAGATAGTCCAAGTGCCTGCTAGGAAACCCAGATAGTCCATGTGCCCGCTAGTTAACCTACATAGTCCAAGGGCACGCTAGGTAACTTACATAGTCCAAGTTCCCGATGGTAACCTAAATAGTCAAATGCCCGCTAGGGAAACTACATAGTCCAAGTGCCTGCTAGTTAACCTAGATAGTCGAAGTTCCTGCTATTAAACCTGCATAATCCAAGGGCCCGCTAGTTAACCTACAGAGGGCAAGGGCCGCTAGTTAAACTAGATCGTGCAAGTGTCCGCTAGTTAACCTACATAGTCCACGTGCCTGCTAGGTAACCTAGAAAGTCCAAGTGCCCTCTAGGGATCCTTCATAATCCAAGTGCTCGCTAGTTAACCTACATAGTCCAAGTGCCCGCTATGTAACCTAGATAGTCAAAGTGCCCGTTAGGTAACCTAGATAGTCCACGTGCCCCCTAGGTAACTTACATTGTCCAAGTTCCCACTAGGTGACCTAGATACTCAAAGTGCCCGTTACCTAACCTAGATAGTCCAAATGCCAGGTAAGCAACCTACATAGTCCAAGTGCCCGTTCGTTAACCTAGAAGTCCAAGTGCCCGCTAGGTAACCTAGACACTCCAAGTGCCCGCTAGGTTACCTGCATATTCCAAGTGCCCGTCCGTTAACTTAGATAGTCCAAGTGCCCACTAGATAACCTACATAGTCCAAGTGCCCGCTAGGGATCCTTCATAATCCAAGTGCCTGCTAGGTAACCTAGATAGTCCAAGTGCCCGCTGGTTAACCTAGATAGTCCTAGTGCCCGTTAGTTAACCTAGATAGTCCAAGTGCGCGCTAGGGTATGTACATGGTTCAAGGTCCGCTAGTTAACCTAGATAGTCCAAGTGCCCGCTAGTTAACCTACATAGTAAAAGAGCCCGCTAGTTGACCTAGATAGTCCAAGTGCCCGCTAGTTAACCTAGATAGTCAAAGTGCCCGCTAGTTAACCTAAATAGTACAAATGTCCGATAGGGATCCTACATAGTTCAAGTGCCCGCTAGGTAACCTACATAGTCCAAGTGCCCGATAGGGAACCTACATAAACCAAGTGCCCGATAGAGAACCTACATAATCCAAGTGCCCGCTAGGGAACCTACATAGTCCAAGTGCCCGCTAGGCAACCTACATAGTCCAAGTGCCCGTTAGTTAACCTAGATAGTAAAAGTGCCTGCTAGGTAACCTAGATAGTCCAAGTGCCCGCTAGGTAACCTACATAGTCCAAGTTCCCGTTTGGTAACCTAAATAGTCCAAATGCCCGCTAGGGAAACTACATAGTCCAAGTGCCCGCTAGTTAACCTAGATAGTCCAAGTGCCTGCTAGTAAACCTACATAATCCATAGGCCCGCTAGTTAACCTAGATCGTGCAAGTGTCCGCTAGTTAACCTACATAGTCCAAGTGCCCGATAGGTAACCTAGATAGTCCAAGTGCCCGTTAGGGATCCTTCTTAATCCAAATGCCTGCTAGGTAACCTAGATAGTCCAAGTGCCCACTAGGGGACGTACATAGTCCAAGTGCCCGCTAGGTAACCTAGATAGTCCAAGTGCGCACTAGGGTATGTACATAGTCCGAGTGCCTGGTAGGAAACCTAGATAGTCCAAGTGCCCGCTAGTTAACCTACATAGTCCAAGGGCCCGCTAGTTAAGCTACATAGTCCAAGGTCCGCTAGTTAACCTAGATAGTCCACGTGCCCGCTAGTTAACCTACATAGTACAAGGGCCCGCTAGTTGGCCTAGATAGTCCAAGTGCCTGCTAGTTAACCTAGATAGTCAAAGTGCCCGCTAGTTAACCTACGTAGTACAAATGTCCGATAGGGATCCTACATAGTCCAATTGCCCGCTAGGTAACCTACATAGTCCAAGTGCCCGTTCGTTAACCTAGATAGTCCAAATGCGCGCTAGGGTATGTACATAGTCCAAGTGCCTGCTAGGAATCCGAGATAGTCCAAGTGCCCGCTAGTTAACCTACATAGTCCAAGGGCACGCTAGGTAAACTACATAGTCTAAGGTCCGTTAGATAACCTAGATAGTCCAAGAGTCCGCTATATAACCTATATAGTACAAGGTCCCGCTAATTGACCTAGATAGTCCAAGTGCCTGCTAGGAAACCTAGATAGTCCAAGTGCCCGCTAGTTAACCTACATAGTCCAAGGGCACGCTAGGTAACCTACATAGTCCAAGTTCCCGATGGTAACCTAAATAGTCAAATGCCCGCTAGGGAAACTACATAGTCCAAGTGCCTGCTAGTTAACCTAGATAGTCGAAGTTCCTGCTATTAAACCTGCATAATCCAAGGGCCCGCTAGTTAACCTACAGAGGGCAAGGGCCGCTAGTTAAACTAGATCGTGCAAGTGTCCGCTAGTTAACCTACATAGTCCACGTGCCTGCTAGGTAACCTAGAAAGTCCAAGTGCCCTCTAGGGATCCTTCATAATCCAAGTGCTCGCTAGTTAACCTACATAGTCCAAGTGCCCGCTATGTAACCTAGATAGTCAAAGTGCCCGTTAGGTAACCTAGATAGTCCACGTGCCCCCTAGGTAACTTACATTGTCCAAGTTCCCACTAGGTGACCTAGATACTCAAAGTGCCCGTTACCTAACCTAGATAGTCCAAATGCCAGGTAAGCAACCTACATAGTCCAAGTGCCCGTTCGTTAACCTAGAAGTCCAAGTGCCCGCTAGGTAACCTAGACACTCCAAGTGCCCGCTAGGTTACCTGCATATTCCAAGTGCCCGTCCGTTAACTTAGATAGTCCAAGTGCCCACTAGGTAACTTACATAGTCCAAGTGCCCGTTAGGGATCCTTCTTAATCGAAATGCCTGCTAGGTAACCTAGATAGTCCAAGTGCCCACTAGGGGACGTACATAGTCCAAGTGCCCGCTAGGTAACCTAGATAGTCCAAGTGCGCACTAGGGTATGTACATAGTCCGAGTGCCTGGTAGGAAACCTAGATAGTCCAAGTGCCCGCTAGTTAACCTACATAGTCCAAGGGCCCGCTAGTTAAGCTACATAGTCCAAGGTCCGCTAGTTAACCTAGATAGTCCACGTGCCCGCAAGTTAACCTACATAGTACAAGGGCCCGCTAGTTGGCCTAGATAGTCCAAGTGCCTGCTAGTTAACCTAGATAGTCAAAGTGCCCGCTAGTTAACCTACGTAGTACAAATGTCCGATAGGGATCCTACATAGTCCAATTGCCCGCTAGGTAACCTACATAGTCCAAGTGCCCGCTAGTTAACCTACATAGTCCAAGGGCACGCTAGGTAAACTACATAGTCTAAGGTCCGATAGATAACCTAGATAGTCCAAGAGTCCGCTATATAACCTATATAGTACAAGGTCCCGCTAATTGACCTAGATAGTCCAAGTGCCTGCTAGGAAACCTAGATAGTCCAAGTGCCCGCTAGTTAACCTACATAGTCCAAGGGCACGCTAGGTAACCTACATAGTCCAAGTTCCCGATGGTAACCTAAATAGTCAAATGCCCGCTAGGGAAACTACATAGTCCAAGTGCCTGCTAGTTAACCTAGATAGTCGAAGTTCCTGCTATTAAACCTGCATAATCCAAGGGCCCGCTAGTTAACCTACAGAGGGCAAGGGCCGCTAGTTAAACTAGATCGTGCAAGTGTCCGCTAGTTAACCTACATAGTCCACGTGCCTGCTAGGTAACCTAGAAAGTCCAAGTGTCCTCTAGGGATCCTTCATAATTCAAGTGCTCGCTAGTTAACCTACATAGTCCAAGTGCCCGCTATGTAACCTAGATAGTCAAAGTGCCCGTTAGGTAACCTAGATAGTCCACGTGCCCCCTAGGTAACTCACATTGTCCAAGTTCCCACTAGGTGACCTAGATACTCAAAGTGCCCGTTACCTAACTTAGATAGTCCAAATGCCAGGTAAGCAACCTACATAGTCCAAGTGCCCGTTCGTTAACCTAGAAGTCCAAGAGCCCGCTAGGTAACCTAGACACTCCAAGTGCCCGCTAGGTTACCTGCATATTCCAAGTGCCCGTCCGTTAACTTAGATAGTCCAAGTGCCCACTAGGTAACTTACATAGTCCAAGTGCCCGTTAGGGATCCTTCTTAATCGAAATGCCTGCTAGGTAACCTAGATAGTCCAAGTGCCCACTAGGGGACGTACATAGTCCAAGTGCCCGCTAGGTAACCTAGATAGTCCAAGTGCGCACTAGGGTATGTACATAGTCCGAGTGCCTGGTAGGAAACCTAGATAGTCCAAGTGCCCGCTAGTTAACCTACATAGTCCAAGGGCCCGCTAGTTAAGCTACATAGTCCAAGGTCCGCTAGTTAACCTAGATAGTCCACGTGCCCGCAAGTTAACCTACATAGTACAAGGGCCCGCTAGTTGGCCTAGATAGTCCAAGTGCCTGCTAGTTAACCTAGATAGTCAAAGTGCCCGCTAGTTAACCTACGTAGTACAAATGTCCGATAGGGATCCTACATAGTCCAATTGCCCGCTAGGTAACCTACATAGTCCAAGTGCCCGCTAGTTAACCTACATAGTCCAAGGGCACGCTAGGTAAACTACATAGTCTAAGGTCCGATAGATAACCTAGATAGTCCAAGAGTCCGCTATATAACCTATATAGTACAAGGTCCCGCTAATTGACCTAGATAGTCCAAGTGCCTGCTAGGAAACCTAGATAGTCCAAGTGCCCGCTAGTTAACCTACATAGTCCAAGGGCACGCTAGGTAACCTACATAGTCCAAGTTCCCGATGGTAACCTAAATAGTCAAATGCCCGCTAGGGAAACTACATAGTCCAAGTGCCTGCTAGTTAACCTAGATAGTCGAAGTTCCTGCTATTAAACCTGCATAATCCAAGGGCCCGCTAGTTAACCTACAGAGGGCAAGGGCCGCTAGTTAAACTAGATCGTGCAAGTGTCCGCTAGTTAACCTACATAGTCCACGTGCCTGCTAGGTAACCTAGAAAGTCCAAGTGTCCTCTAGGGATCCTTCATAATTCAAGTGCTCGCTAGTTAACCTACATAGTCCAAGTGCCCGCTATGTAACCTAGATAGTCAAAGTGCCCGTTAGGTAACCTAGATAGTCCACGTGCCCCCTAGGTAACTCACATTGTCCAAGTTCCCACTAGGTGACCTAGATACTCAAAGTGCCCGTTACCTAACTTAGATAGTCCAAATGCCAGGTAAGCAACCTACATAGTCCAAGTGCCCGTTCGTTAACCTAGAAGTCCAAGAGCCCGCTAGGTAACCTAGACACTCCAAGTGCCCGCTAGGTTACCTGCATATTCCAAGTGCCCGTCCGTTAACTTAGATAGTCCAAGTGCCCACTAGGTAACCTACATAGTCCAAGTGCCCGTTAGGGATCCTTCTTAATCCAAATGCCTGCTAGGTAACCTAGATAGTCCAAGTGCCCACTAGGGGACGTACATAGTCCAAGTGCCCGCTAGGTAACCTAGATAGTCCAAGTGCGCACTAGGGTATGTACATAGTCCGAGTGCCTGGTAGGAAACCTAGATAGTCCAAGTGCCCGCTAGTTAACCTACATAGTCCAAGGGCCCGCTAGTTAAGCTACATAGTCCAAGGTCCGCTAGTTAACCTAGATAGTCCACGTGCCCGCTAGTTAACCTACATAGTACAAGGGCCCGCTAGTTGGCCTAGATAGTCCAAGTGCCTGCTAGTTAACCTAGATAGTCAAAGTGCCCGCTAGTTAACCTACGTTGTACAAATGTCGGATAGGGATCCTACATAGTCCAATTGCCCGCTAGGTAACCTACATAGTCCAAGTGCCCGTTCGTTAACCTAGATAGTCCAAATGCGCGCTAGGGTATGTACATAGTCCAAGTGCCTGCTAGGAATCCGAGATAGTCCAAGTGCCCGCTAGTTAACCTACATAGTCTAAGGGCACGCTAGGTAAACTACATAGTCTAAGGTCCGATAGATAACCTAGATAGTCCAAGTGCCCGCTATATAACCTACATATTACAAGGTCCCGCTAGTTGACCTAGATAGTCCAAGTGCCTGCTAGGAAACCCAGATAGTCCATGTGCCCGCTAGTTAACCTACATAGTCCAAGGGCACGCTAGGTAACTTACATAGTCCAAGTTCCCGATGGTAACCTAAATAGTCAAATGCCCGCTAGGGAAACTACATAGTCCAAGTGCCTGCTAGTTAACCTAGATAGTCGAAGTTCCTGCTATTAAACCTGCATAATCCAAGGGCCCGCTAGTTAACCTACAGAGGGCAAGGGCCGCTAGTTAAACTAGATCGTGCAAGTGTCCGCTAGTTAACCTACATAGTCCACGTGCCTGCTAGGTAACCTAGAAAGTCCAAGTGCCCTCTAGGGATCCTTCATAATCCAAGTGCTCGCTAGTTAACCTACATAGTCCAAGTGCCCGCTATGTAACCTAGATAGTCAAAGTGCCCGTTAGGTAACCTAGATAGTCCACGTGCCCCCTAGGTAACTTACATTGTCCAAGTTCCCACTAGGTGACCTAGATACTCAAAGTGCCCGTTACCTAACCTAGATAGTCCAAATGCCAGGTAAGCAACCTACATAGTCCAAGTGCCCGTCCGTTAACCTAGAAGTCCAAATGCCCGCTAGGTAACCTAGACACTCCAAGTGCCCGCTAGGTTACCTGCATATTCCAAGTACCCGTCCGTTAACTTAGATACTCCAAGTGCCCACTAGATAACCTACATAGTCCAAGTGCCCGCTAGGGATCCTTCATAATCCAAGTGCCTGCTAGGTAACCTAGATAGTCCAAGTGCCCGCTGGTTAACCTAGATAGTCCTAGTGCCCGTTAGTTAACCTAGATAGTCCAAGTGCGCGCTAGGGTATGTACATGGTTCAAGGTCCGCTAGTTAACCTAGATAGTCCAAGTGCCCGCTAGTTAACCTACATAGTAAAAGAGCCCGCTAGTTGACCTAGATAGTCCAAGTGCCCGCTAGTTAACCTAGATAGTCAAAGTGCCCGCTAGTTAACCTAAATAGTACAAATGTCCGATAGGGATCCTACATAGTTCAAGTGCCCGCTAGGTAACCTACATAGTCCAAGTGCCCGATAGGGAACCTACATAAACCAAGTGCCCGATAGAGAACCTACATAATCCAAGTGCCCGCTAGGGAACCTACATAGTCCAAGTGCCCGCTAGGCAACCTACATAGTCCAAGTGCCCGTTAGTTAACCTAGATAGTCAAAGTGCCTGCTAGGTAACCTAGATAGTCCAAGTGCCCGCTAGGTAACCTACATAGTCCAAGTTCCCGTTTGGTAACCTAAATAGTCCAAATGCCCGCTAGGGAAACTACATAGTCCAAGTGCCCGCTAGTTAACCTAGATAGTCCAAGTGCCTGCTAGTAAACCTACATAATCAATTGGCCCGCTAGTTAACCTAGATCGTGCAAGTGTCCGCTAGTTAACCTACATAGTCCAAGTGCCCGATAGGTAACCTAGATAGTCCAAGTGCCCGTTAGGGATCCTTCTTAATCCAAATGCCTGCTAGGTAACCTAGATAGTCCAAGTGCCCACTAGGGGACGTACATAGTCCAAGTGCCCGCTAGGTAACCTAGATAGTCCAAGTGCGCACTAGGGTATGTACATAGTCCGAGTGCCTGGTAGGAAACCTAGATAGTCCAAGTGCCCGCTAGTTAACCTACATAGTCCAAGGGCCCGCTAGTTAAGCTACATAGTCCAAGGTCCGCTAGTTAACCTAGATAGTCCACGTGCCCGCAAGTTAACCTACATAGTACAAGGGCCCACTAGTTGGCCTAGATAGTCCAAGTGCCTGCTAGTTAACCTAGATAGTCAAAGTGCCCGCTAGTTAACCTACGTAGTACAAATGTCCGATAGGGATCCTACATAGTCCAATTGCCCGCTAGGTAACCTACATAGTCCAAGTGCCCGTTCGTTAACCTAGATAGTCCAAATGCGCGCTAGGGTATGTACATAGTCCAAGTGCCTGCTAGGAATCCGAGATAGTCCAAGTGCCCGCTAGTTAACCTACATAGTCCAAGGGCACGCTAGTTGACCTAGATAGTCCAAGTGCCTGCTAGGAAACCCAGATAGTCCATGTGCCCGCTAGTTAACCTACATAGTCCAAGGGCACGCTAGGTAACTTACATAGTCCAAGTTCCCGATGGTAACCTAAATAGTCAAATGCCCGCTAGGGAAACTACATAGTCCAAGTGCCTGCTAGTTAACCTAGATAGTCGAAGTTCCTGCTATTAAACCTGCATAATCCAAGGGCCCGCTAGTTAACCTACAGAGGGCAAGGGCCGCTAGTTAAACTAGATCGTGCAAGTGTCCGCTAGTTAACCTACATAGTCCACGTGCCTGCTAGGTAACCTAGAAAGTCCAAGTGCCCTCTAGGGATCCTTCATAATCCAAGTGCTCGCTAGTTAACCTACATAGTCCAAGTGCCCGCTATGTAACCTAGATAGTCAAAGTGCCCGTTAGGTAACCTAGATAGTCCACGTGCCCCCTAGGTAACTTACATTGTCCAAGTTCCCACTAGGTGACCTAGATACTCAAAGTGCCCGTTACCTAACCTAGATAGTCCAAATGCCAGGTAAGCAACCTACATAGTCCAAGTGCCCGTTCGTTAACCTAGAAGTCCAAGTGCCCGCTAGGTAACCTAGACACTCCAAGTGCCCGCTAGGTTACCTGCATATTCCAAGTGCCCGTCCGTTAACTTAGATAGTCCAAGTGCCCACTAGATAACCTACATAGTCCAAGTGCCCGCTAGGGATCCTTCATAATCCAAGTGCCTGCTAGGTAACCTAGATAGTCCAAGTGCCCGCTGGTTAACCTAGATAGTCCTAGTGCCCGTTAGTTAACCTAGATAGTCCAAGTGCGCCCTAGGGTATGTACATGGTTCAAGGTCCGCTAGTTAACCTAGATAGTCCAAGTGCCCGCTAGTTAACCTACATAGTAAAAGAGCCCGCTAGTTGACCTAGATAGTCCAAGTGCCCGCTAGTTAACCTAGATAGTCAAAGTGCCCGCTAGTTAACCTAAATAGTACAAATGTCCGATAGGGATGCTACATAGTTCAAGTGCCCGCTAGGTAACCTACATAGTCCAAGTGCCCGATAGGGAACCTACATAATCCAAGTGCCCGATAGAGAACCTACATAATCCAAGTGCCCGCTAGGGAACCTACATAGTCCAAGTGCCCGCTAGGCAACCTACATAGTCCAAGTGCCCGTTAGTTAACCTAGATAGTCAAAGTGCCTGCTAGGTAACCTAGATAGTCCAAGTGCCCGCTAGGTAACCTACATAGTCCAAGTTCCCGTTTGGTAACCTAAATAGTCCAAATGCCCGCTAGGGAAACTACATAGTCCAAGTGCCCGCTAGTTAACCTAGATAGTCCAAGTGCCTGCTAGTAAACCTACATAATCAATTGGCCCGCTAGTTAACCTAGATCGTGCAAGTGTCCGCTAGTTAACCTACATAGTCCAAGTGCCCGATAGGTAACCTAGATAGTCCAAGTGCCCGTTAGGGATCCTTCTTAATCCAAATGCCTGCTAGGTAACCTAGATAGTCCAAGTGCCCACTAGGGGACGTACATAGTCCAAGTGCCCGCTAGGTAACCTAGATAGTCCAAGTGCGCACTAGGGTATGTACATAGTCCGAGTGCCTGGTAGGAAACCTAGATAGTCCAAGTGCCCGCTAGTTAACCTACATAGTCCAAGGGCCCGCTAGTTAAGCTACATAGTCCAAGGTCCGCTAGTTAACCTAGATAGTCCACGTGCCCGCAAGTTAACCTACATAGTACAAGGGCCCACTAGTTGGCCTAGATAGTCCAAGTGCCTGCTAGTTAACCTAGATAGTCAAAGTGCCCGCTAGTTAACCTACGTAGTACAAATGTCCGATAGGGATCCTACATAGTCCAATTGCCCGCTAGGTAACCTACATAGTACAAGTGCCCGTTCGTTAACCTAGATAGTCCAAATGCGCGCTAGGGTATGTACATAGTCCAAGTGCCTGCTAGGAATCCGAGATAGTCCAAGTGCCCGCTAGTTAACCTACATAGTCCAAGGGCACGCTAGGTAAACTACATAGTCTAAGGTCCGATAGATAACCTAGATAGTCCAAGAGTCCGCTATATAACCTATATAGTACAAGGTCCCGCTAATTGACCTAGATAGTCCAAGTGCCTGCTAGGAAACCTAGATAGTCCAAGTGCCCGCTAGTTAACCTACATAGTCCAAGGGCACGCTAGGTAACCTACATAGTCCAAGTTCCCGATGGTAACCTAAATAGTCAAATGCCCGCTAGGGAAACTACATAGTCCAAGTGCCTGCTAGTTAACCTAGATAGTCGAAGTTCCTGCTATTAAACCTGCATAATCCAAGGGCCCGCTAGTTAACCTACAGAGGGCAAGGGCCGCTAGTTAAACTAGATCGTGCAAGTGTCCGCTAGTTAACCTACATAGTCCACGTGCCTGCTAGGTAACCTAGAAAGTCCAAGTGCCCTCTAGGGATCCTTCATAATCCAAGTGCTCGCTAGTTAACCTACATAGTCCAAGTGCCCGCTATGTAACCTAGATAGTCAAAGTGCCCGTTAGGTAACCTAGATAGTCCACGTGCCCCCTAGGTAACTCACATTGTCCAAGTTCCCACTAGGTGACCTAGATACTCAAAGTGCCCGTTACCTAACCTAGATAGTCCAAATGCCAGGTAAGCAACCTACATAGTCCAAGTGCCCGTTCGTTAACCTAGAAGTCCAAGTGCCCGCTAGGTAACCTAGACACTCCAAGTGCCCGCTAGGTTACCTGCATATTCCAAGTGCCCGTCCGTTAACTTAGATAGTCCAAGTGCCCACTAGGTAACTTACATAGTCCAAGTGCCCGTTAGGGATCCTTCTTAATCCAAATGCCTGCTAGGTAACCTAGATAGTCCAAGTGCCCACTAGGGGACGTACATAGTCCAAGTGCCCGCTAGGTAACCTAGATAGTCCAAGTGCGCACTAGGGTATGTACATAGTCCGAGTGCCTGGTAGGAAACCTAGATAGTCCAAGTGCCCGCTAGTTAACCTACATAGTCCAAGGGCCCGCTAGTTAAGCTACATAGTCCAAGGTCCGCTAGTTAACCTAGATAGTCCACGTGCCCGCAAGTTAACCTACATAGTACAAGGGCCCGCTAGTTGGCCTAGATAGTCCAAGTGCCTGCTAGTTAACCTAGATAGTCAAAGTGCCCGCTAGTTAACCTACGTAGTACAAATGTCCGATAGGGATCCTACATAGTCCAATTGCCCGCTAGGTAACCTACATAGTCCAAGTGCCCGTTCGTTAACCTAGATTGTCCAAATGCGCGCTAGGGTATGTACATAGTCCAAGTGCCTGCTAGGAATCCGAGATAGTCCAAGTGCCCGCTAGTTAACCTACATAGTCCAAGGGCACGCTAGGTAAACTACATAGTCTAAGGTCTGATAGATAACCTAGATAGTCCAAGAGTCCGCTATATAACCTATTTAGTACAAGGTCCCGCTAATTGACCTAGATAGTCCAAGTGCCTGCTAGGAAACCTAGATAGTCCAAGTGCCCGCTAGTTAACCTACATAGTCCAAGGGCACGCTAGGTAACCTACATAGTCCAAGTTCCCGATGGTAACCTAAATAGTCAAATGCCCGCTAGGGAAACTACATAGTCCAAGTGCCTGCTAGTTAACCTAGATAGTCGAATTTCCTGCTATTAAACCTGCATAATCCAAGGGCCCGCTAGTTAACCTACAGAGTGCAAGGGCCGCTAGTTAAACTAGATCGTGCAAGTGTCCGCTAGTTAACCTACATAGTCCACGTGCCTGCTAGGTAACCTAGAAAGTCCAAGTGCCCTCTAGGGATCCTTCATAATCCAAGTGCTCGCTAGTTAACCTACATAGTCCAAGTGCCCGCTATGTAACCTAGATAGTCAAAGTGCCCGTGAGGTAACCTAGATAGTCCAAGTGCCCGCTAGGTATCTTACATTGTCCAAGTTCCAGCTAGGTAACCTAGATAGTCCAATTGCCCGTTACCTAACCTATATAGTCCAAGTGCCCGCTAAGCAACCTACATAGTCCAAGTGCCCGTTCGTTAACCTAGAAGTCCAAGTGCCCGCTAGGTAACCTAAACAGTCCAAGTGCCCGCTAGGTTACCTGAATATTCCAAGTGCCCATTCGTTAACTTAGATCGTCCAAGTGCCCACTAGGTAACCTACATAGTCCATGTGCCTGCTAGGTAACCTATATATTCCAAGTGCCCGCTAGGTCACCTAGATAGTCCAAGGGCCCGCTAGTTAAACTACAAAATCCAAGGACTCACTTGTTAACTTTGATAGTCCAAGTGCCCGCTAGTGAACCTAGATAGTCCAAGTGCCCGCTAGTTAAACTAGATTGTCCAAGTGCCCGCTAGGGATCCTTCACAATCCAAGTGCCTGCTAGGTAACCTTGATTGTCCAAGTGGCCGCTAGTTAACCTAGATAGTCCTAGTGCCCGTTAGTTAACCTAGATAGTCCAATTGCCCACTAGGGGACGTACATAGTCCAAGTGCCCGCTAGGTAACCTAGATAGTCCAAGTGCTCGCTAAGGTATGTACATAGTCCAAGTGCCTGCTAGGAAACCTAGATAGTCCAACTGCCCGCTAGTTAACCTACATAGTCCAAGTGCCCATTCGTTAACCTAGATAGTCCAAGTGCCCGCTAGGTAACCTAGACCATCCAAGTGCCCGCTAGGTTCCCTACATAGTCCAAGTGCCCGTTTTTTAACCTAGATAGTCCAAGTGCCCGCTAGGTTACCTAGACAGTCCAAGTGCCCGCTAGTTAACCTACATAGTCCAAGTGCCCGATAGGGAACCTACATAATCCAAATGCCCGATAGGGAACCTACATAATCCAAGTGCCCGCTAGGGAACCTACATAGTCCAAGTGCCCGCTAGGCAACCTACATTGTCCACGTGCCCGTTAGTTAACATAGATAATCCAAGTGCCCGCTAGTTAAACTACATAGTCCAAGGTCCGCTAGTTGACCTAGGTAGTCAAAGTGCCCGCTAGTTAACCTAAGTAGTACAAATGTCCGATAGGGATCTTACATAGTCCAAGTGCCCGCTAGGTAACCTACATAGTCCAAGTGCCCATTCGTTAACCTAGATAGTCCAAGTGCCCGCTAGGTAACCTAGACAATCCAAGTGCCCGCTAGGTTCCCTACACAGTCCAAGTGCCCGTTTTTTAACCTAGATAGTCCAAGTGCCCGCTAGGTTACCTAGACAGTCCAAGTGCCCGCTAGTTAACCTACATAGTCCAAGTGCCCGATAGGGAACCTACATAATCCAAGTGCCCGATAGGGAACCTACATAATCCAAGTGCCCGCTAGGGAACCTACATAGTCCAAGTGCCCGCTAGGCAACCTACATTGTCCACGTGCCCGTTAGTTAACATAGATAGTCCAAGTGCCCGCTAGTTAAACTACATAGTCCAAGGTCCGCTAGTTGACCTAGATAGTCAAAGTGCCCGCTAGTTAATCTAAGTAGTACAAATGTCCGATAGGGATCTTACATAGTCCAAGTAGCCGCTAGGTAACCTAGATAGTCCAAGTGCCCATTCATTAACCTAGATAGTCAAAGTGCCCGCTAGGTAACCTAGACAGTCCAAGTGCCCGCTAGGTTACCTACATAGTCCAAGTGCCCGTTCTTTAACCTGATAGTCCAATTGCCCGCTAGGTTACCTAGACAGTTCAAGTGCCCGCTAGTTAACCTACATAGTGAAAGTGCCCGATAGGGAACCTTCGTAATCCAAGTGTCCGATAGGGAACCTACATAGTCCAAGTGCCCGTTCGTTAACCTAGATAGTCAAAGTGCCCGCTACGTAACCTAGACAGTCCAAATGCCCGCAAGGTTACCTACATAGTCTAAGTGCCGGTTCTTTAACCTAGATAGTCCAAGTGCCCGCTAGGTTACCTAGACAGTCCAAGTGCCCGCTAGTTAACCTACATAATCCAAGTGCACCATAGGGAACCTACATAATCCAAGTGCCCGATAGGGAACCTACATAATCCAAGTGCGCGCTAGGCAACCTACATAGTCCAAGTGCCCGCTAGGCAACCTACATAGTCCAAGTGCCCGTTAGTTAACCTAGATAGTCAAAGTGCCTGCTAGGTAACCTAGATAGTCCAAGTGCCCGCTAGGTAACCTACATAGTCCAAGTTCCCGATGGTAACCTAAATAGTCCAAATGCCCGCTAGAAAAATTACATAGTCCAAGTGCCCGCTAGTTAACCTAGATAGTCCAAGTGCCTGCTAGTAAACCTACATAATCCATGGGCCCGCTAGTTAACCTACATAGTGCAATGGCCCGCTACTTAACCTAGATAGCGCAAGTGTCCACTTGTTAACCTACATAGTCCACGTGCCCGCCAGGTAACCTAGATAGTCCAAGTGCCCGCTAGGGATCCTTCATAATCCAAGTGCCTGCTAGGTAACCTAGATAGTCCAAGAGCCCGCTAGTTAACCTAGATAGTCCTAGTGGCCGCTAGTTAACCTAGATAGTCCAAGTGCGCGCTAGGGTATGTACATGGTTCAAGGTCCGCTAGGTAACCTAGATAGTCCAAGTGCCCGCTAGTTAACCTACATAGTACAAGAGCCCGCTAGTTGACCTAGATAGTCCAAGTGCCCTCTAGTTAACCTAGATAGTCAAAGTGCCCGCTGGTTAACCTAAGTAGTACATATGTCCGATAGGGATCCTACATAGTTCAAGTGCCCGCTAGGTAACCTACATAGTCCAAGTGCCCGATAGGGAACCTACATAATCCAAGTGCCCGCTAGGGAACCTACATAATCCAAGTGCCCGCTAGGGAACCTACATAATCCAAGTGCCCGCTATGCAACCTAAATAGTCCAAGTGCCCGTTAGTTAACCTAGATAGTCAAAGTGCCTGCTAGGTAACCTAGATAGTCCAAGTGCCCGCTAGGTAACCTACATAGTCCAAGTTCCCGTTTGGTAACCTAAATAGTCCAAATGCCCGCTAGGGAAACTACATAGTCCAAGTGCCCGCTAGTTAACCTAGATAGTCCAAGTGCCTGCTAGTAAACCTACATAATCCATGGGCCCGCTAGTTAACCTAGATCATGCAAGTGTCCGCTAGTTAACCAATATAGTCCAAGTGCCCGATAGGTAACCTAGATAGTCCAAGTGCCCGTTAGGGATCCTTCTTAATCCAAATGCCTGCTAGGTAACCTAGATAGTCCAAGTGCCCGCTAGTTGACCTAGATAGTCCTAGTGCCTGTTAGTTAACCTAGATAGTCCAAGTGCCCACTAGGGGACGTACATAGTCCAAGTGCCCGCTAGGTAACCTAGATAGTCCAAGTGCGCACTAGGGTATGTACATAGTCCGAGTGCCCGGTAGGAAACCTAGATAGTCCAAGTGCCCGCTAGTTAACCTACATAGTCCAAGGGCCCGCTAGTTAAGCTACATAGTCCAAGGTCCGCTAGTTAACCTAGATAGTCCACGTGCCCGCTAGTTAACCTACATAGTACAAGGGCCCGCTAGTTGGCCTAGATAGTCCAAGTGCCTGCTAGTTAACCTAGATAGTCAAAGTGCCCACTAGTTAACCTACCTAATACAAAAGTCCGATAGGGATCCTACATAGTCCAATTGCCCGCTAGGTAACCTACATAGTCCAAGTGCCCGTTCGTTAACTTAGATAGTCCAAGTGCGCGCTAGGGTATGTACATAGTCCAAGTGCCTGCTAGGAAACCGAGATAGTCCAAGTGCCCGCTAGTTAACCTACATAGTCCAAGGGCACGCTAGGTAAACTACATAGTCTTTGGTCCGATAGATAACCTAGATAGTCCAAGTGCCCGCTATATAACCTACATAGTACAAGGTTCCGCTAGTTGACCTAGATAGTCCAAGTGCCTGCTAGGAAACCTAGATAGTCCAAGTGCCCGCTAGTTAACCTACATAGTCCAAGGGCACGCTAGGTAACCTACATAGTCCAAGTTCCCGATGGTAACCTAAATAGTCAAATGCCCGCTAGGGAAACTACATAGTCCAAGTGCCTGCTAGTTAACCTAGATAGTCCAAGTTCCTGCTATTAAACCTGCATAATCCAAGGGCCCGCTAGTTAACCTACAGAGTGCAAGAGCCGCTAGTTAAACTAGATCGTGCAAGTGTCCGCTAGTTAACCTACATAGTCCACGTGCCTGCTAGGTAACCTAGAAAGTACAAGGGCCCGCTAGGGATCCTTCATAATCCAAGTGCTCGCTAGTTAACCTACATAGTCCAAGTGCCCGCTATGTAACCTAGATAGTCAAAGTGCCCGTTAGGTAACCTAGATAGTCCAAGTGCCCGGTAGGTAACTTACATTGTCCAAGTTCCAGCTAGTTAACCTAGATAGTCCAAGTGCCCGTTACCTAACCTATATAGTCCAAGTGCCCGCTAAGCAACCTACATAGTCCAAGTGCCCGTTCGTTAACCTAGAAGTCCACGAGCCCGCTAGGTAACCTAGACAGTCCAAGTGCCCGCTAGGTTACCTGCATATTCCAAGTGCCCATTCGTTTACTTAGATCGTCCAAGTGCCCACTAGGTAACCTACATAGTCCATGTGCCCGCTAGGTAACCTATATAGTCCAAGTGCCCGCTAGGTCACCTAGATAGTCCAAGGGCCCGATAGTTAACCTACAAAATCGAAGGGCTCACTTGTTAACTTTGATAGTCCAAGTGCCCGCTAGTGAACCTAGATCGTCCAAGTGCCCGCTAGTTAAACTAGATTGTCCAAGTGCCCGCTAGGGATCCTTCACAATCCAAGGGCCTGCTAGGTAACCTAGATAGTCCAAGTGGCCGCTAGTTAACCTAGATAGTCCTAGTGCCCGTTAGTTAACCTAGATAGTCCAATTGCCCACTAGGGGACGTACATATTCCAAGTGCCCGCGAGGTAACCTAGATAGTCCAAGTGCTCGCTAAGGTATGTACATAGTCCAAGTGCCTGCTAGGAAACCTAGATAGTCCAAGTGCCCGCTAGTTAACCTACATAGTCCAAGGTCCGCTAGTTGACCTAGATAGTCAAAGTGCCCGCTAGTTAACCTAAGTAGTACAAATGTCCGATAGGGATCTTACATAGTCCAAGTGCCCGCTAGGTAACCTACATAGTCCAAGTGCCCATTCGTTAACCTAGATAGTCAAAGTGGCCGCTAGGTAACCTAGACAATCCAAGTGCCCGCTAGGTTACCTACATAGTCCAAGTGCCCGTTCTTTAACCTAGATAGTCCAATTGCCCGCTAGGTTACCTAGACAGTTCAAGTGCCCGCTAGTTAACCTACATAGTCCAAGTGCCCGATAGGGAACCTACGTAATCCAAGTGCCCGATAGTGAACCTACATAATCCAAGTGCCCGCTAGGGAACCTACATAGTCCAAGTGCCCGATAGGCAACCTACATTGTCCAAGTGCCCGTTAGTTAACCTAGATAGTCAAAGTGCCTGCTAGGTAACCTAGATAGTCCAAGGGCCCGCTAGGTAACCTATATAGTCCAAGTTCCCGCTTGGTAACCTACATAGTCCAAATGCCCGCTAGGGAAACTACATAGTCCGAGTGCCCGCTAGTTAACCTAGATAGTCCAAGTGCCTGCTAGTAAACGTACATAATCCATGGGCCCGCTAACTAACCTACATAGTGCAAGGGCCCGCTTGTTAACCTACATAGTACAAGGGCCCGCTAGTTGGCCTAGATAGTCCAAGTGTCTGCTAGTTAACCTAGATATTCAAAGTGCCCGCTAGTTAACCTAAGTAGTACAAATATCCAATAGGGATCTTACATAATCCAAGTGCTCGCTAGGTAACCTACATAGTCCAAGTGCCCATTCGTTAACCTAGATAGTCAAAGTGCCCGCTAGGCAACCTACATAGTCCAAGTGCCCGTTAGTTAACCTAGATAGTCCAAGTGCCCGTTAGTTAACCTAGATAGTCAAAGTGCCTGCTAGGTAACCTACATAGTCCAAGTTCCCGCTTGGTAACCTAAATAGTCCAAATGCCCGCTAGGGAAACTACATAGTCCAAGTGCTCGCTAGTTAACCTAGATAGTCCATGTGCCTGCTAGTAAACCTACATAATCCATGGACCCGCCAGTTAACCTACATAGTGGAAGGGCCGCTTGTTAAACTACATAGTCCAAGGTCCGCTAGTTAACCTAGATAGTCCACGTGCCCGCTAGTTAACCTACATAGTACAAGGGCCCTCTAGTTGGCCTAGATAGTCTAAGTGCCTGCTAGTTAACCTAGATAGTCAAAGTGCCCGCTAGTTAACCTAAATAGTACAAATGTCCGATAGGGATCCTACATAGTCCAAGTGCCCGGTAGGTAACCTACATAGTCCAAGTGCCCGTTCGTTAACCTAGATAATCAAAGTGCCCGCTAGGTAACCTAGACAGTCCTAGTGCCCGCTAGGTTACCTACATAGTCCAAGTGCCGGTTCTTTAACCTAGATAGTCCAAGTGCCCGCTAGGTTACCTAGACAGTCCAAGTGACCGCTAGTTAACCTACATAGTCCAAGTGCACGATAGGGAACCTACATAATCCAAGTGCCCGATAGGGAACCTACATAATCCAAGTGCCCGCTAGGCAACCTACATAGTCCAAGTGCCCGCTAGGCAACCTACATAGTCCAAGTGCCCGTTAGTTAACTTAGATAGTCAAAGTGCCTGCTAGGTAACCTAGATAGTCCAAGTGCCCGCTAGGTAACCTACATAGTCCAAGTTCCCGATGGTAACCTAAATAGTCCAAATGCCCGCTAGGAAAACTACATAGTCCAAGTGCCCGCTAGTTAACCTAGATAGTCCAAGTGCCTGCTAGTAAACCTACATAATCCATGGGCCCGCTAGTTAACCTACATAGTGCAAGGGGCCGCTAGTTAACCTAGATCATGCAAGTGTCCACTAGTTAACCTACATAGTCCACGTGCCCGCTAGGTAACCTAGATAGTCCAAGTGCCCTCTAGGGATCCTTCATAATCCAAGTGCCTGCTAGGTAACCTAGATAGTCCAAGTGCCTGCTAGGTAACCTAGAGTCCAAGTGCTCGCTAGTTAACCTACATAGTCCAAGTGCCCGCTATGTAACCTAGACAGTCAAAGTGCCCGTTAGGTAACCTAGATAGTCCAAGTGTCTCCTAGGTAACTTACATTGTCCAAGTTCCCACTAGGTGACCTAGATACTCAAAGTGCCCGTTACCTAACCTAGATAGTCCAAATGCCAGGTAAGCAACCTACATAGTCCAAGTGCCCGTTCGTTAACCTAGAAGTCCAAGTGCCCGCTAGGTAACCTAGACACTCCAAGTGCCCGCTAGGTTACCTGCATATTCCAAGTGCCCGTTCGTTAACTTAGATAGTCCAAGTGCCCACTAGGTAACCTACATAGTCCAAGTGCCCGCTAGGGATCCTTCATACTCCAAATGCCTGCTAGGTAACCTAGATAGTCCAAGTGCCCGCTGGTTAACCTAGATAGTCCTAGTGCCCGTTAGTTAACCTAGATAGTCCAAGTGCGCGCTAGTTAACCTACATAGCCCAAGGTCCATTAGTTAACCTAGATAGTCCAAGTGCCCGCTAGTTAACCTTCATAGTACAAGAGCCCGCTAGTTGACCTAGATAGTCCAAGTGCCCGCTATTTAACCTAGATAGTCAAATTGACCGCTAGTTAACCTAAGTAGTACAAATGTCCGATAGGGATCCTACATAGTTCAAGTGCCCGCTAGGTAACCTACATAGTCCAAGTGCCCGATAGGGAACCTACATAATCCAAGTGCCCGATAGGGAACCTACATAATCCAAGTGCCCGCTAGGGAACCTACATAGTTCAAGTGCCCGCTAGGCAGCCTACATAGTCCAAGTGCCCGTTAGTTAACCTAGATAGTCCAAGTGCCCGCTAGGTAACCTACATAGTCCAAGTTCCCGTTTGGTAACCTAAACAGTCCAAGTTCCCGATGGTAACCTAAATAGTCAAATGCCCGCTAGGGAAACTACATAGTCCAAGTGCCTGCTAGTTAACCTAGATAGTCCAAGTTCCTGCTATTAAACCTGCATAATCCAAGGGCCCGCTAGTTAACCTACAGAGTGCAAGAGCCGCTAGTTAAACTAGATCGTGCAAGTGTCCGCTAGTTAACCTACATAGTCCACGTGCCTGCTAGGTAACCTAGAAAGTACAAGGGCCCGCTAGGGATCCTTCATAATCCAAGTGCTCGCTAGTTAACCTACATAGTCCAAGTGCCCGCTATGTAACCTAGATAGTCAAAGTGCCCGTTAGGTAACCTAGATAGTCCAAGTGCCCGGTAGGTAACTTACATTGTCCAAGTTCCAGCTAGGTAACCTAGATATTCCAAGTGCCCGTTACCTAACCTATATAGTCCAAGTGCCCGCTAAGCAACCTACATAGTCCAAGTGCCCGTTCGTTAACCTAGAAGTCCACGAGCCCGCTAGGTAACCTAGACAGTCCAAGTGCCCGCTAGGTTACCTGCATATTCCAAGTGCCCATTCGTTTACTTAGATCGTCCAAGTGCCCACTAGGTAACCTACATAGTCCATGTGCCCGCTAGGTAACCTATATAGTCCAAGTGCCCGCTAGGTCACCTAGATAGTCCAAGGGCCCGCTAGTTAACCTACAAAATCGAAGGGCTCACTTGTTAACTTTGATAGTCCAAGTGCCCGCTAGTGAACCTAGATCGTCCAAGTGCCCGCTAGTTAAACTAGATTGTCCAAGTGCCCGCTAGGGATCCTTCACAATCCAAGGGCCTGCTAGGTAACCTAGATAGTCCAAGTGGCCGCTAGTTAACCTAGATAGTCCTAGTGCCCGTTAGTTAACCTAGATAGTCCAATTGCCCACTAGGGGACGTACATATTCCAAGTGCCCTCGAGGTAACCTAGATAGTCCAAGTGCTCGCTAAGGTATGTACATAGTCCAAGTGCCTGCTAGGAAACCTAGATAGTCCAAGTGCCCGCTAGTTAACCTACATAGTCCAAGGTCCGCTAGTTGACCTAGATAGTCAAAGTGCCCGCTAGTTAACCTAAGTAGTACAAATGTCCGATAGGGATCTTACATAGTCCAAGTGCCCGCTAGGTAACCTACATAGTCCAAGTGCCCATTCGTTAACCTAGATAGTCAAAGTGGCCGCTAGGTAACCTAGACAATCCAAGTGCCCGCTAGGTTACCTACATAGTCCAAGTGCCCGTTCTTTAACCTAGATAGTCCAATTGCCCGCTAGGTTACCTAGACAGTTCAAGTGCCCGCTAGTTAACCTACATAGTCCAAGTGCCCGATAGGGAACCTACGTAATCCAAGTGCCCGATAGTGAACCTACATAATCCAAGTGCCCGCTAGGGAACCTACATAGTCCAAGTGCCCGATAGGCAACCTACATTGTCCAAGTGCCCGTTAGTTAACCTAGATAGTCAAAGTGCCTGCTAGGTAACCTAGATAGTCCAAGGGCCCGCTAGGTAACCTATATAGTCCAAGTTCCCGCTTGGTAACCTACATAGTCCAAATGCCCGCTAGGGAAACTACATAGTCCGAGTGCCCGCTAGTTAACCTAGATAGTCCAAGTGCCTGCTAGTAAAAGTACATAATCCATGGGCCCGCTAACTAACCTACATAGTGCAAGGGCCCGCTTGTTAACCTACATAGTACAAGGGCCCGCTAGTTGGCCTAGATAGTCCAAGTGTCTGCTAGTTAACCTAGATATTCAAAGTGCCCGCTAGTTAACCTAAGTAGTACAAATATCCAATAGGGATCTTACATAATCCAAGTGCTCGCTAGGTAACCTACATAGTCCAAGTGCCCATTCGTTAACCTAGATAGTCAAAGTGCCCGCTAGGCAACCTACATAGTCCAAGTGCCCGTTAGTTAACCTAGATAGTCAAAGTGCCTGCTAGGTAACCTACATAGTCCAAGTTCCCGCTTGGTAACCTAAATAGTCCAAATGCCCGCTAGGGAAACTACATAGTCCAAGTGCTCGCTAGTTAACCTAGATAGTCCATGTGCCTGCTAGTAAACCTACATAATCCATGGACCCGCCAGTTAACCTACATAGTGGAAGGGCCGCTTGTTAAACTACATAGTCCAAGGTCCGCTAGTTAACCTAGATAGTCCACGTGCCCGCTAGTTAACCTACATAGTACAAGGGCCCTCTAGTTGGCCTAGATAGTCTAAGTGCCTGCTAGTTAACCTAGATAGTCAAAGTGCCCGCTAGTTAACCTAAATAGTACAAATGTCCGATAGGGATCCTACATAGTCCAAGTGCCCGGTAGGTAACCTACATAGTCCAAGTGCCCGTTCGTTAACCTAGATAATCAAAGTGCCCGCTAGGTAACCTAGACAGTCCTAGTGCCCGCTAGGTTACCTACATAGTCCAAGTGCCGGTTCTTTAACCTAGATAGTCCAAGTGCCCGCTAGGTTACCTAGACAGTCCAAGTGACCGCTAGTTAACCTACATAGTCCAAGTGCACGATAGGGAACCTACATAATCCAAGTGCCCGATAGGGAACCTACATAATCCAAGTGCCCGCTAGGCAACCTACATAGTCCAAGTGCCCGCTAGGCAACCTACATAGTCCAAGTGCCCGTTAGTTAACTTAGATAGTCAAAGTGCCTGCTAGGTAACCTAGATAGTCCAAGTGCCCGCTAGTTAACCTAGATAGTCCAAGTGCCTGCTAGTAAACCTACATAATCCATGGGCCCGCTAGTTAACCTACATAGTGCAAAGGGCCGCTAGTTAACCTAGATCATGCAAGTGTCCACTAGTTAACCTACATAGTCCACGTGCCCGCTAGGTAACCTAGATAGTCCAAGTGCCCTCTAGGGATCCTTCATAATCCAAGTGCCTGCTAGGTAACCTAGATAGTCCAAGTGCCTGCTAGGTAACCTAGAGTCCAAGTGCTCGCTAGTTAACCTACATAGTCCAAGTGCCCGCTATGTAACCTAGATAGTCAAAGTGCCCGTTAGGTAACCTAGATAGTCCAAGTGTCTCCTAGGTAACTTACATTGTCCAAGTTCCCACTAGGTGACCTAGATACTCAAAGTGCCCGTTACCTAACCTAGATAGTCCAAATGCCAGGTAAGCAACCTACATAGTCCAAGTGCCCGTTCGTTAACCTAGAAGTCCAAGTGCCCGCTAGGTAACCTAGACACTCCAAGTGCCCGCTAGGTTACCTGCATATTCCAAGTGCCCGTTCGTTAACTTAGATAGTCCAAGTGCCCACTAGGTAACCTACATAGTCCAAGTGCCCGCTAGGGATCCTTCATACTCCAAATGCCTGCTAGGTAACCTAGATAGTCCAAGTGCCCGCTGGTTAACCTAGATAGTCCTAGTGCCCGTTAGATAACCTAGATAGTCCAAGTACGCGCTAGTTAACCTACATAGCCCAAGGTCCATTAGTTAACCTAGATAGTCCAAGTGCCCGCTAGTTAACCTACATAGTACAAGAGCCCGCTAGTTGACCTAGATAGTCCAAGTGCCCGCTATTTAACCTAGATAGTCAAAGTGCCCGCTGGTTAACCTAAGTAGTACATATGTCCGATAGGGATCCTACATAGTTCAAGTGCCCGCTAGGTAACCTACATAGTCCAAGTGCCCGATAGGGAACCTACATAATCCAAGTGCCCGATAGGGAACCTACATAATCCAAGTGCCCGCTAGGGAACCTACATAATCCAAGTGCCCGCTAGGGAACCTACATAGTTCAAGTGCCCGCTAGGCAGCCTACATAGTCCAAGTGCCCGTTAGTTAACCTAGATAGTCAAAGTGCCTGCTAGGTAACCTAGATAGTCCAAGTGCCCGCTAGGTAACCTACATAGTCCAAGTTCCCGTTTGGTAACCTAAACAGTCCAAATGCCCGCTAGGGAAACTACATAGTCCAAGTGCCCGCTAGTTAACCTAGATAGTCCAAGTGCCTGCTAGTAAACCTTCATAATCCATGGGCCCGCTAGTTAACCTAGATCGTGCAAGTGTCCGCTAGTTAAACTACATAGTCCAAGTGCCCGATAGGTAACCTAGATAGTCCAAGTGCCCGTTAGGGAACCTTCTTAATCCAAATGACTGCTAGGTAACCTAGATAGTCCAAGTGCCCGCTAGTTGACCTAGATAGTCCTAGTGCCCGTTAGTTAACCTAGATAGTCCAAGTGCCCACTAGGGGACGTACATAGTCCAAGTTCCCGCTAGGTAACCTAGATAGTCCAAGTGCGCACTAGGGTATGTACATAGTCCAGGTGCCTGGTAGGAAACCTAGATAGTCCAAGTGCCCGCTAGTTAACCTACATAGCCCAAGGGCCCGCTAGTTAAGCTACATAGTCCAAGGTCCGCTAGTTAACCTAGATAGTCCACGTGCCCGCTAGTTAACCTACATAGTACAAGGGCCCGCTAGTTGGCCTAGATAGTCCAAGTGCCTGCTAGTTAACCTAGATAGTCAAAGTGCCCGCTAGTTAACCTACGTAGTACAAATGTCCGATAGGGATCCTACATAGTCCAATTGCCCGCTAGGTAACCTACATAGTCCAAGTTCCCGATGGTAACCTAAATAGTCAAATGCCCGCTAGGGAAACTACATAGTCCAAGTGCCTGCTAGTTAACTTAGATAGTCCAAGTTCCTGCTATTAAACCTGCATAATCCAAGGGCCCGCTAGTTAACCTACAGAGGGCAAGGGCCGCTAGTTAAACTAGATCGTGCAAGTGTCCGCTAGTTAACCTACATAGTCCACGTGCCTGCTAGGTAACCTAGAAAGTCCAAGTGCCCGCTAGGGATCCTTCATAATCCAAGTGCTCGCTCGTTAACCTACATAGTCCAAGTGCCCGCTATGTAACCTAGATAGTCAAAGTGCCCGTTAGGTAACCTAGATAGTCCAAGTGCCCGGTAGGTAACTTACATTGTCCAAGTTCCAGCTAGGTAACCTAGATAGTCCAAGTGCCCGTTACCTAACCTATATAGTCCAAGTGCCCGCTAAGCAACCTACATAGTCCAAGTGCCCGTTCGTTAACCTAGAAGTCCACGTGCCCGCTAGGTAACCTAGACAGTCCAAGTGCCCGCTAGGTTACCTGCATATTCCAATTGCCCATTCGTTAACTTAGATCGTCCAAGTGCCCACTAGGTAACCTACATAGTCCATGTGCCCGCTAGGTAACCTATATACTCCAAGTGCCCGCTAGGTCACCTAGATAGTCCAAGGGCCCGCTAGTTAAGCTACAAAATCCAAGGGCTCACTTGTTAACTTTGATAGTCCAAATGCTCGCTAGTTAACGTAGATCGTCCAAGTGCCCGCTAGTTAAACTAGATTGTCCAAGTGCCCGCTAGGGATCCTTCATAATCCAAGTGCCTGCTAGGTAACCTAGATAGTCCAAGTGGCCGCTAGTTAACCTAGATAGTCCATGTGCCCGCTAGGGAACCTACATAGTCCAAGTGCTCGCTAAGGTATGTACATAGTCCATGTGCCTGCTAGGAAACCTAGATAGTCCAAGTGCCCGCTAGTTAACCTACATAGTCCAAGGTCCGCTAGTTGACCTAGATAGTCAAAATGCCCGCTAGTTAACCTAAGTATTACAAATGTCCGATAGGGATCTTACATAGTCCAAGTGCCCGCTAGGTAACCTAGACAATCCAATTGCCCGCTAGGTTACCTAGACAGTTCAAGTGCCCGCTTGTTAACCTACATAGTCCAAGTGCCCGATAGGGAACCTACGTAATCCAAGAGCCCGATAAGGAACCTACATAATCCAAGTGCCCGCTAGGGAACCTACATAGTCCTAGTGCCCGCTAGGCAACCTGCATAGTCCAAGTGCCCGTTAGTTAACCTAGATAGTCAAAGTGCCTGCTAGGTAACCTAGATAGTACAAGTGCCCGCTAGGTAACCTACATAGTCCATGTTCCCGCTTGGTAACCTAAATAGTCCAAATGCCCGCTAGGGAAACTACATAGTCCAAGTGCCCGCTAGTTAACCTAGATAGTCCAAGTGTCTGGAGTAAACCTGCATAATCCATGGGCCCGCTAGCTAACATACATAGTGCAAAGGCCCGCTTGTTAACCTACATAGTACAAGGGCCCGCTAGTTGGCCTAGATAGTCCAAGTGTCTGCTAGTTAACCTTGATATTCAAAGTGCCCGCTAGTTAACCTAAGTAGTACAAATGTCCGATAGGGATCTTACATAGTCCAAGTGCCCGCTAGGTAACCTACATAGTCCAAGTGCCCGCTAGTTAACCTAGATAGTCCAAGTGCCTTCTAGTAAACCTACATAATCCATGGGCCCGCTAGTTAACCTACATAATGCAAGGGCCCGCTAGTTAACCTAGATCGTGCAAGTGTCCACTAGTTAACCTACATAGTCCACGTGCCCGCTAGGTAACCTAGATAGTCCAAGTGCCCGCTAGGGATCCTTCAAAATCCAAGTGCCTGCTAGGTAACCTAGATAGTCCAAGTGCCCGCGAGTTAACCTAGATAGTCCTAGTGCCCGTTAGTTAACCTAGATAGTCCAAGTGCCCACTAGGGGACTTACATAGTCCAAGTGCCCACTAGTTAACCTACATAGTCCAAGGTCGCCTAGTTAACCTACATAGTCCAAGTGCCCATTCGTTAACCTAGATAGTCGAAGTGCCCACTAGGTAACCTAGACAATCCAAGTGCCCGCTAGGTTACCTTCATAGTCCAAGTGCCCGTTCTTTAACCTAGATAGACCAATTGCCCGCTAGGTTACCTAGACAGTTCAAGTGCCCGCTAGTTAACCTACATAGTCCAAGTGCCCGATAGGGAACCTATGTAATCCAAGTGCCCGATAGGGAACCTACGTAATCCAAGTGCCCGCTAGGGAACCTACATAGTCCAAGTGCCCGCTAGGCAACCTACATAGTCCAAGTGCCCGTTAGTTAACCTAGATAGTCAAAGTGCCTGATAGGTAAGCTAGATAGTCCAAGTGCCCGCTTGGTAACCTACTTAGTCCAAGTTCCCGCTTGGTAACCTAAATAGTCCAAATACCCGCTAGGGAAACTACATAGTCCAAGTGCCCGCTAGTTAACCTAGATAGTCCAAGTGCCTGCTAGTAAACCTACATAATCCATGGGCCCGCTAGCTAACCTACATAGTGCAAGGGCCCGCTTGTTAACCTACATAGTACAAGGGCCCGCTAGTTGGCCTAGATAGTCCAAGTGTCTGCTAGTTAACCTAGATATTCAAAGTGCCCGCTGGTTAACCTAAGTAGTACAAATGTCCGATAGGGATCTTACAAAGTCCAAGTGCCCCTTCGTTAACCTAGATAGTCAAAGTGCCCGCTAGGGACCCTACATAGTCCAAGTGCCCGCTAGGCAACCTACATAGTCAAAGTGCCCGTTAGTTAACCTAGATAGTCCAAGTGCCCGTTAGTTAACCTAGATAGTCAAAGTGCCTGCTAGGTAACCTACATAGTCCAAGTTCCCGCTTGGTAACCTAAATAGTCCAAATGCCCGCTAGGGAAACTACATAGTCCAAGTGCCCGCTAGTTAACCTAGATAGTCCAAGTGCCTGCTAGTAAACCAACATAATCCATGGGCCCGCTAGTTAACCTACATAGTGCTAGGGCCCGCTTGTTAAACTACATAGTCCATGGTACGCTAGTTAACCTAGATAGTCCACGTGCCCGCTAGTTAACCTACATTGAACAAGGGCCCATTAGTTGGCCTAGATAATCTAAGTGCCTGCTAGTTAACCTAGATAGTCAAAGTGCCCGCTAGTTAACCTAAATAGTACAAATGTCCGATATGGATCCTACATAGTCCAATTGCCCGCTAGGTAACCTACATAGTCCAAGTGCCCGTTCGTTAACCTAGATAATCAAAATGCCCGCTAGGTAACCTAGACAGTCCAAGTGCCCGCTAGGTTACCTACATAGTCCAAGTGCCGGTTCTCTAACCTAGATAGTCCAAGTGCCCGCTAGGTTACCTAGACAGTCCAAGTGCCCGCTAGTTAACCTACATAGTCCAAGTGCACGATAGGGAACCTACATAATCCAAGTGCCCGATAGGGAACCTACATAATCCAAGTGCCCGCTAGGCAACCTACATAGTCCAAGTGCCCGCTAGGCAACCTACATAGTCCAAGTGCCCGTTAGTTAACCTACATAGTCAAAGTGCCTGATAGGTAACCTAGATAGTCCAAGTGCCCGCTAGGTAACCTACATAGTCCAAGTTCCCGATGGTAACCTAAATAGTCCAAATGCCCGCTAGGAAAACTACATAGTCCAAGTGCCCGCTAGTTAACCTAGATAGTCCAAGTGCCTGCTAGTAAACCTACATAATCCATGGGCCCGCTAGTTAACCTACGTAGTGCAAGGGACCGCTAGTTAACCTAGATCGTGCAAGTGTCCACTAGTAAACCTACATAGTCCACGTGCCCGCTAGGTAACCTAGATAGTCCAAGTGCCCGCTAGGGATCCTTCATAATCCAAGTGCCTGCTAGGTAACCTAGATAGTCCAAGTGCCCGCTAGTTAACCTAGATAATCCTAGTGCCCGTTAGTTAACCTAGATAGTCCAAGTGCCCACTAGGGGACTTACATAGTCCAAGTGCCCACTAGTTAACCTACATAGTCCAAGCTCCGCTAGTTAACCTAGATAGTCCAAGTGCCCGCTAGGTAACTTACATAGTCCCAGTGCCGCTAGGTAACCTAGATAGTCCAAGTGCCCGTTCCTTAACCTAGATAGCCCAATTTCCCGCTCTGGTAATCTAGACTGTCCAAGTGTCCACTAGGTTAGCTACATAGTCCAAGTGCCCGTTCGTTAACTTAGATAGTCCAATTGCCCGCTAGGTAACCTAGACTGTCCAAGTGCCCGCTAGGTTACCTACATATTTAAGTGCCCGTTCGTTAACCTAGATAGTCCAAGTGCCCGCTTGGAAAACTACATAGTCCAAGGGCCCGATAGATAACCTAGATAGTCCAAGTGCCTGCTAGGTAACCTAGAGTCCAAGTGCTCGCTAGTTAACCTACATAGTCCAAGTGCCCGCTATGTAACCTAGATAGTCAAAGTGCCCGTTATGTAACCTAGATAGTCCAAGTGCCCCCTAGGTAACTTACATTGTCCAAGTTCCCGCTAGGTGACCTAGATACTCAAAGAGCCCCTTACCTAACCTAGATAGTCCAAATGCCCGCTAAGCAACCTACATAGTCCAAGTGCCCGTTCGTTAACCTAGAAGTCCAAGTGCCCGCAAGGGATCATTCATAATCCAAGTGCCTGTTAGGTAACCTAGATAGTCCAAGTGCCCGCTAGTTAACCTAGATAGTCTTAGTGCCCGTTAGTTAACCTAGATAGTCCAAGTGCCCACTAGGGGACTTACATAGTCCAAGTGCCCACTAGTTAACCTACATAGTCCAAGGTCCGCTAGTTAAGGTAGATAGTCCAAGTGCCCGCTAGGTAACTTACATAGTCCAAGTGCCGCTAGGTAACCTAGATAGTCCAAGTGCCCGTTCCTTAACCTAGATAGTCCAATTGCCCGCTAGGTAACCTAGACTGCCCAAGTGTCCGCTAGGTTACCTACATAGTCCAAGTGCCCATTCGTTAACCTAGATAGTCCAAGTGCCCGCTAGGTAACCTAGACTGTCCAAGTGCCCGCTAGGTAACCTACATAGTCCAAGTGCCCGATAGGGAACCTACATAATCCAAGTGCCCGATAGGGAACCTACATAATCCAAGTGCCCGCTAGGGAACCTACATAGTCCAAGGGCCCGCTAGGCAACCTACATAGTCCAAGTGCCCGTTAGTTAACCTAGATAGTCAAACTGCCCGCTAGGTAACCTACATAGTCCAAGTTCCCGTTTGGTAACCTAAATAGTCCAAATGCCCGCTAGGGAAACTACATAGTCCAAGTGCCCGCTAGTTAACCTATATAGTCCAAGTGCCTGCTAGTAAACCTACATAATCCATGGGCCCGCTAGTTAACCTAGATCGTGCAAGTGTCCGCTAGTTAACCTACATAATCCAAGTGCCCGCTAGGTAACCTAGATAGTCCAAGTGCCCGTTAAGGATCCTTCTTAATCCAAATGCCTGCTAGGTAACCTAGATATTCCAAGTGCCCGCTAGTTGACCTAGATAATCCTAGTGCCCGTTAGTTAACCTAGATAGTCCAAGTGCGCGCTAGGGTTTGTACATGGTCCAAGGTCGGCTAGTTAACCTAGATAGTCCAAGTGCCCGCTAGTTAACCTACATAGTACAAGGGTCCGCTAGTTGACCTAGATAGTCCAAGTGCCCGCTAGATAACCTAGATAGTCAAAGTGCCCGCTAGTTAACCTAAGTAGTACAAATGTCCTATAGGGATCCTACATAGTTCAAGTGTCCGCTAGGTAACCTACATAGTCCAAGTGCCCGATAGGGAGCCTACATAATCCAAGTGCCCGCTAGGGAACCTACATAGTCCAAGTGCCCGCTAGGCAACCTACATAGTCCAAGTGCCCGTTACTTAACCTAGATAGTCAAAGTGCCTGCTAGATAACCTAGATAGTGTAAGGGCCTGCTAGTTAACCTACAAAATCAAAGGGCTCACTTGTTAACTTTGATAGTCCATGTGCCCGCAGTTAACCTAGATCGTCCAAGTGCCCGCTAGTTAAACTAGATTGTCCAATTGCCCGCTAGGGATCCTTCATTATCCAAGTGTCTGCTAGGTAACCTAGATAGTCCAAGTGGCCGCTAGTTAACCTAGATAGTCCTAGTGCCCGTTAGTTAACCTTGATAGTCCAATTGCCCACTAGGGGACGTACATAGTCCAAGTTCCCGCTAGGTAACCTAGATAGTCCAATGCCCGTTACCTAACCTAGATAGTCCAAGTGGCCGCTAGTTAACCTAGATAGACCTAGTGCCCGTTCGTTAACCTAGATAGTCCAAGTGCCCGCTAGGAAACCTACATAGTCCAAGTGCCCGCTAGGTAACCTAGATAGTCCAAGTGCCCGCTAGTTAACCTAGAGTCCAATTGCTCGCTAGTTAACCTTCATAGTCCAAGTGCCCGCTATGTAACCTAGATAGTCCAAGTGCTCGCTAGGGTATGTACATAGTCCAAGAGCCTGCTAAGAAACCTAGATAGTCCAAGTGCCCGCTAGTTAACCTACATAGTCCAAGGGCCCGCTAGTTACCTACATAGTCCAAGGTCCGTTAGTTGACCTAGATAGTCCTAGTGCCCGTTAGTTAACCTAGATAGTCCAAGTGTGCGCTAGGGTATGTACATGGTCCAAGGTCGGCTAGTTAACCTACATAGTCCAAGTGCCCGCTAGTTAACCTACATAGTACAAGGGCCCGCTAGTTGACCTAGATAGTCCAAGTGCCCGCTAGATAACCTAGATAGTCAAAGTGCCCGCTAGTTAACCTAAGTAGTACAAATGTCCTATAGGGATCCTACATAGTTCAATTGCCCGCTAGGTAACCTACATAGTCCAAGTGCCCGCTAGGCAACCTACATAGTCCAAGTGCCCGTTACTTAACCTAGATAGTCAAAGTGCCTGCTAGATAACCTAGGTAGTGTAAGGGCCTGCTAGTTAACCTACAAAATCAAAGGGCTCACTTGTTAACTTTGATAGTCCATGTGCCCGCTAGTTAACCTAGATCGTCCAAGTGCCCGCTAGTTAAACTAGATTGTCCAATTGCCCGCTAGGGATCCTTCATTATCCAAGTGTCTGCTAGGTAACCTAGATAGTCCAAGTGGCCACTAGTTAACCTAGATAGTCCTAGTGCCCGTTAGTTAACCTTGAGAGTCCAATTGCCCACTAGGGGACGTACATAGTCCAAGTGCCCGCTAGGTAACCTAGATAGTCCAATGCCCGTTACCTAACCTAGATAGTCCAAGTGGCCGCTAGTTAACCTAGATAGACCTAGTGCCCATTCGTTAACCTAGATAGTCCAAGTGCCCGCTAGGAAACCTACATAGTCCAAGTGCCCGCTAGGTAACCTAGATAGTCCAAGTGCCCGCTAGTTAACCTAGAGTCTAATTGCTCGCTAGTTAACCTAGATAGTCTAAGTGCCCGCTAGGTAACCTAGACAGTCCAAGTGCCCGCTAGGTTACCTACATAGTCCAAGTGCACGTTCTTTAACCTATATAGTCCAAGTGCCCGCAGGGTTACCTAGACAGTCCAAGTGCCCACTAGTTAACCTACATAGTCCAAGTGCCCGATTGGGAACCTACATAATCCAAGTGCTCGATAGGGAACCTGCATAATCCAAGTGCCCAATAGGCAATCTACATAGTCCAAGTGCCCGCTAGGCAACCTACATAGTCCAAGTGCCCGTTAGTTAACCTAGATAGTCCAAGTGCCTGCTAGTTAACCTAGATAGTCAAAGTGCCCGCGAGTTAACCTAAGTAGTACAAATGTCCTATAGGGATCCTACATAGTCCAATTGCCCACTTGCTAAGCTACATAGTGCAATTGCCCGCTTGTTAACCTAGATAGCCAAAGTGCCCGCTAGGTAACCTAGACAGATCAAATGCCCGCTAGGTTACCTACATAGTCCAAGTGCCCCTTCTTTAACCTAGATAGTCCAAGTGCCCGCAGGGTTACCTAGACAGTCCAAGTGCCTGCTAGTTAACCTACATAGTCCAAGCGCCCGATTGGGAACCTACATAACCCAAGTGCTCGATAGGGAACCTACATAATCCAAGTGCCCGCTAGGCAACCTACATAGTCCAAGTGCCCGCTAGGCAATCTACATAATCCAAGTGCCCGTTAGTTAACCTACATAGTCAAAGTGCCTGATAGGTAACCTAGATAGTCCAAGTGCCCGCTAGGTAACCTACATAGTCCAAGTTCCCGATGGTAACCTAAATAGTCCAAATGCCCGCTAGGGAAACTACATAGTCCAAGTGCCCGCTAGTTAACCTAGATAGTCCAAGTGCCTGCTAGTAAACCTACATAATCCATGGGCCCGCTAGTTAACCTACATAGTGCAAGGGCCCGCTAGTTAACCTAGATCGTGCAAGTGTCCGCTAGTTAACCTACATAGTCCACGTGCCCGCTAGGTAACCTAGATAGTCCAAGTGCCCGCAAGGGATCATTCATAATCCAAGTGCCTGTTAGGTAACCTAGATAGTCCAAGTGCCCGCTAGTTAACCTAGATAGTCTTAGTGCCCGTTAGTTAACCTAGATAGTCCAAGTGCCCACTAGGGGACTTACATAGTCCAAGTGCCCACTAGTTAACCTACATAGTCCAAGGTCCGCTAGTTAAGGTAGATAGTCCAAGTGCCCGCTAGGTAACTTACATAGTCCAAGTGCCGCTAGGTAACCTAGATAGTCCAAGTGCCCGTTCCTTAACCTAGATAGTCCAATTGCCCGCTAGGTAACCTAGACTGCCCAAGTGTGCGCTAGGTTACCTACATAGTCCAAGTGCCCATTCGTTAACCTAGATAGTCCAAGTGCCCGCTAGGTAACCTAGACTGTCCAAGTGCCCGCTAGGTTACCTACATAGTCCAAGTGCCCGTTCGTTAACCTAGATAGTCCAAGTGCCCGCTAGGAAACCTACATAGTCCAAGTTCCTGCTAGGTAACCTAGAGTCCAAGTGCTCGCTAGTTAACCTACATAGTCCAAGTGCCCACTATGTAACCTAGATATTCAAAGTGCCTGTTAGGTAACCTAGATAGTCCAAGTGCCCACTAGGGGACGTACATAGTCCAAGTGCCCGCTAGGTAACCTAGATAGTCCAAGTGCGCACTAGGGTATGTACATAGTCCGAGTGCCTGGTAGGAAACCTAGATAGTCCAAGTGCCCGCTAGTTAACCTACATAGCCCAAGGGCCCGCTAGTTAAGCTACATAGTCCAAGGTCCGCTAGTTAACCTAGATAGTCCACGTGCCCGCTAGTTAACCTACATAGTACAAGGGCCCGCTAGTTGGCCTAGATAGTCCAAGTGCCTGCTAGTTAACCTAGATAGTCAAAGTGCCCGCTAGTTAACCTACGTAGTACAATTGTCCGATAGGGATCCTACATAGTCCAATTGCCCGCTAGGTAACCTACATAGTCCAAGTGCCCGTTCGTTAACCTAGATTGTCCAAGTGCGCGCTAGGGTATGTACATAGTCCAAGTGCCTGCTAGGAAACCGAGATAGTCCAAGTGCCCGCTAGTTAACCTACATAGTCCAAGGGCACGCTAGGTAACCTACATAGTCTAAGGTCCGATAGATAACCTAGATAGTCCAAGTGCCCGCTATATAACCTACATAGAACAAGGTCCCGCTAGTTGACCTAGATAGTCCAAGTGCCTGCTAGGAAACCTAGATAGTCCAAGTGCCCGCTAGTTAACCTACATAGTCCAAGGGCACGCTAGGTAACCTACATAGTCCAAGTTCCCGATGGTAACCTAAATAGTCAAATGCCCGCTAGGGAAACTACATAGTCCAAGTGCCTGCTAGTTAACTTAGATAGTCCAAGTTCCTGCTATTAAACCTGCATAATCCAAGGGCCCGCTAGTTAACCTACAGAGGGCAAGGGCCGCTAGTTAAACTAGATCGTGCAAGTGTCCGCTAGTTAACCTACATAGTCCACGTGCCTGCTAGGTAACCTAGAAAGTCCAAGTGCCCGCTAGGGATCCTTCATAATCCAAGTGCTCGCTAGTTAACCTACATAGTCCAAGTGCCCGCTATGTAACCTAGATAGTCAAAGTGCCCGTTAGGTAACCTAGATAGTCCAAGTGCCCGGTAGGTAACTTACATTGTCCAAGTTCCAGCTAGGTAACCTAGATAGTCCAATTGCCCGTTACCTAACCTATATAGTCCAAGTGCCCGCTAAGCAACCTACATAGTCCAAGTGCCCATTCGTTAACCTAGAAGTCCACGTGCCCGCTAGGTAACCTAGACAGTCCAAGTGTCCGCTAGGTTACCTGCATATTCCAATTGCCCATTCGTTAACTTAGATCGTCCAAGTGCCCACTAGGTAACCTACATAGTCCATGCGCCCGCTAGGTAACCTATATAGTCCAAGTGCCCGCTAGGTCACCTAGATAGTCCAAGGGCCCGCTAGTTTAGCTACAAAATCCAAGGGCTCACTTGTTAACTTTGATAGTCCAAATGCCCGCTAGTTAACGTAGATCGTCCAAGTGCCCGCTAGTTAAACTAGATTGTCCAAGTGCCCGCTAGGGATCCTTCATAATCCAAGTGCCTGCTAGGTAACCTAGATAGTCCAAGTGGCCGCTAGTTAACCTAGATAGTCCTAGTGCCCGTTAGTTAACCTAGATAGTCCAATTGCTCACTAGGGGACGTACATAGTCCAAGTGCCCGCTAGGGAACCTACATAGTCCAAATGCTCGCTAAGGTATGTACATAGTCCAAGTGCCTGCTAGGAAACCTAGATAGTCCAAGTGCCCGCTAGTTAACCTACATAGTCCAAGGTCCGCTAGTTGACCTAGATAGTCAAAATGCCCGCTAGTTAACCTAAGTATTACAAATGTCCGATAGGGATCTTACATAGTCCAAGTGCCCGCTAGGTAACCTACATAGTCCAAGTGCCCATTCGTTAACCTAGATAGTCAAAGTGCCCGCTAGGTAACCTAGACAATCCAAGTGCCCGCTAGGTTACCTACATAGTCCAAGTGCCCGTTCTTTAACCTAGATAGTCCAATTGCCCGCTAGGTTACCTAGACAGTTCAAGTGCCCGCTAGTTAACCTACATAGTCCAAGTGCCCGATATGGAACCTACGTAATCCAAGAGCCCGATAGGGAACCTACATAATCCAAGTGCCCGCTAGGGAACCTACATAGTCCAAGTGCCCGCTAGGCAACCTGCATAGTCCAAGTGCCCGTTAGTTAACCTAGATAGTCAAAGTGCCTGCTAGGTAACCTAGATAGTACAAGTGCCCGCTAGGTAACCTACATAGTCCATGTTCCCGCTTGGTAACCTAAATAGTCCAAATGCCCGCTAGGGAAACTACATAGTCCAAGTGCCCGCTAGTTAACCTAGATAGTCCAAGTGTCTGGAGTAAACCTGCATAATCCATGGGCCCGCTAGCTAACATACATAGTGCAAAGGCCCGCTTGTTAACCTACATAGTACAAGGGCCCGCTAGTTGGCCTAGATAGTCCAAGTGTCTGCTAGTTAACCTTGATATTCAAAGTGCCCGCTAGTTAACCTAAGTAGTACAAATGTCCGATAGGGATCTTACATAGTCCAAGTGCCCGCTAGGTAACCTACATAGTCCAAGTGCCCGCTAGTTAACCTAGATAGTCCAAGTGCCTGCTAGGTAACCTAGACAGTCCAAGTGCGCGCTAGGTTACCTACATAGTCCAAGTGCCCGTTCTTTAACCTATATAGTCCAAGTGCCCGCAGGGTTACCTAGACAGTCCAAGTGCCCGCAAGGTAACCTACATAGTCCAAGTGCCCGATTGGGAACATACATAATCCAAGTGCTCGATAGGGAACCTACATAATCCAAGTGCCCAATAGGCAACCTACATAGTCCAAGTGCCCGCCAGGCAACCTACATAGTCCAAGTGCCCGCTAGGCAACCTACATAGTCCAAGTGCCCGTTAGTTAACCTACATAGTCAAAGTGCCTGATAGGTAACCTAGATAGTCCAAGTGCCCGCTAGGTAACCTACATAGTCCAAGTTCCCGATGGTAACCTAAATAGTCCAAATGCCCGCTAGGGAAACTACATAGTCCAAGTGCCCGCTAGTTAACCTAGATAGTCCAAGTGCCTGCTAGTAAACCTACATAATCCATGGGCCCGCTAGTTAACCTACATAGTGCAAGGGCCCGCTAGTTAACCTAGATCGTGCAAGTGTCCGCTAGTTAACCTACATAGTCCACGTGCCCACTAGGTAACCTAGATAGTCCAAGTGCCCGCAAGGGATCATTCATAATCCAAGTGCCTGTTAGGTAACCTAGATAGTCCAAGTGCCCGCTAGTTAACCTAGATAGTCTTAGTGCCCGTTAGTTAACCTAGATAGTCCAAGTGCCCACTAGGGGACTTACATAGTCCAAGTGCCCACTAGTTAACCTACATAGTCCAAGGTCCGCTAGTTAAGGTAGATAGTCCAAGTGCCCGCTAGGTAACTTACATAGTCCAAGTGCCGCTAGGTAACCTAGATAGTCCAAGTGCCCGTTCCTTAACCTAGATAGTCCAATTGCCCGCTAGGTAACCTAGACTGCCCAAGTGTCCGCTAGGTTACCTACATAGTCCAAGTGCCCATTCGTTAACCTAGATAGTCCAGTGCCCGCTAGGTAACCTAGACTGTCCAAGTGCCCGCTAGGTAACCTACATAGTCCAAGTGCCCGATAGGGAACCTACATAATCCAAGTGCCCGATAGGGAACCTACATAATCCAAGTGCCCGCTAGGGAACCTACATAGTCCAAGGGCCCGCTAGGCAACCTACATAGTCCAAGTGCCCGTTAGTTAACCTAGATAGTCAAACTGCCCGCTAGGTAACCTACATAGTCTAAGGGCCCGCTAGGCAACCTACATAGTCCAAGTGCCCGTTAGTTAACCTAGATAGTCAAACTGCCCGCTAGGTAACCTACATAGTCCAAGTTCCCGTTTGGTAACCTAAATAGTCCAAATGCCCGCTAGGGAAACTACATAGTCCAAGTGCCCGCTAGTTAACCTATATAGTCCAAATGCCTGCTAGTAAACCTACATAATCCATGGGCCCGCTAGTTAACCTAGATCGTGCAAGTGTCCGCTAGTTAACCTACATAATCCAAGTGCCCGCTAGGTAACCTAGATAGTCCAAGTGCCCGTTAAGGATCCTTCTTAATCCAAATGCCTGCTAGCTAACCTAGATATTCCAAGTGCCCGCTAGTTGACCTAGATAGTCCTAGTGCCCGTTAGTTAACCTAGATAGTCCAAGTGTGCGCTAGGGTATGTACATGGTCCAAGGTCGGCTAGTTAACCTACATAGTCCAAGTGCCCACTAGTTAACCTACATAGTACAAGGGCCCGCTAGTTGACCTAGATAGTCCAAGTGCCCGCTAGATAACCTAGATAGTCAATGTGCCCGCTAGTTAACCTAAGTAGTACAAATATCCTATAGGGATCCTACATAGTTCAAGTGCCCGCTAGTTAACCTACATAGTCCAAGGGCCCGCTAGTTACCTACATAGTCCAAGGTCCGCTAGTTAACCTAGATAGTCCAAGTGCCCGCTAGTTAACCTACATAGTACAAGGGCCCCCTAGTTGGCCTAGATAGTCCAAGTGCCTGCTAGTTAACCTAGATAGTCAAAGTGCCCGCTAGTTAACCTAAGTAGTACAAATGTCCGATAGGGATCCTACATAGTCCAAGTGCCCGCTTGGTAACCTACATAGTCCAAGTGCCCGTTTGTTAACCTAGATAGTCAAAGTGCCCGCTAGGTAACCAAACAGTCCAAGTGCCCGCTAGGTTACCTACATAGTCCAAGTGCCCGTTCTTTAACCTAGATAGTCCAAGTGCCCGCAGGGTTACCTAGACAGTCCAAGTGCCCGCTAGTTAACCTACATAGTCCAAGTGCCCGATTGGGAACCTACATAATCCAAGTGCTCGATAGGGAACCTACATAATCCAAGTGCCCAATAGGCAACCTACATAGTCCAAGTGCCCGCTAGGCAACCTACATAGTCCAAGTGCCCGTTAGTTAACCTAGATAGTCCAAGTGCCTGCTAGTTAACCTAGATAGTCAAAGTGCCCGCGAGTTAACCTAAGTAGTACAAATGTCCTATAGGGATCCTACATAGTCCAATTGCCCGCTTGCTAACCTACATAGTGCAAGTGCCCGTTTGTTAACCTAGATAGCCAAAGTGCCCGCTAGGTAACCTAGACAGTCCAAGTGCCCGCTAGGTTACCTACATAGTCCAAGTGCCCGTTCTTTAACCTAGATAGTCCAAGTGCCCACAGGGTTACCTAGACAGTCCAATTGCCCGCTAGTTAACGTACATAGTCCAAGTGCCCGATTGGGAACCTACATAATCCAAGTGCTCGATAGGGAACATACATAATCCAAGTGCCCGCTAGGCAACCTACATAGTCCAAGTGCCCTTTAATTAACCTAGATAGTCCAAGTGCCTGCTAGTTAACCTAGATAGTCAAAGTGCCTGCTAGTTAACCTAAGTAGTACAAATGTCCGATAGGGATCCTACATAGTCCAAGTGCCCGCTTGGTAACCTACATAGTCCAAGTGCCCGTTTGTTAACCTAGATAGTCAAAGTGCCCGCTAGGTAACCTAGACAGTCCAAGTGCCCGCTAGGTTACCTACATAGTCCAAGTGCCCGTTCTTTAACCTAGATAGTCCAAGTGCCCGCAGGGTTACCTAGACAGTCCAAGTGCCCGCTAGTTAACCTACATAGTCCAAGTGCCCACTATGTAACCTAGATATTCAAAGTGCCTGTTAGGTAACCTAGATAGTCCAAGTGCCCGCTTGGTACCCACATAGTCCAAGTGCCCGATAGGCAACCTACATAGTCCAAGTGCCCGTTAGTTAACCTAGATAGTCAAAGTGCCTGCTAGGTAACCTAGATAGTCCAAGTGCCCGTTCCTTAACCTAGATAGTACAATTGCCCGCTAGGTAACCTAGAATACCCAAGTGTCCGCTAGGTTACCTACATAGTCCAAGTGCCCGCTCGTTAACCTACATAGTCCAAGTGCCCACTATGTAACCTAGATATTCAAAGTACCTGTTAGGTAACCTAGATAGTCCAAGTGCCCGCTTGGTAACCCACATAGTCCAAGTGCCCGATAGGCAACCTACATAGTCCAAGTGCCCGTTAGTTAACCTAGATAGTCAAAGTGCCTGCTAGGTAACCTAGATAGTCCAAGTGCCCGTTCCTTAACCTAGATAGTACAATTGCCCGCTAGGTAACCTAGAATACCCAAGTGTCCGCTAGGTTACCTACATAGTCCAAGTGCCCGCTCGTTAACCTACATAGTCCAAGTGCCCACTATGTAACCTAGATATTCAAAGTACCTGTTAGGTAACCTAGATAGTCCAAGTGCCCGCTTGGTAACCCACATAGTCCAAGTGCCCGATAGGCAACCTACATAGTCCAAGTGCCCGTTAGTTAACCTAGATAGTCAAAGTGCCTGCTAGGTAACCTAGATAGTCCAAGTGCCCGCTAGGTAACCTACATAGTCCAAGTTCCCGATGGTAACCTAAATAGTCCAAATGCCCGCTAGGGAGACTACATAGTCCAAGTGCCTGCTAGTAAACCTACATAATCCATGGGCCCGCTAGTTAACCTACATAGTCCAAGTGCCCGCTAGGAAACCTACATAGTCCAAGTGCCCGATAGGGAACCTACATAATCCAAGTGCCCGATAGGGAGCCTACATAATCCAAGTGCCCGCTAGGGAACCTAGATAGTCAAAGTGCCTGCTAGGTAACCTAGATAGTCCAAGTGCCCGCTAGGTAACCTACATAGTCCAAGTTCCCGTTTGGTAACCTAAATAGTCCAAATGCCCGCTAGGGAAACTACATAGTCCAAGTGTCCGCTAGTTAACCTAGATAGTCCAAGTGCCTGCTAGTAAACCTACATAATCCATGGGCCCGCTAGTTAACCTAGATCGTGCAAGTGTCCGCTAGTTAACCTACATAGTCCAAGTGCCCGCTAGGTAACCTAGATACTCCAAGTGCCCGTTAGGGATCCTTCATAATCCAAATGCCTGCTAGGTAACCTAGATAGTCAAAGTGCCCGCTAGTTAACCTATGTAGTACAAATGTCCTATAGGGATCCTACATAGTTCAAGTGCCCGCTAGGTAACCTACATAGTCCAAGTGCCCGATAGGGAGCCTACATAATCCAAGTGCCCTCTAGGGAACCTACATAGTCCAAGTGCCCGCTAGGCAACCTACATAGTCCAAGTGCCCGTTACTTAACCTAGATAGTCAAAGTGCCTGCTAGATAACCTAGATAGTGTAAGGGCCTGCTAGTTAACCTACAAAATCAAAGGGCTCACTTGTTAACTTTGATAGTCCATGTGCCCGCTAGTTAACCTAGATCGTCCAAGTGCCCGCTAGTTAAACTAGATTGTCCAATTGCCCGCTAGGGATCCTTCATTATCCAAGTGTCTGCAAGGTAACCTAGATAGTCCAAGTGGCCGCTAGTTAACCTAGATAGTCCTAGTGCCCGTTAGTTAACCTTGATAGTCCAATTGCCCACTAGGGGACGTACATAGTCCAAGTGACCGCGAGGTAACCTAGATAGTCAAAGTGCCCGCTAGTTAACCTAAGTAGTACAAATATCCTATAGGGATCCTACATAGTTCAAGTGCCCGCTAGGTAACCTAGACAGTCCAAGTGCCCGCTAGGTTACCTACATAGTCCAAGTGCCCGTTCTTTAAACTATATAGTCCAAGTGCCCGCAGGGTTACCTAGACAGTCCAAGTGCCCGCTAGTTAACCTACATAGTCCAAGTGCCCGATTGGGAACCTACATAATCCAATGCTCGATAGGGAACCTACATAATCCAAGTGCCCAATAGGCAACCTACATAGTCCAAGTGCCCGCTAGGCAACCTACATAGTCCAAGTGCCCGTTAGTTAACCTAGATAGTCCAAGTGCCTGCTAGTTAACCTAGATAGTCAAAGTGCCCGCGAGTTAACCTAAGTAGTACAAATGTCCTATAGGGATCCTACATAGTCCAAATGCACGCTTGCTAACCTACATAGTGCAAGTGCCCGTTTGTTAACCTAGATAGCCAAAGTGCCCGCTAGGTAACCTAGACAGTCCAAGTGCCCGCTAGGTTACCTACATAGTCCAAGTGCCCGTTCTTTAACCTAGATAGTCCAAGTGCCCACAGTGTTACCTAGACAGTCCAATTGCCCGCTAGTTAACCTACATAGTCCAAGTGCCCGATTGGGAACCTACATAATCCAAGTGCTCGATAGGGAACCTACATAATCCAAGTGCCCGCTAGGCAACCTACATAGTCCAAGTGCCCATTAGTTAACCTAGATAGTCCAAGTGCCTGCTAGTTAACCTAGATAGTCAAAGTGCCTGCTAGTTAACCTAAGTAGTACAAATGTCCGATAGGGATCCTACATAGTCCAAGTGCCCGCTTGGTAACCTACAAAGTCCAAGTGCCCGTTTGTTAACCTAGATAGTCAAAGTGCCCGCTAGGTAACCTAGACAGTCCAAGTGCCCGCTAGGTTACCTACATAGTCCAAGTGCCCGTTCTTTAACCTAGATAGTCCAAGTGCCCGCAGGGTTACCTAGACAGTCCAAGTGCCTGCTAGTTAACCTACATAGTCCAAGTGCCCGATTGGGAACCTACATAATCCAAGTGCTCGATAGCGAACCTACATAATCCAAGTGCCCGCTAGGCAACCTACATAGTCCAAGTGTCCGCTAGGCAACCTATATAATCCAAGTGCCCGTTAGTTAACCTAGATAGTCCAAGTGCCTGCTAGTTAACCTAGATAGTCAAAGTGCCCGCTAGTTAACCTAAGTAGTACAAATGTCCGATAGGGATCCTACATAGTCCAATTGCCCGCTTGCTAACCTACATAGTCCAAGTGCCCGTTTGTTAACCAGATAGTCAAAGTGCCCGCTAGGTAACCTAGACAGTCCAAGTGCCCGCTAGGTTACCTACATAGTCCAAGTGCCCCTTCTTTAACCTACATAGTCCAAGTGCCCGTTTGTTAACCAGATAGTCAAAGTGCCCGCTAGGTAACCTAGACAGTCCAAGTGCCCGCTAGGTTACCTACATAGTCCAAGTGCCCCTTCTTTAACCTAGATAGTCCAAGTGCCCACAGGGTTACCTAGACAGACCAAGTCCCCGCTAGTTAACCTACATAGTCCAAGTGCCCGATTGGGAACCTACATAATCCAAGTGCTCGATAGGGAACCTACATAATCCAAGTGCCCGCTAGGCAACCTACATAGTCCAAGTGCCCGCTAGGCAACCTACATAGTCCAAGTGCCCGTTAGTTAACCTACATAGTCAAAATGCCTGATAGGTAACCTAGATAGTCCAAGTGCCCGCTAGGTAACCTACATAGTCCAAGTTCCCGATGGTAACCTAAATAGTCCAAATGCCCGCTAGGGAAACTACATAGTCCAAGTGCCCGCTAGTTAACCTAGATAGTCCAAGTGCCTGCTAGTAAACCTACATAATCCATGGGCCCGCTAGTTAACCTACATAGTGCAAGGGCCCGCTAGTTAACCTAGATCGTGCAAGTGTCCGCTAGTTAACCTACATAGTCCACGTTCCTTGCTAGGTAACCTAGATAGTCCAAGTGCCCGCAAGGGATCCTTCATAATCCAAGTGCCTGTTAGGTAACCTAGATAGTCCAAGTGCCCGCTAGTTAACCTAGATAGTCTTAGTGCCCGTTAGTTAACCTAGATAGTCCAAGTGCCCACTAGGGGACTTACATAGTCCAAGTGCCCACTAGTTAACCTACATAGTCCAAGGTCCGCTAGTTAAGGTAGATAGTCCAAGTGCCCGCTAGGTAACTTACATAGTCCAAGTGCCGCTAGGTAACCTAGATAGTCCAAGTGCCCGTTCTTTAACCTAGATAGTCCAATTGCCCGCTAGGTAACCTAGACTGCCCAAGTGTCCGCTAGGTTACCTACATAGTCCAAGTGCCCGTTCGTTAACCTAGATAGTCCAAGTGCCCGCTAGGTAACCTAGACTGTCCAAGTGCCCGCTAGGTTACCTACATAGTCCAAGTGCCCGTTCGTTAACCTAGATAGTCCAAGTGCCAGCTAGGAAAACTACATAGTCCAAGTTCCTGCTAGGTAACCTAGAGTCCACGTGCTCGCTAGTTAACCTACATAGTCCAAGTGCCCACTATGTAACCTAGATATTCAAAGTGCCTGTTAGGTAACCTAGATAGTCCAAGTGCCCGCTTGGTAACCTACATAGTCCAAGTGCCCGATAGGCAACCTTCATAATCCAAGTGCCCGTTAGTTAACCTAGATAGGCAAAGTGCCTGCTAGGTAACCTAGATAGTCCAAGTGCCCGCTAGTTAACCTACATAGTCCAAGATCCCGATGGTAACCTAAATAGTCCAAATGCCCGCTAGGGAGACTACATAGTCCAAGTGCCTGCTAGTAAACCTACATAATCCAAGGGCCCGCTTGTTAACCTACATAGTCCAAGTGCCCGCTAGGAAACCTACATAGTCGAAGTGCCCGATAGGGAACCTACATAATCCAAGTGCCCCATAGGGAGCCTACATAATCCAAGTGCCAGCTAGGGAACCTAGATAGTCAAAGTACCTGCTAGGTAACCTAGATAGTCCAAGTGCCCGCTAGGTAACCTACATAGTCCAAGTTCCCGTTTGGTAACCTAAATACTCCAAATGCCCGCTAGGGAAACTACATAGTCCAAGTGCCCGCTAGTTAACCTAGATAGTCCAAGTGCCTGCTAGTAAACCTACATAATCCATGGGCCCGCTAGTTAACCTAGATCGTGCAAGTGTCCGCTAGTTAACCTACATAGTCCAAGTGCCCGCTAGGTAACCTAGATAGTCCAAGTGCCCGTTAGGGATCCTTCATAATCCAAATGCCTGCTAGGTAACCTAGATAGTCCAAGTGCCAGCTGGTTAACCTAGATAGTCCTAGTGCCCGTTAGTTAACCTAGATTGTCCAAGTGCCCACTAGGGGACGTACATAGTCCAAGTGCCCGCTAGGTAACCTAGATAGTCCAAGTGCGCGCTAGGTTATGTACATAGTCCGGTGCCTGGTAGGAAACCTAGATAGTACAAGTGCCCGCTAGTTAACCTACATAGTCCAAGGGCCCGCTAGTTAAGCTACATAGTCCAAGGTCCGCTAGTTAACCTAGATAGTCCACGTTCCCGCTAGTTAACCTACATAGTACAAGGGCCCGCTAGTTGGCCTAGATAGTCCAAGTGCCTGCTAGTTAACCTAGATAATCAAAGTGCCCGCTAGTTAACCTACGTAGTACAAATGTCCGATAGGAATCCTACATAGTCCAATTGCCCTCTAGGTAACCTACATAGTCCAAGTGCCCGTTCGTTAACCTAGATAGTCCAAGTGCGTGCTAGGGTATGTACATAGTCCAAGTGCCTGCTAGGAAACCTAGATAGTCCAAGTGCCCGCTAGTTAACGTACATAGTCCAAGGGCACGCTAGGTAACCTACACAGTCCAAGGTCCGCTAGATACCCTAGATAGTCCAAGTGCCGCTATATAACCTACATAGTCCATGTGCCCGGTAGGTAACCTACATAGTCCAAGTGCCCGTTCGTTAACCTATATAGTCGAAGTACCCGCTAGGTAACCTAGACAGTCCAAGTGCCTGGTAAGTTACCTACATAGTACAAGTACCCGTTCTTTAACCTAGATAGTCCAAGTGCCCGCTAGGTTACCTAGACAGTCCAAGTGCCCGCTAGTTAAACTACATAGTCCAAGTGCCCGATAGGGAACGTACATAATAGAAGTGCCCGTTAGGGAACCTACATAATCCAAGTGCCCGCTAGGCAACCTACATACTCCAAGTGCCCGCTAGGCAACCTACATAGTCCAAGTGCCCGTTAGTTAACCTAGATAGTCAAAATGCCTACTAGATAACCTAGATAGTCCAAGTGCCCGCTAGGTAACCTACATAGTCCAAGTTCCCGATGGTAACGTAAATAGTCCAAATGCCCGCTAGGGAAACTACATAGTCCAAGTGCCCGCTCATTAACCTAGATAGTCCAAGTGCCTGCTAGTAAACCTACATAATCCATGGGCCCACTAGTTAACCTACATAGTGCAAGGGCCTGCTAGTTAACCTAGATCGTGCAAGTGTCCGCTAGTTAACCTACATAGTCCACGTGCCCGCTAGGTAACCTAGATAGTCCAAGTGCCCGCTAGGGATCCTTCATAATCCAAGTGCCTGCTAGGTAACCTAGATAGTCCAAGTGCCCGCTAGTAAACCTAGATAGTCCAAGTGCCCGCTAGTTAACCAGGATCGTCCAAGTGCCCGCTAGTTAACCTAGATAATCCAAGTGCCCGCTAGTTAACCTACATAGTCCAAGGGCCCTCTAGTTAACCTAGATAGTCCAAGTGCCCGCTAGGGGATGTACACAGTTTAAGTGCCCGCTAGGTAACCTAGACCGTCCAAGTGCCCGATAAGTTACCTACATAGTCCAAGTGCCCGTTCTTTAACCTAGATAGTCCAAGTGCCCGCTAGATTACCTAGACAGTCCAAGTGCCCGCTAGTTAAACTACATAGTCCAAGTGCCCGATAGGGAACATACATAATAGAAGTGCCCGATAGGGAACCTACATAATCCAAGTGCCCGCTAGGCAACCTACATAGACCAAGTGCCCGCTAGGCAACCTACATAGTCCAAGTGCCCGTTAGTTAACCTAGATAGTCAAAGTGCCTGCTAGGTAACCTACATAGTCCAAGTTCCCACTTGGTAATCTAAATGGTCCAAATGCCCGTAGGGAAACTACATAGTCCAAGTGCCCGCTAGTTAACCTAGATAGTCCAAGTGCCTGCTAGTAAACCTACATAATCCATGGGCCCGCTAGTTAACCTACATAGTGCAAGGGCCCGCTAGATAACCTAGATCGTGCAAGTGTTCGCTAGTTAACCTAAATAGCCCACGTGCCCGCTAGGTAACCTAGATAGTCCAAGTGCCCGCTGGGGATCCTTCATAATCCAAGTACCTGCTAGGTAACCTAGATAGTCCAAGTGCCCACTAGTTAACCTAGATAGTCCTAGTGCCCGTTAGTTAAACTAGATAGTCCAAGTGCCCACTAGGGGACTTCCATAGTCCAAGTGCCCTCTAGTTAACCTACATAGTCCAAGGTCCGCTAGTTAACCTAGATAGTCCAAGTGCTCGCTAGGTAACTTACATAGTCCAAGTGCCAGTAGGTAACCTAGATAATCCAAGTGCCCGTTCTTTAACATAGATAGTCCAATTGCCCGCTAGGTAACCTAGACAGTCCAAGTACCCGATAGGGAACCTACATAGTCCAAGACCCCGCTAGGGAACCTACATAGTCCAAGTGCTCGCTAGGCAACCTACATAGTCCAAGTTCCCGTTAGTTAACGTAGATAGTCAACGGGCCTGCTAGGTAACCTAAATTGTCCAAGTGCCCGCTAGGGAACCTACATAGTCAAAGTGCCCGCTAGGTAACCTAGATAGTCAAATTGCCCGTTAGCTAACCTAGATAGTCGTAGTCTCCGCTAGTTAACCTACATATTCCAAGTGCCTGTTCGTTAACCTAGATAGGCCAAGTGCCCGCTAGGTAACCTAGACAGTCGAAGTGCCCGCTAGTTTACCTACATTGTCCAAGTGCACGTTGGTTAATCTAGATAGTCTAAGTGCCCGCTGGTAACCTACATAGTCCAAGGGCCCCCTAGGTAACCTTGATAGTCCACGTGCCTTCTAGTTAACCTACATAGTCCACGTGCCCGCTAGGTAACCTACATAGTCCAAGTGCCCACTAGGTAACCTAAGTAATCCAAATGCCCGCTAGGGAAACTACATAGTCCAAGTGCCCGCTAGTTAACCTAGATAGTCCAAGGGCCCGCTAGTAAACCTAGATAGTCCAAGTGCCCGCTAGTTATCCTAGATCGTCCAAGTGCCCGCTAGTTAACCTAGATAATCCAAGTGCCTGCTTGTTAACATACATAGTCCAATGCCCGATAGGGAACCTACGTAGTCCAAGTGCCCGCTGAGGAACCTACATAGTCCAAGTGCCCGATAGGGAACCTATATATTCCAAGTGTCCGTTAGGGAACCTAGATAGTCCAAGAGCCCATAGGGAACCTATGTAGTCCAAGTGCCCGCTAGGGAACCTACATAGTCAAAGTGCCCGCTAGGGAACCTTCATTGTGCAAGTGTCCGCTAGTTAACCTAGATAGTCCAAGTGCCCGCTAGTTAACCTACATTGTCCAAGGTCAGCTAGTTAACCTAGATAATCCAAGTGCCCGCTAGTTAACCTACATAGTCCAAGGTCAGCTAGTTAACCTAGATAGTCCAATTGCCCACTAGTTAACCTACATAGTCCAAGAACCCACTAGTTAACCTAGATAGTAAAAGTTCCCGCTAGTTAAGCTACATAGTGCAAGGGCCCGCTAGTTAACCTAGATATTCCAAATGCCCACTAGTTAACCTAGATCGTCCAAGTGTCCGCTAGTTAACCTATATAGTCCAAGTTCCCGTTAGGGAACCTAGATAGTACAAGTGCCCGCAAGGTAACATACATAGTCCAAGTGCCCGCTAGGTAACCTAGATATTCCATATTCCTGTTAGCTAACCTAGATAATCCAAGTGCCCGCTAGGTGACCTACATAGTCAAGTGCCCTTTCGTTAACCTAGATAGTCCAAGTGCCTGCTAGGTAACCTAGACTGTCCAATTGTCCGCTAGGTTACATACATAGTCCAAGTGCATGTTCGTTAACCTAGATAGTCCAAGTGCCAGCTAGGTAACCTACATAGTCCAAGGGTCCGCTAGGTAACCTATATAGTCCAAGTGCCCGTTAGTTAACCTACATAGTCCAAGTCCCCGCTAAGAAACCTAGATAGTCCAAGTGTCCGTTAGGTAACCTAGATAGTCCAAGTGCCCGCTAGGTAACCTACATAGTCCAAGTTCCCGCTAGGTAACCTAGATAGTCCAATGCCCGTTACCTAACCTAGATAGTCCAATTGCCCGATTTGCAACATACATAGTCTAAGTGCCCGTTCGTTAACCTAGAAGTCCAAGGCCCCGCTAGGTAAACTAGACTGTCCAAGTTCACGCTAGGTTACCTACATAGTCCAAATGCCCGTTCGGTAACCTAGATAGTCCAAGTGCCCGCTAGTTAACCTACATAGTCCAAGTGCCCGCTAGATAACCTACATAGTCCAAGTGCCCGCTAGGTAACTTACATAGTCCAAGTGCCCGCTTGGTAAACTAGATAGTCCAAGTGCCCGTTCGTTAACCTAGATAGTCCAATTGCCCGCTAGGTAACCTAGACTGTCCAAGAGTCCGCTAAGTTACCTACATAGTCCAAGTGCCCTTTCGTTAACCTAGATAGTCCAAGTGCCCGCTAGGTAACCTAGACTGTCCAAGTGCCCACTAGGTTACCTACATAGTCCAAGTGCCCGTTCTTTAACCTAGATAGTCCAAGTGCCCGCTAGGAAACCTACATAGTCCTAGTGCCCGCTAGGTAACCTAGATAGTCCAAGTGCCCGCTAGCTAACCTTGAGTCCAATTGCTCGCTAGTTAACCTACATAGTCCAGTGCCCGCTATGTAACCTAGATAGTCAAAGTGCCTGTTAGGTAAGCTAGATTGTCCAAGTGCCCGCTAGGTAACTTACATTGTCCAAGTGCCCGTTCGTTAACCTAGAAGTCCAAGTGCCCATAGGTAACCTAGACACTCCAAGTGCCCGCTAGGTTACCTGCATATTCCAAGTGCCCGTTCGTTAACTTAGATAGTCCAAGTGCCCACTAGGTAACCTACATAGTCCAAGTGCCCGCTAGGGATCCTTCATACTCCAAGTGCCTGCTAGGTAACCTAGATAATCTAAGGGCCTGCTAGTTAACCTACAAAATCAAAGGGCTCACTTGTTAACTTTGATAGTCCAAGTGCCCGCTAGTTAACCTGGATCGTCCAAGTGCCCGCTAGTTAAACTAGATTGTTCAAGTGCCCGCTAGGGATCCTTCATAATCCAAGTGTCTCCTAGGTAACCTAGATAGTCCAAGTGGTTGCTAGTTAACCTAGATAGTCCTAGTGCCCGTTAGTTAACCTTGATAGTCCAATTGCCCACCAGGGGACGTACATAGTCCAAGTGCCCGCTAGGTAACCTAGATAGTCCAAGTGCTCGCTAGGGTATGTACAAAGTCCAAGTGCCTGCTAGGAAACCTAGACAGTCCAAGTGCCCGAAGGTAACCTACATAGTCCAAGAGCCCGCTAGTTAACCTACATAGCCCAAGGTCCGCTAGTTAACCTAGATAGTCCAAGTGCCCGCTAGTTAACCTACATAGTACAAGGGCCCGCTAGTTGGCCTAGATAGTCCAAGTGCCTGCTAGTTAACCTAGATAGTCAAAGTGCCCGCTAGTTAACCTAAGTAGTACAAATGTCCGATAGGGATTCTACATAGTCCAAGTGCCCGCTTGGTAACCTACATAGTCCAAGTGCCCGTTCGTTAACCTAGATAATCAAAGTGCCCGCTAGGTAACCTAGACAGTCCAAGTGCCCGCTAGGTTACCTACATAGTCCAAGTGCCCGATAGGGAACCTACATAATCCAAGTGCCCGCTAGGCAACCTACATACTCCAAGTGCCCGCTAGGCAACCTACATAGTCCAAGTGCCCGTTAGTTAACCTAGATAGTCAAACTGCCTACTAGATAACCTAGATAGTCCAAGTGCCCGCTAGGTAACCTACATAGTCCAAGTTCCCGATGGTAACCTAAATAGTCCAAATGCCCGCTAGGGAAACGACATAGTCCAAGTGCCCGCTAGTTAACCTAGATAGTCCAACTGCCTGCTAGTAAACCTACATAATCCATGGGCCCGCTAGTTAACCTACATAGTGCAAGGGCCTGCTAGTTAACCTAGATCCTGCAAGTGTCCGCTAGTTAACCTACATAGTCCATGTGACCGCTAGGTAATCTAGATAGTCCAAGTGCCCGCAAGATTTCCTTCATAATCCAAGTGCCTGCTAGGTAACCTAGATAGTCCAAGTGCCCGCTAGTTAACCTAGATAGTCCTAGTGCCCGTTAGTTAACCTAGATAGTCAAAGTGCCCACTAGGGGACTTACATAGTCCAAGTGCCCACTAGTTAATCTACATAGTCCAAGGTCCGCTAGTGAACCTAGATAGTCCTCGTGCCCGCTAGGTAACTTATATAGTCCAAGTGCCGCTAGGTAACCTAGATAGTCCAAGTGCCCGTTCCTTAACCTAGATAGTCCAATTGCCCGCTAGGTAACCTAGACTGTCCAAGTGTCCGCAAGGTTACCTACATAGTCCAAGTGCCCGTTCGTTAACCTAGATAGTCCAAGTGCCCGCTAGGTAACCTAGACTGTCCAAGTGCCCGCTAGGTTGCCTACATATTCCAGGTGCCCGTTCGTTAACCTAGATAGTCCAAGTGCCCGCTAGGAAATCTACATAGTCCAAAGGCCCGCTAGGTAACCTAGATAGTCCAAGTGCCTGCTAGGTAACCTAGAGTCCAAGTGCTCGCTAGTAAACCTACATAGTCCAAGGGATCAATTGTTAACTTTGATAGTCCAAGTGCCCGCTAGTTAACCTAGATTGTCCAAGTGCCCGCTAGGTAACTTACGTTGTCCAAGTTCCCACTAGGTAACCTAGATACTCAAAGTGCACATTACCTAACCTAGATAGTCCAAATGCCCGTTAAGCAACCTACATAGTCCAAGTGCCCGTTCGTTAACCTAGAAGTCCAAGTGCCTGCTAGGTAACTTAGATAGTCCAAGTGCCCGCTAGGTAACCTACATAGTCCAAGTTCCCGATGGTAACCTAAATAGTCCAAATGCCCGCTAGGCAAACTACATAGTCCAAGTGCCCTCTAGGTAACCTAGATAGTCCTACTGCCTGCTAGTTAACCTAGATTGTCCAAGTGCCCGCTAGGGATCCTTCATAATCCAAGTGCCTGCTAGGTAACCTAGACACTCCAAGTGCCCGCTAGGTTACCTACATAGTCCAAGTGCCCGTTCGTTAACCTAGATAGTCCAAGTGCCCGCTAGGTAACCTAGACTGTCCAAGTGCCCGCTAGGTTACCTACATATTCAAAGTGCCCGTTCGTTAACCTAGATAGTCCAAGTGCCCGCTAGGAAACCTACATAGTCCAAAGGCCCGCTAGGTAACCTAGATAGTCAAAGTGCCTGCTAGGTAACCTAGAGTCCAAGTGCTCGCTAGTTTACCTACATAGTCCAAGTGCCCACTATGTAACCTAGATAGTCAAAGTGCCCGTTAGGTAACCTAGAGAGCCCAAGTGCCCGCTAGGTAACTTACATTGTCCAAGTGCCCGTTCGTTAACCTAGAAGTCCAAGTGCCCACTAGGTAACCTAGACACTCCAAGTGTCCGGTAGGTTACCTGCATATTCCAAGTGCCCGTTCGTTAACTTACATAGTCCAAGTGCCCACTGGGTAACCTACATAGTCCAAGTTCCCGCTAGGTAACCTATATAGTCCAAGTGCCCGCTAGGTAACCTAGATAGTCCAAGGGCCTGCTAGTTAACCTACATAGTCCAAGGGCTCACTTGTTAACTTTGATAGTCCAAGTGCCCGCTAGTTAACCTAGATTGTCCAAGTGCCCGGTAGTTAACCTAGATTGTCCAAGTGCCCGCTAGGGATCCTTCATAATCCAAGTGCCTGCTAGGTAACCTAGATAGTCCAAGTGCCCTCTAGTTAACCTAGATACTCCTAGTGCCCATTAGTTAACCTAGATAGTCCTAGTGCGCGCTAGTGTATGTACATAGTCCAAGTGCCTGCTAGGAAAACTAGATATTCCAAGTTCCCGCTAGTTAACCTACATAGTCCAAGGGCACGATAGGTAACCTACATAGTCCAAGGTCCGCTAGATAACCTTTGATAGTCCAAGTGCCCGCTATATAACCTACATAGTACATGGTCCCGCTAGTTGACCTAGATAGTCCAGGTGCCTGCTAGGAAACCTAGATAGTCCAAGTGCCCGCTAGTTAACCTACATAGTCCAAGGGCACGCTAGGTAACCTACATAGTCCAAGGTCCGCTAGATAACCTTGATAGTCCAAGTGCCCGCTATATAACCTACATAGTCCATGTGCCCGCTAGGTAACCTACGTAGTCCAAGTGCCCGTTCATTAACCTAGATAGTCAAAGTGCCCGCTAGGTAACCTAGACAGTCCAAGTGCCCGCTAAGTTACCTACATAGTCCAAGTGCCCATTCGTTAACTTAGATAGTCCAAGTGCCCGGTAGGTAACCTACATAGTCCAAGTGCCCATTCGTTAACCTAGATAGTCAAAGTGCCCGCTAAGTAACCTAGACAGTCTAAGTGCCCGCTAGGTTACCTACATAGTCCAAGTGCCCGTTCGTTAACCTAGATAGTCCAAGTGCTCGCTAGGTTACCTAGACCGTCCAAGTGCCCGCTAGTTAACCTACATAGTCCAAGTGCCCGATAGGGAACCTACATAATCCAAGTGCCCGATAGGGAACCTACATAGTCCAAGTGCCCGCTAGGCAACCTACATAGTCCAAGTGCCCGTTAGTTAACCTAGATAGTCAAAGTGCCTGCTAGGTAACCTACATAGTCCAAGTTCCCGCTTGGTAACCTAATTAGTCCAAATGCCCGCTAGGGAAACTACATAGTCCAAGTGCCTGCTAGTAAACCTACATAATCCATGGGCCCGCTAGTTAACCTACATAGAGCAAGGGCCCGCTAGTTAACCTAGATTGTGCAAGTGTCTGCTAGTTAACCTACATAGTCCAAGTATCCGCTAGGTAACCTAGATAGTCCTAGTGCCCATTAGTTAACCTAGATAGTCCAAGTGCCCGCTAGGTAACCTAGATAGTCCAAGTGCGCGCTTGTTAACCTACATAGTCCACGGGCCCTCTAGTTAACCTACATAGCCCAAGGTCCATTAGTTAACCTAGATTGTCCAAGTGCCCGCTAGTTAACCTACATAGTACAAGGGCCCGCTAGTTGACCTACATAGTCCAAGTGCCCGCTAGTTAACCTAGATAGTCAAAGTGCCCGCTAGTTAACCTAAGTAGTACAAATGTCCGATTGGGATCCTACATAGTCCATGTGCCCGCTAGTTAACCTACATAGTCCAAGTCCCCGCTAGGTAACTTAGACTGTCCAAGTGACCATTAGGTTACCTACATAGTCCAAGTGCCCGCTAGGTAACGTAGATAGCCCCAGTGCCCGCTAGGGAACGTACATAGTCCAAGTGCCCGTTAGTTAACCTAGATAGTCAAAGTGCCGGCTAGGTAACCTAAATAGTCCAAGTGCCCGCTAGGGAACCTACATAGTCTAAGTGCCCGCTAGGTAACCTGGATAGTCAAATTGCCCTTTAGCTAACCTACATAGTGGAAGTGTCCGCTTGTTGACCTACATAGTCCAAGTGCCCGTTCGTTAACCTTGATAGGCCAAGTGCCCGCTAGGTAACCTAGACAGTCCAAGTGCCAGCTAGGTTACCTGCATAGTCCAAGTGCACGTTCGTAAACCTAGATAGTCCAAGTGCCCGCTGGTAACCTACATAGTCCACGGGCCCGCTAGATAACCTTGATAGTCCAAGTGCCTTCTAGTTAACCTACATAGTCCAAGTGCCCGCTAGGAAAACTAAAAAGTCCAAGTGCCACTAGGTAACCTAAGTAATCCAAGTGCCCGCTAGTTAACCTAGATAGTCCAAGTGCCCGCTAGTAAACCTAGATAGTCCAAAGGCCCGCTAGGTAACCTACATAGTCCAAGTGCCTGCTAGTTAACCTAGATAGTCCAAGGGCCCTCTAGTTAACCTAGATTGTCCAAGTGCCTGCTAGTAAACCTACATAATCCATGGGTCCGCTAGTTAACCTACATAGTGCAAGGGCCCGCTAGTTAACCTAGATCGTGCAAGTGTCCGCTAGTTAACCTACATAGTCCAAGTGCCCGCTAGGTAACCGAGATAGTCCAAGTGGCCGCTAGGGATCCTTCATAATCCAAGTGCCTGCTAGATAACCTAGATAGTCCAAGTGCCTGCTAGTTAACCTAGATAGTCCTAGTGCCCTTTAGTTAACCTAGATAGTCAAAGTGCCAACTAGGGGACGTACATAGTCCAAGTGCCCGCTAGGTAACCTAGATAGTCCTAGTGCGCGCTAGTTAATCTACATAGTACAAGGGCCCGCTAGTTGACCTAGATAGTCCAAGTGCCCGCTAGTTAATCTACATAGTACAAGGGCCCACTAGTTGACCTAGATAGTCCAAGTGCCCGCTAGTTAACCTAGATAGTCAAAGTGCCCGCTAGTTAACCTAAGTTGTACAAATGTCCGATTGGTATCCTACATAGTCCAAGGGCCCGCTAGTTAACCTACATAGTCCAAGTCCCCGCTAGGTAACCTAGACAGTCCAAGTGACCATTAGATTACCTACGTAGTCCAAGTGCCCGTTCGTTAACTTACATAGTCCAAGTGCCCGCTAGGTAACGTAGGTAGCCCCAGTGCCCGCAAGGGAACGTGCATAGTCCAAGTGCTCTCTAGGTAACCTAGATAGTCCAAGAACCCGCTAGTTGACCTAGATTCTCCAAGTGCCCGCTAGGGATCCTTCATAATCCAAGTGCCTGCTAGGTAACCTAGATAGTCCAAGTGCCCGCTAGTTAACCTAGATAGTCCAAGTGCGCGCTAGGGTTTGTACATAGTCCAAGTGCTCGCTAGGCAACCTACATTGTCCAAGTGCCCGTTAGTTACCCTAGATAGTCAAAGTGCCTGCTAGGTAACCTAAATAGTCCAAGTGCCCCCTAGGGAACCTACATAGTCCATGTGCCCGCTAGGTAACCTAGATAGTCCAATTGCCCGTTAGCTAACCTAGATAGTCGAAGTGTCCCCTACTTAACCTATATAGTCCATGTGCCCGTTCGTTAACCTAGATAGGCCAAGTGCCCGCTAGGTAACCTAGACAGTCCAAGTGCCCGCTAGTTTACCTACATAATCCAAGTGCACGTTCGTTAACCTAGATAGTCCAAGTGCCCGCTGGTAACCTACATAGTCCAAGGGCCCGCTAAGTAACCTTGATAGTGCAATTGCCTTATAGTTAACCTACATCATCCAAGTGCCCGCTAGGGAAACTACATAGTCCAAGTGCCCGCTAGTTAACCTAGATAGTCCAAATGCCCGCTAGTAAACCTAGAGAGTCCAAGGGCCTGCTAGTTAATCTAGATAGTCCAAGTGCCCACTAGTTAACCTAGATAGTCCAAGTGCCCGCTAGTTAACCTGGATAGTCCAAGGGCCCGCTAGTTAATCTAGATAGTCCAAGTGCCCGCTAGTTAACCTAGATAGTCCAAGTGCCCGCTAGTTAACCTAAGTAATACAAATGTCCGATAGGGATCCTACATAGTCCAAGTGCTCGCTAGGTAACCTACATAGTCCAAGTGCCCGTTCGTTAACCTAGATTGTCAAAGTGCCCGGTAGGTAACCTAGACAGTCAAAGTGCCCGCTAGGTTTCCTACATAGTCCATATGCAAGTTCGTTAACCTAGATAGTCCAAGTGCCCGCTAGGTAACCTACATAGTCCAAGTGCCCATTCGTTAACCTAGATTGTCAAAGTGCCCGCTAGGTAACCTAGACACAGTCCAAGTGCCCGCGAGGTTACCTACATAGTCCAAGTGCCCGTTCGTTAACCTAGATAGTCCAAGTGCCCGTTAGGTTACCTAGACAATCCAAGTGCCCGCTAGTTAACCTACATAGTCCAAGTGCATGATAGGGAACCTACATAATCCATGTGCCCGCTAGGGAACCTACATAGTCCAAGTGCCCGCTAGGCAACCTACATAGTCCAAGTGCCCGTTAGTTAACCTAGATAGTCAAAGTGCCTGCTAGGTAACCTACATAGTCCAAGTTCCCGCTTGGTAACCTAAATAGTCCAAATGCCCGCTAGGGAAACTACATAGTCCAAGTGCCCGCTAGTTAACCTAGATAGTCCAAGTGCCTGCTAGTAAACCTACATAATCCATGGGCCCGCTAGTTAACCTACATAGTGCAAGGGCCCGCTAGTTAACCTAGATCGTGCAAGTGTCCGCTAGTTAACCTACATAGTCCAAATGCCCACTAGGTAACCTAGATAGTCCAAGTGCCCGCTAGGGATCCTTCATAATCCAAGTGCCTACTAGATAACCTAGATAGTCCAAGTGCCCCCTAGTTAACCTAGATAGTCCTAGTGCCCGTTAGTTAACCTAGATAATCCAAGTGCCCGCTAGTTAAACTACATAGTACAAGGGCCCGCTAGTTGACCTAGATAGTCCTAGTGCCCGTTAGTTAACCTAGATAGTCCAAGTGCGTGCTAGGGTATGTACATAGTCCAAGTGCTCACTAGGCAACCTACATAATCCAAGTGCCCGCTAGGTAACCTAGATAGTCCAATTGCCCTTTAGCTAACCTAGATAGTCGACGTGTCCGCTAGTTAACCTACATAGTCCAAGTGCCTGTTTGTTAGCCTAGATAGGCCAAGTGCCCGCTAGGTAACCTACACAGTCCAAGTGCCCGCTAGGTAACCTAGACAGTCCAAGTGCCCACTAGGTTACCTACATAGTCCAAGTGCACGTTCGTTAACCTAGATAGTCCAAGTGACCGCTGTTAACCTACATAGTCCAAGGGCCCGCTAGGTAACCTTGATAGTCCATGTGCCTTCTAGTTAACCTACATAGTCCAAGTGCCCGCTAGGGAAACTACATAGGCCAAGTGCCACCTAGTTAACCTAGATAGTCCAAGTGCCCGCTAGTTAACGTAGATAGTCAAAGTGCCCGCTAGTTAACCTAGATCGTCCAAGTGCCCGCTGGTTAACCTAGATAATCCACGTGCCCGCTAGTTAACCTAGGTAGTCCAAGTGCCCGCTAGTTAACCAACATAATACAAGTACCCGATAGGGAACCTACATAATCCATGTGCCCGCTAGGGAACCTACATAGTCCAAGTGCCCGCTAGGCAACCTACATAGTCCAAGTGCCCGTTAGTTAATCTAGATAGTCCAAATGTCCGCTAGGGAAACTACATAGTCCAAGTGCCCGCTAGTTAAACTAGATAGTCCAAGTGCCTGCTAGTAAACCTACATAATCCATGGGCCCGCTAGTTAACCTATATAGTGCAAGGGCCCGCTAGTTAACCTAGATCCTGCAAGTGTCCGCTAGTTAACCTACATAGTCCAAATGCCCGCTAGGTAACCTAGATAGTCCAAGTGCCCGCTAGGGATCCTTCATAATCCAAGTGCCTACTAGATAACCTAGATAATCCAAGTGCACGCTAGTTAACCTAGATAATCCAAGTGCCCGCTAGTTAACCTAGATAGTCCAAGTGCCCGCTAGGGTATGTACAAAGTTCAAGTGCCCGCTAGGTAACCTAGATTGTCCAAGTGTCCGCTACTTAACCTACATAGTCCAAGTGCCCGCTAGGTAACCTAGATAGTCCAAGGTCCTGCTAGTTAACCTACATAGTCCAATGCCCGATAGGGAACCTACATAGTCCAAGTGCCCGCTGAGGAACCTAAATAGTCCAAGTACCCGATAGGGACCCTACATATTCCAAGTGCCCGTTAGGGAACCTAGATAGTCCAAGTGCCCGTAGGGAAGTATATAGTCCAAGTGCCCGCTAGGGAACCTACATAGTCCAAGGTCAGCTAGTTAACCTAGATAGTCTAAGTGCCCGCTAGTTAACCTACATTGTCCAAGAACCCGCTAATTAACCTAGATAGTCCAAGTTCCCGCTAGTTAACCTACATTGTCCAAGAACCCGCTAATTAACCTAGATATTCCAAGTGCCCGCTAGTTAACCTAGATCGTCCAAGTGTCCGCTAGTTAACCTACATAGTCCAAGTTCCCTTTAGGTAACCTAGATAGTACAAGTGCCCGCAAGGTAACATACATAGTCCAAGTGCCCGCTAGGTAACCTAGATATTCCAAGTTCCTGTTAGCTAACCTAGATAATCCAAGTGCCCGCTAGGTAACCTAAATAGTCTAAGTGCCCTTTCGTTAAGCTAGATAATCCAATTGCCCGCTAGGTAACCTAGATTGTCCAAGTGTCCTCTAGGTTACCTACATATTCCAAGTGCACGTTCGTTAACCTAGATAGTCCAGGTGCCCGCTAGGTAACCTACATAGTCCATGTGCCCGCAAGGTAACCTATATAGTCCAAGTTCCAGCTATGTAACCTAGATCGTGCAACTGTCCACTAGTTAACCTACATAGTCCAAGTGCCCGCTAGGTAAACTAGTTCGTCCAAGTGCCCGCTAAGGAACCTACATAGTCCAAGTGCACGAGAGTTAACCTAGATAGTCTAAGTGCCCGCTAGGGAACGTACATAGTCCAAGTGCCCGCTAGGTAACCTAGATAGTGCATGTGCCCGGTAGTTAACCTACATAGTCCAAGTGCACGATAGTTAACCTAGATAGTCTAAGTGCCCGCTAGGGAACGTACATAGTCCAAGTGCCCGCTAGGTAACCTATATAGTGCATGTGCCCGGTAGTTAACCTACATAGTCCATGTGCCCGCTAGTTAACCTACATAGACCAAGTGCCCGGTAGTTAACTTACATAGTTCAAGTGTCCGTAGGGAACATATATAGTCCAAGTGCCCGCTAGGGAACATACAGAGTCCAAGTGCCGCTAGGGAACCTATGTAGTCCAAGTGCCCGCTAGGGAATCTACATAGTCCAAGTGCCCGCTAGTTAACGTAGATAGTCCAAGTGCCGCTATTAATCTACACTGTTCAAGGGCCCGCTAGTTAACCTACATAGTCCAACTACCCGCTAGTTAACCTAGATCTTCCAAGTGTCCGATAGTTAACCTACATAGTACAAGTGCCCGCTAGGAAACATAGATAGTCCAAGTGCCCGCTCTGGAACCTACATAGTCCAAGTGCCTGCTAGGGAACCTACATAGTCCAAATGCCCGCTCTGGAACATACATAGTCCAAGAGCCCGCTAGGGAATCTACATAGTCCATGGCCCCGCTATTTAACGTAGATAGTCCAAGTGCCGCTAGTTAATGTTCATAGTCCAAGGGCCCGCTTGTTAACCTACATAGTCCAAGTACCCGCTAGTTAACCTAGATCGTCCAAGTACATGCTAGTTTACCTACATAGTCCAAGGGCCTGCCAGTTAACCTACATAGTCCAAGGGCCCGCTAGTTAACCTACATAGTCCAAGTGCCCGCTAGTTAACCTACAAAGTCCAAGTGCCCGCTAGGTAACCTAGACAGTTCAAGAGACCACTAGGTTACCTACATAGTCCAAGTGAGAGTTCGTTAACCTACATAGTCCAAGTGCCCGCTAGGTAACCAATATAGTCCAAATGCCCGCTAGGGACCCTAATAGTCCAACTGCCCGCTAGTTAACCTAGATAGATCAAGTGCTCGCTAGTTAACCTAGATAGTCCAAGTGCCCGCTAGTTAACCTAGATAGACCAAGTGCCCGCTACGGAACCTATCTAGCCCACGTGCCCGTTAGGGAACCTACAAGTCCAAGTGCCCGCTAGTTAACATAGATAGTCCAAGTGCCCGCTAGGTAACGTAGATAGTCCAACTGCCCGCTAGGGATCGTACATAGTCCAAGTGCCTGCTAGGTAACCTAAATAGTCCAAGTGCCCACTAGTTAACCTACATAGTCCAGGTTCCCCCTAGGTTACCTAGATAGTCCAAGGGCCCAATAGGTAACCTACATTGTCCTAGGGCCCCATAGTTAACCTACATTCTCCAAGTGCCCGATAGGGAACCTAAATAGTCCAAGTGCCCGCTAGGTAACCTACATAGTCCAAATGCCCGCTAGTTAACCTACAGAGTCCAAGTGCCCGATAGTGAACCTACATAATCCAAGTGCCCGCTAGGGAACCTACATAATCCAAGTGCCCGTTAGGGAACTTGCATAGTCCAATGGCCCGCTAGGGAACCTACATAGTGCAAGTGCCCGTTAGTTAACCTAGATAGTCCAAGTGCCCGCTAGGTAACCTAGATAGTCCGAGAGCCCGGTAGGTAACCTACATACTCCAAGTACCCGCTAGGTAACGTAGATAGTTCAAGTGCCAGCTAGGTAAACTAGATAGTCCAAGTGCCCGCTAGGTAACCTAGAAAGTCTAAGTGCCCGCTAGGTAACCTAGATAGTCCAAGGGCCCGCTAGGTAACCTACATAGTCCTAGTGCCCCCTAGTTAACCTACATTCTCCAAGTGCTCGATAGGGAACCTACATAGTCCAAGTGCCCGTTAGTTAACCTAGATAGTCCAAGTGCCCGCTTGGTAACCTAGATAGTCCGACATCCCGCTAGGTAACCTACATACTCCAAGAACCCGCTAGGTACCGTAGATAGTTCAAGTACCATCTAGGTAACCTAGATAGTCCAAGTGCCCGCTAGGTAACCTACAGAGTCTAAGTGCCCGCTGGCTTATCTATATAGTCCAAATGCCCGCTAGGGAACCTACATAATCCAAGTGCCCGCTACGTAACCCAGATAATCCAAGTGCCCGCTAGTTAACCTATATCGTCCAAGTGCCCGCTAGCTAACCTAGATCGTCCAAGTGCCTGCTAGTTAACCTATATAGTCAATGGGCCCGCTAGTTAACCTACATAGTACAAGAGCCCACTAGTTAACCTAGATCGTGCAAGTGTCCGCTAGTTAACCTACATAGTCCAAGTGCCAGTTAGCTAACCTAGATAGTCCAAGGGCCCACTAGTTGACCTACATAGTCCAAGAGCCCGCTAGGTAACCTAGATAATCCAAGTGCCCGCTAGGGAACATTCACAGTCCAAGTGCCAGCTAGTTAACCTAGATAGTCCTAGTGCCCGTTAGTTAACCTAGATAGTCCAAGTGCCCACTAGGGGACATACTTAGTCGAAGTGCCCGTTAGCTAACCTAGATTGTCCAAGTGCCCGCTAGTTAACATTGATCATCCAAGTGCCTGCTATTTAACCTAGATAGTCAAAGTGCACGCTAGTTAACCTAGATAGGCCAAGTGCCCTCTAGTTAACCTAGATCGTACAAGAGCCCGCCAGTTAACCTACATAGTCCAAGGGCCCGCTGGTTAACCTACGTAGTCCAAGGTCCGCTAGTTATCCTAGATAGTCCAAGTGCTCGCTAGTTAACCTACATAGTACAAGGGCCCGCTAGTAGACCTAGATAGTCCAAGTGCCCACTAGGTAACCTAAGTAGTCCAAATGTCCGATAGGGATCCTACATAATCCAAGTGCCCGCTAGGTAACCTACATAGTCCAAGTGCCCGTTCGTTAACCTAGATAGTCCAAGTGCCCGCTAGGTAACCTAGACTGTCCAAGTGCCCGCTAGTTTACCTATATAGTCCAAGTGCCTGTTCGTTAACCTAGATAGTCCAAGTGCCCGCTAGGAAACCTACATAGTCCAAGGGCCCACTAGGTAACCTAGATCGTCCTAGTGCCCGTTAGTTAACCTTGATAGTCCAAGTGCCCGCTAGGTAACCTACATAGTACAAGGGCCCGCTAGTTGACCTAGATAATCCAAGTGCCCGCTAGTTAACCTAGATAGTCAAAGTGCACGCTAGTTAACCTAAGTAGTACTAATGTCCGATTGGGATCCTACATAGTCCAGTGCCCACTAGTCAACCTACTTAGTCCAAGTCCCCTCTAGGTAACCTAGACAGTCAAAGTGACCATTAGGTTACCTACATAGTCCAAGTGCCCGTTCGTTAACCTACATAGTCCAAGTGCCCGCTAGGTAACGTAGATAGCCCCAGTGCCCTCTAGGGAACGTACATAGTCCAAGTGCCCTCTAGGTAACCTATATAGTCCAAGAACCCGCTAGTTAACCTAGATTGTCCAAGTGCCCGCTAGGGATCCTTCATAATCCAAGTGCCTGCTAGGTAACCTAGATAGTCCAAGTGCCCGCTAGTTAACCTAGATAGTCCAGGTGCGCGCTAGGGTATGTACATATTCCAAGAGCTCGCTAGGCAACCTACATAGTCCAAGTGCCCGTTAGTTACCCTAGATAGTCAAAGTACCTGCTAGGTAACCTAAATAGTCCAAGTGCCCCCTAGGGAACCTACATAGTCCAATTGCCCGCCACGTAACCTAGACAGTCCAATTGCCCGTTAGCTAACCTAGATAGTAGAAGTGTCCCCTAGTTAACCTACATAGTCCAAGTGCCCGTTCGTTAACCTAGATAGGCCAGGTGCCCGCTAGGTAACCTAGACAGTCCAAGTGCCCGCTAGGTTACCTACATAGTCCAAGTGCACGTTCATTAACCTAGATAGTCCAAATGCCCTCTGGTAACCTACATAGTCCAAGGGCCCGCTAAGTAACCTTGATAGTCCAAGTGCCTTCTAGTTAAACTACATAGTCCAAGTGCCCGCTAGGGAAACTCCATAGTCCAAGTGCCCGCTAGTTAACCTAGATAGTCCAAGTGCCCGCTAGTAAACCTAGATAGTCCAAGTGCCCACTAGTTAACCTAGATAGTCCAAGTGCCCGCTAGTTAACCTAGATAGTCCAAGAGCCCGCTAGTTAATCTAGATAGTCCAAGTGCCCGATAGTTAACCTAGATAGTCCAAGGGCCCGCTAGTTAACCTAAGTAGTACAAATGTCCGATAGGGATCCTACATAGTCCAAGTGCCAGCTAGGTAACCTACATAGTCCAAGTGCCAGTTCGTTAACCTAGATAGTCCAAGTGCCCGCTAGGTAACCTAGACAGTCAAAGTGCCCGCTAGGTTTCCTACATAGTCCATGTGCCCGTTCGTTAACCTAGATTGTCTAAGTGCCCGCTAGGTAACCCACATAGTCCAAGTGCCCATTCGTTAACCTAGATAGTCAAAGTGCCCGCTAGGTAACCTAGACAGTCCAAGTGCCCGCTAGGTAACCTACATAGTCCAAGTGCCCGTTCATTAACCTAGATAGTCCAAGTGCCCGCTAGGTTACCTAGACAGTCCAAGTGCCAACTAGTTGACCTACATAGTCCAAGTGCCCGTTAGTTAACCTAGATAGTCAAAGTGCCTGCTAGGTAACCTACATAGTCCAAGTTCCCGCTTCGTAACCTAAATAGTCCAAATGCCCGCTAGGGAAACTACATAGTCCAAGTGCCCGCTAGTTAACCTAGATAGTCCAAGTGCCTGCTAGTAAACCTACATAATCCATGGGCCCTCTAGTTAACCTACATAGTGCAAGGGCCCGCTAGTTAACCTAGATCGTGCAAGTGTCCGCTACTTAACCTACATAGCCCACGTACCCGCTAGGTAACCTAGATAGTCCAAGTGCCCGCTAGGGATCCTTCATAATCCAAGTGCCTACTAGATAACCTAGATAGTCCAAGTGCACCCTTGTTAACCTAGATAGTCCTAGTGCCCATTAGTTAACCTAGATAGTCCAAGTGCCCGCTAGGTAACCTAGATAGTCCAAGTGCGCGCTAGGGTATGTACATAGTCCGAGTGCTTGCTAGGAAACCTAGATAGACCAAGTGCTTGCTTGTTAACCTACATAGTCCACGGGCCCGCTAGTTAACCTATATAGTCCAAGGTCCGTTAGTTAACCTAGATAGTCCAAGTGCCCGCTAGTTAACCTACAGAGTCCAAGTGCCCGATAGTGAACCTACATAATCCAAGTGCCCGCTAGGGAACCTACATAATCCAAGTGCCCGTTAGGGAACTTGCATAGTCCAATGGCCCGCTAGGGAACCTACATAGTGCAAGTGCCCGTTAGTTAACCTAGATAGTCCAAGTGCCCGCTAGGTAACCTAGATAGTCCGAGAGCCCGGTAGGTAACCTACATACTCCAAGTACCCGCTAGGTAACGTAGATAGTTCAAGTGCCAGCTAGGTAAACTAGATAGTCCAAGTGCCCGCTAGGTAACCTAGAAAGTCTAAGTGCCCGCTAGGTAACCTAGATAGTCCAAGGGCCCGCTAGGTAACCTACATAGTCCTAGTGCCCCCTAGTTAACCTACATTCTCCAAGTGCTCGATAGGGAACCTACATAGTCCAAGTGCCCGTTAGTTAACCTAGATAGTCCAAGTGCCCGCTTGGTAACCTAGATAGTCCGACATCCCGCTAGGTAACCTACATACTCCAAGAACCCGCTAGGTACCGTAGATAGTTCAAGTACCATCTAGGTAACCTAGATAGTCCAAGTGCCCGCTAGGTAACCTACAGAGTCTAAGTGCCCGCTGGCTTATCTATATAGTCCAAATGCCCGCTAGGGAACCTACATAATCCAAGTGCCCGCTACGTAACCCAGATAATCCAAGTGCCCGCTAGTTAACCTATATCGTCCAAGTGCCCGCTAGCTAACCTAGATCGTCCAAGTGCCTGCTAGTTAACCTATATAGTCAATGGGCCCGCTAGTTAACCTACATAGTACAAGAGCCCGCTAGTTAACCTAGATCGTGCAAGTGTCCGCTAGTTAACCTACATAGTCCAAGTGCCAGTTAGCTAACCTAGATAGTCCAAGGGCCCACTAGTTGACCTACATAGTCCAAGAGCCCGCTAGGTAACCTAGATAATCCAAGTGCCCGCTAGGGAACATTCACAGTCCAAGTGCCAGCTAGTTAACCTAGATAGTCCTAGTGCCCGTTAGTTAACCTAGATAGTCCAAGTGCCCACTAGGGGACATACTTAGTCGAAGTGCCCGTTAGCTAACCTAGATTGTCCAAGTGCCCGCTAGTTAACATTGATCATCCAAGTGCCTGCTATTTAACCTAGATAGTCAAAGTGCACGCTAGTTAACCTAGATAGGCCAAGTGCCCTCTAGTTAACCTAGATCGTACAAGAGCCCGCCAGTTAACCTACATAGTCCAAGGGCCCGCTGGTTAACCTACGTAGTCCAAGGTCCGCTAGTTATCCTAGATAGTCCAAGTGCTCGCTAGTTAACCTACATAGTACAAGGGCCCGCTAGTAGACCTAGATAGTCCAAGTGCCCACTAGGTAACCTAAGTAGTCCAAATGTCCGATAGGGATCCTACATAATCCAAGTGCCCGCTAGGTAACCTACATAGTCCAAGTGCCCGTTCGTTAACCTAGATAGTCCAAGTGCCCGCTAGGTAACCTAGACTGTCCAAGTGCCCGCTAGTTTACCTATATAGTCCAAGTGCCTGTTCGTTAACCTAGATAGTCCAAGTGCCCGCTAGGAAACCTACATAGTCCAAGGGCCCACTAGGTAACCTAGATCGTCCTAGTGCCCGTTAGTTAACCTTGATAGTCCAAGTGCCCGCTAGGTAACCTACATAGTACAAGGGCCCGCTAGTTGACCTAGATAATCCCAGTGCCCGCTAGTTAATCTAGATAGTCAAAGTGCACGCTAGTTAACCTAAGTAGTACTAATGTCCGATTGGGATCCTACATAGTCCAGTGCCCACTAGTCAACCTACTTAGTCCAAGTCCCCTCTAGGTAACCTAGACAGTCAAAGTGACCATTAGGTTACCTACATAGTCCAAGTGCCCGTTCGTTAACCTACATAGTCCAAGTGCCCGCTAGGTAACGTAGATAGCCCCAGTGCCCTCTAGGGAACGTACATAGTCCAAGTGCCCTCTAGGTAACCTATATAGTCCAAGAACCCGCTAGTTAACCTAGATTGTCCAAGTGCCCGCTAGGGATCCTTCATAATCCAAGTGCCTGCTAGGTAACCTAGATAGTCCAAGTGCCCGCTAGTTAACCTAGATAGTCCAGGTGCGCGCTAGGGTATGTACATAGTCCAAGTGCTCGCTAGGCAACCTACATAGTCCAAGTGCCCGTTAGTTACCCTAGATAGTCAAAGTACCTGCTAGGTAACCTAAATAGTCCAAGTGCCCCCTAGGGAACCTACATAGTCCAATTGCCCGCCACGTAACCTAGACAGTCCAATTGCCCGTTAGCTAACCTAGATAGTAGAAGTGTCCCCTAGTTAACCTACATAGTCCAAGTGCCCGTTCGTTAACCTAGATAGGCCAGGTGCCCGCTAGGTAACCTAGACAGTCCAAGTGCCCGCTAGGTTACCTACATAGTCCAAGTGCACGTTCATTAACCTAGATAGTCCAAATGCCCTCTGGTAACCTACATAGTCCAAGGGCCCGCTAAGTAACCTTGATAGTCCAAGTGCCTTCTAGTTAAACTACATAGTCCAAGTGCCCGCTAGGGAAACTCCATAGTCCAAGTGCCCGCTAGTTAACCTAGATAGTCCAAGTGCCCGCTAGTAAACCTAGATAGTCCAAGTGCCCACTAGTTAACCTAGATAGTCCAAGTGCCCGCTAGTTAACCTAGATAGTCCAAGAGCCCGCTAGTTAACCTAGATAGTCCAAGGGCCCGCTAGTTAACCTAAGTAGTACAAATGTCCGATAGGGATCCTACATAGTCCAAGTGCCAGCTAGGTAACCTACATAGTCCAAGTGCCAGTTCGTTAACCTAGATAGTCCAAGTGCCCGCTAGGTAACCTAGACAGTCAAAGTGCCCGCTAGGTTTCCTACATAGTCCATGTGCCCGTTCGTTAACCTAGATTGTCTAAGTGCCCGCTAGGTAACCCACATAGTCAAGTGCCCATTCGTTAACCTAGATAGTCAAAGTGCCCGCTAGGTAACCTAGACAGTCCAAGTGCCCGCTAGGTTACCTACATAGTCCAAGTGCCCGTTCATTAACCTAGATAGTCCAAGTGCCCGCTAGGTTACCTAGACAGTCCAAGTGCCAACTAGTTGACCTACATAGTCCAAGTGCCCGTTAGTTAACCTAGATAGTCAAAGTGCCTGCTAGGTAACCTACATAGTCCAAGTTCCCGCTTCGTAACCTAAATAGTCCAAATGCCCGCTAGGGAAACTACATAGTCCAAGTGCCCGCTAGTTAACCTAGATAGTCCAAGTGTCTGCTAGTAAACCTACATAATCCATGGGCCCTCTAGTTAACCTACATAGTGCAAGGGCCCGCTAGTTAACCTAGATCGTGCAAGTGTCCGCTACTTAACCTACATAGCCCACGTACCCGCTAGGTAACCTAGATAGTCCAAGTGCCCGCTAGGGATCCTTCATAATCCAAGTGCCTACTAGATAACCTAGATAGTCCAAGTGCACCCTTGTTAACCTAGATAGTCCTAGTGCCCGTTAGTTAACCTAGATAGTCCAAGTGCCCGCTAGGTAACCTAGATAGTCCAAGTGCGCGCTAGGGTATGTACATAGTCCGAGTGCTTGCTAGGAAACCTAGATAGACCAAGTGCTTGCTTGTTAACCTACATAGTCCACGGGCCCGCTAGTTAACCTACATAGTCCAAGGTCCGTTAGTTAACCTAGATAGTCCAAGTGCCCGCTAGTTAACCAAGATAGTCAAAGTGCCCGCTAGTTAACCTAAGTAGTACAATTGTCCGATAGGGATCCTACATAGTCCAAGCGCCCGCTAGTTAACCTACATAGTCCAAGTCCCCGCTAGGTAACCTAGACAGTCCAAGTGACCATTAGTTTACCTACATAGTCCAAGTTCCCGTTCGTTAACCTACATAGTCCAAGTGCCCGCTAGGTAACGTAGATAGCCCCAGTGCCCGCTAGGGATCGTACATAGTCCAAGTGCCCTCTAGGTAACCTAGATAGTCCAAGAACCCGCTTGTTAACCTATATTGTCCAAGTGCCCGCTAAGGATCCTTCATAATCCATGTGCCTGCTAGGTAACCGAGATACTCCAAGTGCCCACTTGTTAACCTAGATAGTCCAAGTGCGCGCTAGGGTATGTACATAGTCCAAGTGCTCGCTAGGCAACCTACATAGTCCAAGTGCCCGTTAGTTACCCTAGATAGTCAAAGTGCCTGCTAGGTACCCTAAATAGTCCAAGTGCCCCCTAGGGAACCTACATAATCCAATTGCCCGCTAGGTAACCTAGATAGTCCAATTGCCCGTTAGCTAACCTAGATAGTAGAAGTGTCCCCTAGTTAACCTACATAGTCCAAGTGCCCGTTCGTTAACCTAGATAGGCCAAGTGCCCGCTAGGTAACCTAGACAGTCCAAATGCCCTCTGGTAACCTACATAGTCCAAGGGCCCGCTAAGTAACCTTGATAGTCCAAGTGCCTTCTGGTTAACATACATAGTCCAAGTGCCCGCTAGGGAAACTCCATAGTCCAAGTGCCCGCTAGTTAACCTAGATAGTCCAAGTGCCCGCTAGTAAGCCTAGATAGTCCAAGTGCCCGCTAGTTAACCTAGATAGTCCAAGTGCCCGATAGTTAACCTTGATAGTCAAAGGGCCCGCTAGTTAACCTAAGTAGTACAAATGTCCGATAGGGATCCTACATAGTCCAAGTGCCCGCTAGGTAAACTACATAGTCCAAGTGCCCGTTCGTTAACCTAGATAGTCCAAGTGCCCGCTAGGTAACCTAGACAGTCAAAGTGCCCGCTAGGTTTCCTACATAGTCCATGTGCCCGTTCGTTAACCTAGATTGTCTAAGTGCCCGCTAGGTAACCTACATAGTCCAAGTGCCCATTCGTTAACCTAGATAGTCAAAGTGCCTGCTAGGTAACCTACATAGTCCAAGTTCCCGCTTCGTAACCTAAGTAGTCCAAATGCCCGCTAGGGAAACTACATAGTCCAAGTGCCCGCTAGTTAACCTAGATAGTCCAAGTGCCTGCTAGTAAACCTACATAATGCATGGGCCCTCTAGTTAACCTACATAGTGAAAGGGCCCGCTAGTTAACCTAGATCGTGCAAGTGTCCACTACTTAACCTACATAGCCCACGTACCCGCTAGGTAACCTAGATAGTCCAAGTGCCCGCTAGGGATCCTTCATAATCCAAGTGCCTACTAGATAACCTAGATAGTCCAAGTGCCCGCTAGGTAACCTAGATAGTCCAAGTGCGCGCTAGGGTATGTACATAGTCCAAGTGCCTGCTAGGAAACTTAGATAGTCCAAGTGCTTGCTTTTTAACCTACATAGTCCACGGGCCCGCTAGTTAAACTACATAGTCCAAGGTCCGTTAGTTAACCTAGAGTCCAAGTGCCCCCTAGTTAAACTACATAGTACAAGGGCCCGCTAGTTGACCTAGATAGTCCAAGTGCCCGCTAGTTAACCTAGGTAGTCAAAGTGCCCGCTAATTAACATAAGTAGTACAAATGTCCGATAGGGATCCTACATAGTCCAAGTGCCCGCTAGTTAACCTACATAGTCCAAGTCCCCGCTAGGTAACCTAGACAGTCCAAGTGACCATTAGTTTACCTACATATTCCAAGTGCCCGTTCGTTAACCTACATAGTCCAAGTGCCCGCTAGGTAACGTAGATAGCCCCAGTGCCCGCTAGGGAACGTACATAGTCCAAGTGCCCTCTAGGTAACCTAGATAGTCCAAGAATCCGCTAGTTAACCTAGATTGTCCAAGTGCCCGCTAGGGATCCTTCATAATCCTAGTGCCTGCTAGGTAACCTACATAGTCCAAGTGTCCGCTAGTTAACCTAGATAGTCCTAGTGCCCGTTAGTTAACCTAGATATTCCAAGTGCTCGCTAGGCAACCTACATAGTCCAAGTGCCCGCTAGGTAACCTAGATAGTCCAATTGCCCTTTAGCTAACCTACATAGTCGAAGTGTCCGCTAGTTAACCTACATAGTCCAAGTGCCTGTTCGTTAACCTAGATAGGCCAAGTGCCCGCTAGGTAACCTAGAAAGTCCAAGTGCCCGCTAGGTTACCTACATAGTCCAAGTGCACGTTCGTTAACCTAGATAGTCCAAGTGCCCGCTGGTAACCTACATAGTCCAAGGGCCCACTAGGTAGCCTTGATTGTCCAAGTGCCTTCTAGTTAACCTACATAGTCCAAGTGCGCACTAGGGAAACTACATAGTCCAAGTGCACGCTAGTTATCCTAGATAGTCCAAGTGCCCGATTGTAAACCTAGATAGTCCAAGAGCCCGCTAGTTAACCTAGATAGTCCAAGTGCCCGCTAGTTAACCTAGATAGTCCAAGGGCCCCCTAGTTAATCTAGATAATCCTAGTGCCCGCTAGTTAACGTAGATAGTCAAAGTGCCCGCTAGTTAACCTAGATCGTCCAAGTGCCCGCTGGTTAACCTAGATAATCCAAGTGCCCGCTAGCTAACCTAGATAGTCCAAGTGCCCGCTAGTTAACCTAGATAGTCCAAGTGCCCGCTAGGGTATGTACAAAGTTCAAGTACCCGCTAGGTAACCTAGATTGTCCAAGTGTCCGCTACTTAACCTACATAGTCCAAGTGCCCGCTAGGTAACCTAGATAGTCTAAGGTCCTGCTAGATAACCTACATAGTCCAATGCCCGATAGGGAACCTACATAGTCCAAGTGCCCGCTGAGGAACCTAAATAGTCCAAGTGCCCGATAGGGAACCTATATATTCCAAGTGCCCGTTAGGGAACCTAGATTGTCCAAGTGCCCGTAGGGAAGTATATAGTCCAAGTGCCCGCTAGGGAACCTACATATTCCAAGGTCAGCTAGTTAACCTAGACAGTCCAAGTGCCCGCTAGTTAACCTACATAGTCCAAGAACCCGCTAGTTAACCTAGATAGTCCAAGTTCCCGCTAGTTAACCTACATAGTCCAAGGGCCCGCTAGTTAACCTAGATATTCCAAGTGCCCGTTAGTTAACCTAGATCGTCCAAGTGTCCGCTAGTTAACCTACATAGTCCAAGTTCCCGTTAGGTAACCTAGATAGTACAAGTGCCCGCAAGGTTACATACATAGTCCAAGTGCCCGCTAGGTAACCTAGATATTCCAAGTTCCTGTTAGCTAACCTAGATAATCCATGTGCCCGCTAGGTAACCTACATAGTCCAAGTGCCCTTTCGTTAAGCTAGATAATCCAAGTGCCCGCTTGGTAACCTAGACTGGCCAATTGTCCGCTAGGTTACCTACATAGTCCAAGTGCATGTTCGTTAACCTAGATAGTCCAAGTGCCAGCTAGGTAACCTACATAGTCCAAGGGTCCGCTAGGTAACCTATATAGTCCAAGTGCCCGTTAGTTAACCTACATAGTCCAAGTCCCCGCTAAGAAACCTAGATAGTCCAAGTGTCCGTTAGGTAACCTAGATAGTCCAAGTGCCCGCTAGGTAACCTACATAGTCCAAGTTCCCGCTAGGTAACCTAGATAGTCCAAGTGCCCGTTGCCTTACCTAGATAGTCCAATTGCCCGCTATGCAACATACATAGTCCAAGTGCCCGTTCGTTAACCTAGAAGTCCAAGAGCCCGCTAGGTAACCTAGACTGTCCAAGTTCCCGCTAGTTTATCTACATAGTCCAAATACCATTTCGGTAACCAAGATAGTCCAAGTGGCCGCTAGGTAACCTAGATAGTCCAAGTGCCTGCTAGGTAACTTACATAGTCCAAGTGCCCGCTAGGTAACCTATATAGTCCAAGTTCCAGCTATGTAACCTAGATCGTGCAACTGTCCACTAGTTAACCTACATAGTCCAAGTGCCCGCTAGGTAAACTAGTTCGTCCAAGTGCCCGCTAAGGAACCTACATAGTCCAAGTGCACGATAGTTAACCTAGATAGTCCAAGTGCCCGCTAGGGAACGTACATAGTCCAAATGCCCGCTAGGTAACCTAGATAGTGCATGTGCCCGGTAGTTAACCTACATAGTCCATGTGCCCGCTATTTAACCTACATAGTCCAAGTGCCCGGTAGTTAACTTACATAGTTCAAGTGTCCGTAGGGAACATACATAGTCCAAGTGCCCGCTAGGGAACATACAGAGACCAAGTGACGCTAGGGAACCTATGTAGTCCAAGTGCCCGCTAGGGAATCTACATATTCCAAGGGCCCGCTAGTTAACGTAGATAGTCCAAGTGCCGCTAGTTAATCTACACTGTTCAAGGGCCCACTAGTTAACCTACATAGTCCAACTACCCGCTAGTTAACCTAGATCTTCCAAGTGTCCGATAGTTAACCTACATAGTACAAGTGCCCGCTAGGGAACCTAGATAGTCCAAGTGCCCGCTCTGGAACCTACATAGTCCAAGTGCCTGCTGGGAACCTACATAGTCCAAATGCCCGCTCTGGAATATACATATTCCAAGAGCCCGCTAGGGAATCTACATAGTCCAAGGGCCCGCTAGTTAACGTAGATAGTCCAAGTGCCGCTAGTTAATGTACATAGTCCAAGGGCCACTAGTTAACCTACATAGTCCAAGTACCCGCTAGTTAACCTAGATCGTCCAAGTGCACGCTAGTTTACCTACATAGTCCAAGGGCCCGCTAGTTAACCTACATAGTCCAAGGGCCCGCTAGTTAACCTATATAGTCCAAGTGCCCGTTAGTAAACCTACATAGTCCAAGTGCCCGCTAGGTAACCTAGACAGTTCAAGTGACCACTAGGTTACCTACATAGTCCAAGTGCCAGTTCGTTAACCTACATAGTCCAAGTGCCCGCTAGGTAACCAATATAGTCCAAATGCCCGCTAGGGACCCTAATAGTCCAAATGCCCGCTAGCTAACCTAGATAGATCAAGTGCTCGCTAGTTAACCTAGATAGTCCAAGTGCCCGCTAGTTAACCTAGATAGACCAAGTGCCTGCTACGGAACCTATCTAGTCCACGTGCCCGATAGGGAACCTACATAGTCCAAGTGCCCGCTAGTTAACATAGATAGTCCAAGTGCCCGCTAGGTAACGTAGATAGTCCAAATGCCCGCTAGGGAACGTACATAGTCCAAGTGCCCGCTAGGTAACCTAAATAGTTCAAGTGCCCACTAGTTAACCTGCATAGTCCAGGTTCCCCCTAGGTTACCTAGATAGTCCAAGGGCCCAGTAGGTAACCTACATTGTCCTAGTGCCCCATAGTTAACCTACATTCTCCAAGTGCCCGAAAGGGAACCTACATAGTCCAAGTGCCCGCAAGTAACCTACATAGTCCAAATGCCCGCTAGTTAACCTACATAGTCCAAGTGCCCGATAGGGAACCTACATAATCCAAGTGCCCGCTAGGGAACCTACATAGTCCAAGTGGCCGTTAGGGAACTTACATAGTCCAATGGCCCGCTAGGGAACCTACATAGTGCAAGTGCCCGTTAGTTAACCTAGATAGTCCAAGTGCCCGCTAGGTAACCTAGATAGTCCAAGAGCCCGGTAGGTAACCTACATACTTCAAGTACCCGCTAGGTAACGTAGATACTTCAAGTACCATCTAGGTAACCTAGATAGTCCAAGTGCCCGCTAGGTAACCTACAGAGTCTAAGTGCCCGCTAGCTTATCTATATACTCCAAATGCCCGCTAGGGAACCTACATAATCCAAGTGCCCGCTAGGTAACCCAGATAATCCAAGTGCCCGCTAGTTAACCTAGATCGTCCAAGTGCCCGCTAGTTAACCAAGATCGTCCAAGTGCCTGCTAGTTAACCTACATAGTCAATGGGTCCGCTAGTTAACCCACATAGTACAAGAGCCAGCTAGTTAACCTAGATCGAGCAGGTGTCCGCTAGTTAACCTACATAGTCCAAGTGCCAGTTAGCTAACATAGATAGTCCAAGGGCCCGCTAGTTGTAGTTGACCTACATAGTCCAAGTGCCCGCTAGGTAACCTAGATAATCCAAGTGCCCGCTAGGGAACATTCACAGTCCAACTGCCAGCTAGGTAACCTAGATAGTCCAAGTGCCCGCTAGTTAACCTAGGTAGTCCTAGTGCCCGTTAGTTAACCTAGATAGTCCAAGTGCCCACTAGGGGACATACTTAGTCCAAGTGCCCGTTAGCTAACCTAGATTGTCCAAGTGCCCGCTAGTTAACATTGATCATCCAAGTGCCCGCTATTTAACCTAGATAGTCCAAGTGCACGCTAGTTAACCTAGACAGGCCAAGCGCCCTGTAGTTAACCTAGATCGTCCAAGTGCCCGCTAGTTAACCTACATAGTCCAAGGGCCCGCTAGTTAACCTACGTAGTCCAAGGTCCGCTAGTTATCCTAGATAGTCCAAGTGCTCGCTAGTTAACCTACATAGTACAAGGGCCTGCAAGTTGACCTAGATAGTCCAAGTGCCCGCTAGGTAACCTAAGTAGTCCAAATGTCCGATAGGGATCCTACATAATCCAAGTGCCCGCTAGGTAACCTACATAGTCCAAGTGCCCGTTCATTAACCTAGATAGTCCAAGTGCCCGCTAGGTAACCTAGACTGTCCAAGTGCCAGCTAGTTTACCTATATAGTCCAAGTGCCTGTTCGTTAACCTAGATAGTCCAAGTGCCCGCTAGGAACCCTACATAGTCAAAGGGCCCGCTAGGAAACCTAGATAGTCCAAATGCCCGCTAGGTAACCTAGATAGTCCAAGGGCCCGCTAGATAACCTACATAATCCTAGTGCCCCCTAGTTAACCTACATTCTCCAATTGCCCTATAGGGAACCTATATAGTCCAAGTGCCCGTTAGTTAACCAAGATAGTCCCAGTGCCCGCTTGGTAACCTAGATAGTCCGACATTCCGCTAGGTAACCTACATACTCCAAGAACCCGCTACGTAATGTAGATAGTTCAAGTACCATCTAGGTAACCTAGATAGTCCAAGTGCCTGCTAGGTAACCTACAGAGTCTAAGTGCCCGCTAGCTTATCTATATAGTCCAAATGCCCGCTAGGGAACCTACATAATCCAAGTGCCCGCTAGGTAACCCAGATAATCCAAGTGCCCGCTAGTTAACCTATATAGTCCAAGTGCCCGCTAGTTAACCTAGATCGTCCAAGTGCCTTCTAGTTAACCTACATAGTCAATGGCCCCGCTAGTTAACCTACATAGTACAAGAGCCCGCTAGTTAACCTAGATCATGCAAGTGTCCGCTAGTTAACCTACATAGTCCAAGTGCCAGTTAGCTAACCTACATAGTCCAAGGGCCCACTAGTTGACCTACATAGTCCAAGTGCCCGCTAGGTAACCTAGATAATCCAAGTGCCCGCTAGGGAACATTCATAGTCCAAGTGCCAGGTAGGTAACCTAGATAGTCCAAGTGCCCGCTAGTTAACCTAGATAGTCCTAGTGCCCGTTAGTTAACCTAGATATTCCAAGTGCCCACTAGGTGACGTACTTAGTCCAAGTGCCCGTTAGGTAACCTAGATAGACCAAGTGCCCGCTAGTTAACATTGATCATCCAAGTGCCCGCTATTTAACCTAGATAGTCCAAGTGCACGCTAGTTAACCTACGTAGTCCAAGGTCCGCTAGTCATCCTAGATAGTCCAAGTGCTCGCTAGTTAACCTACATAGTACAAGGGCCCGCTAGTTGACCTAGATAGTCCAAGTGCTCGCTAGTTAACCTACATAGTACAAGGGCCCGCTAGTTAACCTAGATAGTCCTAGTGCCCGTTCATTAACCTAGATAGTCCAAGTGCCCGCTAGGTAACCTAGACTATCCAAGTGCCCGCTAGTTTACCTATATAGTCCAAGTGCCTGTTCGTTAACCTAGATAGTCCAAGTGCCGGCTAGTTAACCTACATAGTCCAGGTGCCCGCTAGGTAACCTAGATAATACAAGTGCACGCTAGTTAACCTAGATAGTCCTAGTGCCCGTTAGTTAACCTAGATAGTCAAAGTGCCCGCTAGGTAACCTAGACAGTCCAAGTGCCCGCTAGTTAACCTACATAGTCCAAGTGCCCGTTAGTTAACCTAGATAGTCAAAGTGCCTGCTAGGTAACCTACATAGTCCAAGTTCCCGCTTCGTAACATAAGTAGTCCAATGCCCGCTAGGGAAACTACATAGTCCAAGTGCCCGCTAGTTAACCTAGATAGTCCAAGTGCCTGCTAGTAAACCTACATAATCCATGGGCCCTCTAGTTAACCTACATAGTGAAAGGGCCCGCTAGTTAACCTAGATCGTGCAAGTGTCCACTACTTAACCTACATAGCCCACGTACCCGCTAGGTAACCTAGATAGTCCAAGTGCCCGCTAGGGAACATTCACAGTCCAAGTGCCAGCTAGGTAACCTAGATAGTCCAAGTGCCCGCTAGTTAACCTAGGTAGTCCTAGTGCCCGTTAGTTAACCTAGATAGTCCAAGTGCCCACTAGGGGACATACTTAGTCCAAGTGCCCGTTAGCTAACCTAGATTGTCAAAGTGCCCGCTAGTTAACATTGATCATCCAAGTGCCCGCTATTTAACCTAGATAATCCAAGTGCACGCTAGTTAACCTAGACAGGCCAAGCGCCCTGTAGTTAACCTAGATCGTCCAAGTGCCCGCTAGTTAACCTACATAGTCCAAGGGCCCGCTAGTTAACCTACGTAGTCCAAGGTCCGTTAGTTATCCTAGATAGTCCAAGTGCTCGCTAGTTAACCTACATAGTACAAGGGCCTGCTAGTTGACCTAGATAGTCCAAGTGCCCTCTAGGTAACCTAAGTAGTCCAAATGTCCGATAGGGATCCTACATAATCCAAGTGCCCGCTAGGTAACCTATATAGTCCAAGTGCCCGTTCATTAACCTAGATAGTCCAAGTGCCCGCTAGGTAACCTAGACTGTCCAAGTGCCAGCTAGTTTACCTATATAGTCCAAGTGCCTGTTCGTTAACCTAGATAGTCCAAGTGCCCGCTAGGAACCCTACATAGTCAAAGGGCCCGCTAGGAAACCTAGATAGTCCAAATGCCCGCTAGGTAACCTAGATAGTCCAAGGGCCCGCTAGGTAACCTACATAATCCTAGTGCCCCCTAGTTAACCTACATTCTCCAATTGCCCTATAGGGAACCTATATAGTCCAAGTGCCCGTTAGTTAACCAAGATAGTCCCAGTGCCCGCTTGGTAACATAGATAGTCCGACATTCCGCTAGGTAACCTACATACTCCAAGAACCCGCTACGTAATGTAGATAGTTCAAGTACCATCTAGGTAACCTAGATAGTCCAAGTGCCTGCTAGGTAACCTACAGAGTCTAAGTGCCCGCTAGCTTATCTATATAGTCCAAATGCCCGCTAGGGAACCTACATAATCCAAGTGCCCGCTAGGTAACCCAGATAATCCAAGTGCCCGCTAGTTAACCTATATAGTCCAAGTGCCCGCTAGTTAACCTAGATCGTCCAAGTGCCTTCTAGTTAACCTACATAGTCAATGGCCCCGCTAGTTAACCTACATAGTACAAGAGCCCGCTAGTTAACCTAGATCATGCAAGTGTCCGCTAGTTAACCTACATAGTCCAAGTGCCAGTTAGCTAACCTACATAGTCCAAGGGCCCACTAGTTGACCTACATAGTCCAAGTGCCCGCTAGGTAACCTAGATAATCCAAGTGCCCGCTAGGGAACATTCATAGTCCAAGTGCCAGGTAGGTAACCTAGATAGTCCAAGTGCCCGCTAGTTAACCTAGATAGTCCTAGTGCCCGTTAGTTAACCTAGATATTCCAAGTGCCCACTAGGTGACGTACTTAGTCCAAGTGCCCGTTAGGTAACCTAGATAGACCAAGTGCCCGCTAGTTAACATTGATCATCCAAGTGCCCGCTATTTAACCTAGATAGTCCAAGTGCACGCTAGTTAACCTACGTAGTCCAAGGTCCGCTAGTCATCCTAGATAGTCCAAGTGCTCGCTAGTTAACCTACATAGTACAAGGGCCCGCTAGTTGACCTAGATAGTCCAAGTGCTCGCTAGTTAACCTACATAGTACAAGGGCCCGCTAGTTAACCTAGATAGTCCTAGTGCCCGTTCATTAACCTAGATAGTCCAAGTGCCCGCTAGGTAACCTAGACTATCCAAGTGCCCGCTAGTTTACCTATATAGTCCAAGTGCCTGTTCGTTAACCTAGATAGTCCAAGTGCCGGCTAGTTAACCTACATAGTCCAGGTGCCCGCTAGGTAACCTAGATAATACAAGTGCACGCTAGTTAACCTAGATAGTCCTAGTGCCCGTTAGTTAACCTAGATAGTCAAAGTGCCCGCTAGGTAACCTAGACAGTCCAAGTGCCCGCTAGTTAACCTACATAGTCCAAGTGCCCGTTAGTTAACCTAGATAGTCAAAGTGCCAGCTAGGTAACCTACATAGTCCAAGTTCCCGCTTCGTAACATAAGTAGTCCAATGCCCGCTAGGGAAACTACATAGTCCAAGTGCCCGCTAGTTAACCTAGATAGTCCAAGTGCCTGCTAGTAAACCTACATAATCCATGGGCCCTCTAGTTAACCTACATAGTGAAAGGGCCCGCTAGTTAACCTAGATCGTGCAAGTGTCCACTACTTAACCTACATAGCCCACGTACCCGCTAGGTAACCTAGATAGTCCAAGTGCCCGCTAGGGAACATTCACAGTCCAAGTGCCAGCTAGGTAACCTAGATAGTCCAAGTGCCCGCTAGTTAACCTAGGTAGTCCTAGTGCCCGTTAGTTAACCTAGATAGTCCAAGTGCCCACTAGGGGACATACTTAGTCCAAGTGCCCGTTAGCTAACCTAGATTGTCAAAGTGCCCGCTAGTTAACATTGATCATCCAAGTGCCCGCTATTTAACCTAGATAATCCAAGTGCACGCTAGTTAACCTAGACAGGCCAAGCGCCCTGTAGTTAACCTAGATCGTCCAAGTGCCCGCTAGTTAACCTACATAGTCCAAGGGCCCGCTAGTTAACCTACGTAGTCCAAGGTCCGTTAGTTATCCTAGATAGTCCAAGTGCTCGCTAGTTAACCTACATAGTACAAGGGCCTGCTAGTTGACCTAGATAGTCCAAGTGCCCTCTAGGTAACCTAAGTAGTCCAAATGTCCGATAGGGATCCTACATAATCCAAGTGCCCGCTAGGTAACCTATATAGTCCAAGTGCCCGTTCATTAACCTAGATAGTCCAAGTGCCCGCTAGGTAACCTAGACTGTCCAAGTGCCAGCTAGTTTACCTATATAGTCCAAGTGCCTGTTCGTTAACCTAGATAGTCCAAGTGCCCGCTAGGAACCCTACATAGTCAAAGGGCCCGCTAGGAAACCTAGATAGTCCAAATGCCCGCTAGGTAACCTAGATAGTCCAAGGGCCCGCTAGGTAACCTACATAATCCTAGTGCCCCCTAGTTAACCTACATTCTCCAATTGCCCTATAGGGAACCTATATAGTCCAAGTGCCCGTTAGTTAACCTAGATAGTCCCAGTGCCCGCTTGGTAACCTAGATAGTCCGACATTCCGCTAGGTAACCTACATACTCCAAGAACCCGCTACGTAATGTAGATAGTTCAAGTACCATCTAGGTAACCTAGATAGTCCAAGTGCCCGCTAGGTAACCTACAGAGTCTAAGTGCCCGCTAGCTTATCTATATAGTCCAAATGCCCGCTAGGGAACCGACATAATCCAAGTGCCCGCTAGGTAACCCAGATAATCCAAGTGCCCGCTAGTTAACCTATATAGTCCAAGTGCCCGCTAGTTAACCTAGATCGTCCAAGTGCCTTCTAGTTAACCTACATAGTCAATGGGCCCGCTAGTTAACCTACATAGTACAAGAGCCCGCTAGTTAACCTAGATCATGCAAGTGTCCGCTAGTTAACCTACATAGTCCAAGTGCCAGTTAGCAAACCTAGATAGTCCAAGGGCCCACTAGTTGACCTACATAGTCCAAGTGCCCGCTAGGTAACCTAGATAATCCAAGTGCCCGCTAGGGAACATTCACAGTCCAAGTGCCAGGTAGGTAACCTAGATAGTCCAAGTGCCCGCTAGTTAACCTAGATAGTCCTAGTGCCCGTTAGTTAACCTAGATATTCCAAGTGCCCACTAGGTGACGTACTTAGTCCAAGTGCCCGTTAGGTAACCTAGATAGACCAAGTGCCCGCTAGTTAACATTGATCATCCAAGTGCCCGCTATTTAACCTAGATAGTCCAAGTGCACGCTAGTTAACCTACATAGTCCAAGGGCCCGCTAGTTGACCTAGATAGTCCAAGTGCTCGCTAGTTAACCTACATAGTACAAGGGCCCGCTAGTTAACCTAGATAGTCCTAGTGACCGTTCATTAACCTAGATAGTCCAAGTGCCCGCTAGGTAACCTAGACTATCCAAGTGCCCGCTAGTTTACCTATATAGTCCAAGTGCCTGTTCGTTAACCTAGATACTCCAAGTGCCGGCTAGTTAACCTACATAGTCCAGGTGCCCGCTAGGTAACCTAGATAATCCAAGTGCCCGCTAGTTAACCTAGATCGTCCAAGTGCCCGCTGGTTAACCTAGATAATCCAAGTGCCCGCTAGTTAACCTAGATAGTCCAAGTGCCCGCTAGTTAACCTAGATAGTCCAAGTGCCCGCTAGGGTATGTACAAAGTACAAGTACCCGCTAGGTAACCTAGATTGTCCAAGTGTCCGCTACTTAACCTACATAGTCCAAGTGCCCGCTAGGTAACCTAGATAGTCCAAGGTCCTGCTAGATAACCTACATAGTCCAATGCCCGATAGGGAACCTACATAGTCCAAGTGCCCGCTGAGGAACCTAAATAGTCCAAGTGCCCGATAGGGAACCTATATATTCCAAGTGCCCGTTAGGGAACCTAGATTGTCCAAGTGCCCGTAGGGAAGTATATAGTCCAAGTGCCCGCTAGGGAACCTACATAGTCCAAGGTCAGCTAGTTAACCTAGATAGTCCAAGTGCCCACTAGTTAACCTACATAGTCCAAGAACCCGCTAGTTAACCTAGATAGTCCACGTTCCCGCTAGTTAACCTACATAGTCCAAGGGCCCGCTAGTTAACCTAGATATTCCAAGTGCCCGCTAGTTAACCTAGATCGTCCAAGTGTCCGCTAGTTAACCTACATAGTCCAAGTTCCCGTTAGGTAACCTAGATAGTACAAGTGCCCGCAAGGTTACATACATAGTCCAAGTGCCCGCTAGGTAACCTAGATATTCCAAGTTCCTGTTAGCTAACCTAGATAATCCAAGTGCCCGCTAGGTAACCTACATAGTCCAAGTGCCCTTTCGTTAAGCTAGATAATCCAAGTGCCCGCTTGGTAACCTAGACTGTCCAATTGTCCGCTAGGTTACCTACATAGTCCAAGTGCATGTTCGTTAACCTAGATAGTCCAAGTGCCAGCTAGGTAACCTACATAGTCCAAGGGTCCGCTAGGTAACCTATATAGTCCAAGTGCCCGTTAGTTAACCTACATAGTCCAAGTCCCCGCTAAGAAACCTAGATAGTCCAAATGTCCGTTAGGTAACCTAGATAGTCCAAGTGCCCGCTAGGTAACCTACATAGTCCAAGTTCCCGCTAGGTAACCTAGATAGTCCAAGTGCCCGTTGCCTTACCTAGATAGTCCAATTGCCCGCTATGCAACATACATAGTCCAAGTGCCCGTTCGTTAACCTAGAAGTCCAAGAGCCCGCTAGGTAACCTAGACTGTCCAAGTTCCCGCTAGTTTATCTACATAGTCCAAATACCATTTCGGTAACCAAGATAGTCCAAGTGGCCGCTAGGTAACCTAGATAGTCCAAGTGCCCGCTAGGTAACTTACATAGTCCAAGTGCCCGCTAGGTAACCTATATAGTCCAAGTTCCAGCTATGTAACCTAGATCGTGCAACTGTCCACTAGTTAACCTACATAGTCCAAGTGCCCGCTAGGTAAACTAGTTCGTCCAAGTGCCCGCTAAGGAACCTACATAGTCCAAGTGCACAATAGTTAACCTAGATAGTCCAAGTGCCCGCTAGGGAACGTACATAGTCCAAGTGCCTGCTAGGTAACCTAGATAGTGCATGTGCCCGGTAGTTAACCTACATAGTCCATGTGCCCGCTATTTAACCTACATAGTCCAAGTGCCCGGTAGTTAACTTACATAGTTCAAGTGTCCGTAGGGAACATACATAGTCCAAGTGCCCGCTAGGGAACATACAGAGACCAAGTGACGCTAGGGAACCTATGTAGTCCAAGTGCCCGCTAGGGAATCTACATAGTCCAAGGGCCCGCTAGTTAACGTAGATAGTCCAAGTGCCGCTAGTTAATCTACACTGTTCAAGGGCCCGCTAGTTAACCTACATAGTCCAACTACCCGCTAGTTAACCTAGATCTTCCAAGTGTCCGATAGTTAACCTACATAGTACAAGTGCCCGCTAGGGAACCTAGATAGTCCAAGTGCCCGCTCTGGAACCTACATAGTCCAAGTGCCTGCTGGGAACCTACATAGTCCAAATGCCCGCTCTGGAATATACATAGTCCAAGAGCCCGCTAGGGAATCTACATAGTCCAAGGGCCCGCTAGTTAACGTAGATAGTCCAAGTGCCGCTAGTTAATGTACATAGTCCAAGGGCCGCTAGTTAACCTACATAGTCCAAGTACCCGCTAGTTAACATAGATCGTCCAAGTGCACGCTAGTTTACCTACATAGTCCAAGGGCCCGCTAGTTAACCTAAATAGTCCAAGGGCCCGCTAGTTAACCTATATAGTCCAAGTGCCCGCTAGTAAACCTACATAGTCCAAGTGCCCGCTAGGTAACCTAGACAGTTCAAGTGACCACTAGGTTACCTACATAGTCCAAGTGCCAGTTCGTTAACCTACATAGTCCAAGTGCCCGCTAGGTAACCAATATAGTCCAAATGCCCGCTAGGGACCCTAATAGTCCAAATGCCCGCTAGTTAACCTAGATAGATCAAGTGCTCGCTAGTTAACCTAGATAGTCCAAGTGCCCGCTAGTTAACCTAGATAGACCAAGTGCCTGCTACGGAACCTATCTAGTCCACGTGCCCGATAGGGAACCTACATAGTCCAAGTGCCCGCTAGTTAACATAGATAGTCCAAGTGCCCGCTAGGTAACGTAGATAGTCCAAATGCCCGCTAGGGAACGTACATAGTCCAAGTGCCCGCTAGGTAACCTAAATAGTTCAAGTGCCCACTAGTTAACCTGCATAGTCCAGGTTCCCCCTAGGTTACCTAGATAGTCCAAGGGCCCAGTAGGTAACCTACATTGTCCTAGTGCCCCATAGTTAACCTACATTCTCCAAGCGCCCGAAAGGGAACCTACATAGTCCAAGTGCCCGCAAGTAACCTACATAGTCCAAATGCCCGCTAGTTAACCTACATAGTCCAAGTGCCCGATAGGGAACCTACATAATCCAAGTGCCCGCTAGGGAACCTACATAGTCCAAGTGGCCGTTAGGGAACTTACATAGTCCAATGGCCCGCTAGGGAACCTACATAGTCCAAGTGCCCGTTAGTTAACCTAGATAGTCCAAGTGCCCGCTAGGTAACCTAGATAGTCCAAGAGCCCGGTAGGTAACCTACATACTCCAAGTACCCGCTAGGTAACGTAGATACTTCAAGTACCATCTAGGTAACCTAGATAGTCCAAGTGCCCGCTAGGTAACCTACAGAGTCTAAGTGCCCGCTAGCTTATCTATATACTCCAAATGCCCGCTAGGGAACCTACATAATCCAAGTGCCCGCTAGGTAACCCAGATAATCCAAGTGCCCGCTAGTTAACCTAGATCGTCCAAGTGCCCGCTAGTTAACCAAGATCGTCCAAGTGCCTGCTAGTTAACCTACATAGTCAATGGGCCCGCTAGTTAACCTACATAGTACAAGAGCCAGCTAGTTAACCTAGATAGTCCAAGGGCCCGCTAGTTGACCTACATAGTCCAAGTGCCCGCTAGGTAACCTAGATAATCCAAGTGCCCACTAGGGAACATTCACAGTCCAAGTGCCAGCTAGGTAACCTAGATAGTCCAAGTGCCCGCTAGTTAACCTAGGTAGTCCTAGTGCCCGTTAGTTAACCTAGATAGTCCAAGTGCCCACTAGGGGACATACTTAGTCCAAGTGCCCGTTAGCTAACCTAGATTGTCCAAGTGCCCGCTAGTTAACATTGATCATCCAAGTGCCCGCTATTTAACCTAGATAGTCCAAGTGCACGCTAGTTAACCTACATAGTCCAAGGGCCCGCTAGTTTACCTACGTAGTCCAAGGTCCGCTAGTTATCCTAGATAGTCCAAGTGCTCGCTAGTTAACCTACATAGTACAAGGGCCTGCAAGTTGACCTAGATAGTCCAAGTGCCCGCTAGGTAACCTAAGTAGTCCAAATGTCCGATAGGGATCCTACATAATCCAAGTGCCCGCTAGGTAACCTACATAGTCCAAGTGCCCGTTCATTAACCTAGATAGTCCAAGTGCCCGCTAGGTAACCTAGACTGTCCAAGTGCCAGCTAGTTTACCTATATAGTCCAATTGCCTGTTCGTTAACCTAGATAGTCCAAGTGCCCGCTAGGAACCCTACATAGTCAAAGGGCCCGCTAGGAAACCTAGATAGTCCAAGGGCCCGCTAGGTAACCTACATAATCCTAGTGCCCCCTAGTTAACCTACATTCTCCAATTGCCCTATAGGGAACCTATATAGTCCAAGTGCCCGTTAGTTAACCTAGATAGTCCCAGTGCCCGCTTGGTAACCTAGATAGTCCGACATTCCGCTAGGTAACCTACATACTCAAAGGACCCGCTAGGTAACGTAGATAGTTCAAGTACCATCTAGGTAACCTAGATAGTCCAAGTGCCCGCTAGGTAACCTACAGAGTCTAAGTGCCCGCTAGCTTATCTATATAGTCCAAATGCCCGCTAGGGAACCTACATAATCCAAGTGCCCGCTAGGTAACCCAGATAATCCAAGTGCCCGCTAGTTAACCTATATAGTCCAAGTGCCCGCTAGTTAACCTAGATCGTCCAAGTGCCTGCTAGTTAACCTACATAGTCAATGGGCCCGCTAGTTAACCTACATAGTACAAGAGCCCGCTAGTTAACCTAGATCATGCAAGTGTCCGCTAGTTAACCTACATAGTCCAAGTGCCAGTTAGCTAACCTAGATAGTCCAAGGGCCCACTAGTTGACCTACATAGTCCAAGTGCCCGCTAGGTAACCTAGATAATCCAAGTGCCCGCTAGGGAACATTCATAGTCCAAGTGCCAGGTAGGTAACCTAGATAGTCCAAGTGCCCGCTAGTTAACCTAGATAGTCCTAGTGCCCGTTAGTTAACCTAGATATTCCAAGTGCTCACTAGGGGACGTACTTAGTCCAAGTGCCCGTTAGGTAACCTAGATAGACCAAGTGCCCGCTAGTTAACATTGATCATCCAAGTGCCCGCTATTTAACCTAGATAGTCCAAGTGCACGCTAGTTAACCTACATAGTCCAAGGGCACGCTAGTTAACCTACGTAGTCCAAGGTCCGCTAGTCATCCTAGATAGTCCAAGTGCTCGCTAGTTAACCTACATAGTACAAGGGCCCGCTAGTTGACCTAGATAGTCCAAGTGCTCGCTAGTTAACCTACATAGTACAAGGGCCCGCTAGTTACCTTAGATAGTCCTAGTGCCCGTTCATTAACCTAGATAGTCCAAGTGCCCGCTAGGTAACCTAGACTATCCAAGTGCCCGCTAGTTTACCTATATAGTCCAAGTGCCTGTTCGTTAACCTAGATAGTCCAAGTGCCGGCTAGTTAACCTACATAGTCCAGGTGCCCGCTAGGTAACCTAGATAATACAAGTGCACGCTAGTTAACCTAGATAGTCCTAGTGCCCGTTAGTTAACCTAGATAGTCCAAGTGCCCACTAGGGGACGTACTTAGTCCAAGTGCCCGTTAGGTAACCTAGATAGTCCAAGTGCCCGCTAGTTTACCTATATAGTCCAAGTGCCTGTTCGTTAACCTAGATAGTCCAAGTGCCGGCTAGTTAACCTACATAGTCCAGGTCCCCGCTAGGTAACCTAGATAGTTCAAGGGCCCGCTAGTTAACCTACATAGTCCAAGTGCCTGGTAGTTAACTTACATAGTTCAAGTGTCCATAGGGAACATACATAGTCCAAGTGCCCGCATGGAAACCTACATAGTCCAAGTGCCCGTTAGGGAACCCACATAATCCAAGTGCCCGCTAGGGAACTTACATAGTCCATGGGCACGCATGGGAACCTACATAGTCCAAGTGCCCGTTAGTTAACCTAGATAGTCCAAGTGCCCGCTAGGTAACCTAGATAGGCCAACAGCCCGCTAGGTAAACTAGATAGTCCAAGAGCCCGCTAGTTAACCTACGTAGTCCAAGTGCCTGGTAGTTAACTTACATAGTTCAAGTGTCCGTAGGGAACATACATAGTCAAAGTGCCCGCTAGGGAACCTACATAGTCCAAGTGTCCGGTAGGTAACCCAGATAGTCCAAATGCCCGCTGGGGAACCCACATAGTCCAAGTGCCCGCTAGGGAACTTACATAGTCCAAGGGCCCACTATGGAATCTACATAGTCCAAGTACCCGTTAGTTAACCTAGATTGTCCAAGTGCCCGTTAGGTAACCTAGATAGTCCAACAGCCCGCTAGGTAACCTACATATTCCAAGAACCCGCTAGGTAACGTAGATAGTTCAAGTGCCCGCTAGGTAACCTAGATAGTCCAAGTGCCCGCTAGGTAACCTAGAGTCCAAGTGCTCGCTAGTTAACCTACATAGTCCAAGTGCCCGCTATGTAACGTAGATAGTCAAAGTGCCCGTTAGGTAACCTAGATAGTCCAAGTGCCCGCTAGGTAACTTACATTGTCCAAGTTCCTGCTAGGTAACCTAGATAGTCCAAGTGCCAGTTACCTAACCTAGATAGTCCAAGTGCCCGGTAAGCAACCTACATAGACCAAGTGCCCGTTCGTTAACCTAGAATTCCAAGTGCCCGCTAGGTTAACTAGACAGTCCAAGTGCCCGCTAGGTTACCTGCATATTCCAAGTGCCCGTTCGTTAACCTAGATAGTCCAAGTGACCACTAGGTAACCTAGATAGTCCAAGTGCCCGCTAGGTAACCTATATAGTCCAAGTGCCCGCTAGGTAACCTAGATAGTCCAAGGGCCCGCTAGTTAACCTAGATAGTCCAAGTGTCCTCTAGTTAACCTACATAGTCCAAGTGCCCGCTAGTTAACCTACATACCAAGTTTCCGCTACGTAACCTAGATAGTCCAAGGGCACGCTAGTTAACCTACATAGTCCAAGTGCCCGCTAAGGAACCTACATAGTACAAGTGCACGCTAGTTAACCTAGATAGTCAAAATGCCCGCTAGTTAACCTAGATAGTCCAAGTGCCTGCTAGGTAACCTACATAGTGCAAGTGTCCGCTAGTTTACCTACATATTCCAAGTGCCCGCTAGTTAACATAGATAGTCCAAGTGCCCACTAGGGAACGTACATAGTCCAAGTGCCCACTAGTTAACCTGCATAGTCAATGGGCCCGCTAGTTAACCTACATAGTGCAAGATCCCGCTAGTTAACATATATCGTGCAAGTGTCCGCTAGTTAACCTACATAGTCCAAGTGCCAGTTAGCTAACCTAGATAGTCCAAGGGCCTGCTAGGTGACCTACATAGTCAAAGTGCCCGCTAGGTAACCTAGATAATCCAATTGCCCGCTAGGGAACATTCATAGTCCAAGTGCCAGCTAGCTAACCTAGATAGTCCAAGTGCCCGCTAGTTAACCTAGATAGTCCTAGTTCCCGTGAGTTAATATAGATAGTCCTAGTTCCCGTGAGTTAATCTAGATAGTCCATGTGCCCACTAGGGGACGTACTTAGTCCAAGTGCCCGCTAGGTAACCTAGATAGTCCAAGTGCCCGCTAGGTAACCTAGATAATCCAAGTGCCCGCTAGATAACCTATATCTTCCAAGTGCCCGCTAGTTAACCTAGATCGTCCAAGTGCCCGCTAGTTAACCAAGATCGTCCAAGTGCCTGCTAGTTAACCTACATAGTCAATGGGCCCGCTAGTTAGCCTACATAGTACAAGAGCCAGCTAGTTAACCTAGATAGTCCAAGGGCCCGCTAGTTGACCTACATAGTCCAAGTGCCCGCTAGGTAACCTAGATAATCCAAGTGCCCGCTAGGGAACATTCACAGTCCAAGTGCCAGCTAGGTAACCTAGATAGTCCAAGTGCCCGCTAGTTAACCTAGGTAGTCCTAGTGCCCGTTAGTTAACCTAGATAGTCCAAGTGCCCACTAGGGGACATACTTAGTCCAAGTGCCCGTTAGCTAACCTAGATTGTCCAAGTGCCCGCTAGTTAACATTGATCATCCAAGTGCCCGCTATTTAACCTAGATAGTCCAAGTGCACGCTAGTTAACCTAGATAGGCCAAGCGCCCTCTAGTTAACCTAGATCGTCCAAGTGCCCGCTAGTTAACCTACATAGTCCAAGGGCCCGCTAGTTTACCTACGTAGTCCAAGGTCCGCTAGTTATCCTAGATAGTCCAAGTGCTCGCTAGTTAACCTACATAGTACAAGGGCCTGCAAGTTGACCTAGATAGTCCAAGTGCCCGCTAGGTAACCTAAGTAGTCCAAATGTCCGATAGGGATCCTACATAATCCAAGTGCCCGCTAGGTAACCTACATAGTCCATGTGCCCGTTCATTAACCTAGATAGTCCAAGTGCCCGCTAGGTAACCTAGACTGTCCAAGTGCCAGCTAGTTTACCTATATAGTCCAATTGCCTGTTCGTTAACCTAGATAGTCCAAGTGCCCGCTAGGAACCCTACATAGTCAAAGGGCCCGCTAGGAAACCTAGATAGTCCAAGGGCCCGCTAGGTAACCTACATAATCCTAGTGCCCCCTAGTTAACCTACATTCTCCAATTGCCCTATAGGGAACCTATATAGTCCAAGTGCCCGTTAGTTAACCTAGATAGTCCCAGTGCCCGCTTGGTAACCTAGATAGTCCGACATTCCGCTAGGTAACCTACATACTCCAAGAACCCGCTAGGTAACGTAGATAGTTCAAGTACCATCTAGGTAACCTAGATAGTCCAAGTGCCCGCTAGGTAACCTACAGAGTCTAAGTGCCCGCTAGCTTATCTATATAGTCCAAATGCCCGCTAGGGAACCTACATAATCCAAGTGCCCGCTAGGTAACCCAGATAATCCAAGTGCCCGCTAGTTAACCTATATAGTCCAAGTGCCCGCTAGTTAACCTAGATCGTCCAAGTGCCTGCTAGTTAACCTACATAGTCAATGGGCCCGTTAGTTAACCTACATAGTACAAGAGCCCGCTAGTTAACCTAGATCATGCAAGTGTCCGCTAGTTAACCTACATAGTCCAAGTGCCAGTTAGCTAACCTAGATAGTCCAAGGGCCCACTAGTTGACCTACATAGTCCAAGTGCCCGCTAGGTAACCTAGATAATCCAAGTGCCCGCTAGGGAACATTCATAGTCCAAGTGCCAGGTAGGTAACCTAGATAGTCCAAGTGCCCGCTAGTTAACCTAGATAGTCCTAGTGCCCGTTAGTTAACCTAGATATTCCAAGTGCTCACTAGGGGACGTACTTAGTCCAAGTGCCCGTTAGGTAACCTAGATAGACCAAGTGCCCGCTAGTTAACATTGATCATCCAAGTGCCCGCTATTTAACCTAGATAGTCCAAGTGCACGCTAGTTAACCTACATAGTCCAACGGCACGCTAGTTAACCTACGTAATCCAAGGTCCGCTAGTCATCCTAGATAGTCCAAGTGCTCGCTAGTTAACCTACATAGTACAAGGGCCCGCTAGTTGACCTAGATAGTCCAAGTGCTCGCTAGTTAAGCTACATAGTACAAGGGCCCGCTAGTTAACTTAGATAGTCCTAGTGCCCGTTCATTAACCTAGATAGTCCAAGTGCCCGCTAGGTAACCTAGACTATCCAAGTGCCCGCTAGTTTACCTATATAGTCCAAGTGCCCGTTCGTTAACCTAGATAGTCCAAGTGCCGGCTAGTTAACCTACATAGTCCAGGTGCCCGCTAGGTAACCTAGATAATCCAAGTGCCCGCTAGTTAACCTAGATAGTCCTAGTGCCCGTTAGTTAACCTAGATAGTCCAAGTGCCCACTAGGGGACGTACTTAGTCCAAGTGCCCGTTAGGTAACCTAGATAGTCCAAGTGCCCGCTAGTTAACATTGATCATCCAATTACCCGCTATTTAACCTAGATAGTCCAAGTGCACGCTAGTTAACCTACATAGTCCAAGGACCCGCTAGTTGACCTAGATAGTCCAAGTGCCCGCTAGTTAACCTAGATATTCCAAGTGCCCGCTAGGTAACCTAAGTAGTCCAAATGTCCGATAGGGATCCTACATAATCCAAGTGCCTGCTAGGTAACCTACATAGTCCAAGTGCCCGTTCGTTAACCTAGATAGTCCAAGTGCCCGCTAGGTAACCTAGACTATCCAAGTGCCCGCTAGTTTACCTATATAGTCCAAGTGCCTGTTCGTTAACCTAGATAGTCCAAGTGCCGGCTAGTTAACCTACATAGTCCAGGTGCCCGCTAGGTAACCTAGATAGTCCAAGGGCCCGCTAGTAAACCTACATAGTCCAAGTGCCTGGTAGTTAACTTACATAGTTCAAGTGTCCATAGGGAACATACATAGTTCAAGTGCCCGCATGGGAACCTACATAGTCCAAGTGCCCGTTAGGTAACCTAGATCGTCCAAATGCCCGCTAGGGAACCCATATAGTCCAAGTACCCGCTAGGGAACTTACATAGTCCAAGGGCCCTCTAGGGAATCTACATAGTCCAAGTGCCCGTTAGTTAACCTAGATAGTCCAAGTGTCCGTTAGGTAACCTAGATGGTCCAACAGCCCGCTAGGTAACCTACATATTCCAAGAACCCGCCAGGTAACGTAGATAGTTCAAGTGCCAGCTAGGTAACCTAGATAGTTCAAGTGCCCGCTAGGTAACCTAGAGAGTCTAAGTGCCCGCTAGGTTATCTATATAGTCCAAATGCTCGCTAGGGAACCTACATAGTCCAAGTGCCCGCTAGGAAACCTAGATAATCCATGTGCCCGCTAGTTAACCTATATCGTCCAAGTGCCTGCTAGTTAACCTAGATCGTCCAAGTGCCCGCTAGTTAACCTACATAGTGCAAGAGCCCGCTAGTTAACCTGGATCGTTCAAGTGTCCGCTAGTTAACCTACATAGTCCAAGTGCCAGTTAGCTAACCTAGATAGTCCAAGGACCCACTAGTTGACCTACATAGTCCAAGTGCCCGCTAGGTGACCTAGATAATCCAATTGCCCGCTAGGGAACATTCATAGTCCAAATGCCAGCTAGGTAACCTAGATAGTCCAAGTGCCCGCTAGTTAACCTAGATAGTCCTAGTGCCCGTTAGTTAATCTAGATAGTCCATGTGCCCACTAGGGGACATACTTAGTCCAAGTGCCCGTTAGCTAACGTAGATAGTCCAAGTGCCCGCTAGTTTACCTATATAGTCCAAGTGCCTGTTCGTTAACCTAGATAGTCCAAGTGCCGGCTAGTTAACCTACATAGTCCAGGTCCCCGCTAGGTAACCTAGATAGTTCAAGGGCCCGCTAGTTAACCTACATAGTCCAAGTGCCTGGTAGTTAACTTACATAGTTCAAGTGTCCATAGGGAACATACATAGTCCAAGTGCCCGCATGGAAACCTACATAGTCCAAGTGCCCGTTAGGGAACCCACATAATCCAAGTGCCCGCTAGGGAACTTACATAGTCCATGGGCACGCATGGGAACCTACATAGTCCAAGTGCCCGTTAGTTAACCTAGATAGTCCAAGTGCCCGCTAGGTAACCTAGATAGGCCAACAGCCCGCTAGGTAAACTAGATAGTCCAAGAGCCCGCTAGTTAACCTACGTAGTCCAAGTGCCTGGTAGTTAACTTACATAGTTCAAGTGTCCGTAGGGAACATACATAGTCAAAGTGCCCGCTAGGGAACCTACATAGTCCAAGTGTCCGGTAGGTAACCCAGATAGTCCAAATGCCCGCTGGGGAACCCACATAGTCCAAGTGCCCGCTAGGGAACTTACATAGTCCAAGGGCCCACTATGGAATCTACATAGTCCAAGTACCCGTTAGTTAACCTAGATTGTCCAAGTGCCCGTTAGGTAACCTAGATAGTCCAACAGCCCGCTAGGTAACCTACATATTCCAAGAACCCGCTAGGTAACGTAGATAGTTCAAGTGCCAGCTAGGTAACCTAGATAGTTCAAGTGCCCGCTAGGTAACCTACAGAGTCTAAGTGCCCGCTAGGTTATCTATATAGTCCAAATGCCCGCTAGGGAACCTACATAGTCCAAGTGCCCGCTAGGTAACCTAGATAATCCAAGTGCCCGCTAGTTAACCTATATAGTCCAAGTGCCCGCTAGTTAACCTAGATCGTCCAAGTCCCGCTAGTTAACCTGCATAGTCAATGGGCCTGCTAGTTAACCTACATAGTGCAAGAGCCCGCTAGTTAACCTAGATCGTGCAAGTGTCCGCTAGTTAACCTACATAGTCCAAGTGCCAGTTAGCTAACCTAGATAGTCCAAGGGCCCGCTAGTTGACCTACATAGTTCAAGTGCCCGCTAGGTAACCTAGATAATCCAATTGCCCGCTAGTTAACCTATATCGTCCAAGTGCCCGCTAGTTAACCTAGATCGTCCAAGTGCCCGCTAGTCAACCTACATAGTCAATGGGCCTGCTAGTTAACCTACATAGTGCAAGAGCCCGCTAGTTAACCTAGATCGTGCAAGTGTCCGCTAGTTAACATACATAGTCCAAGTGCCAGTTAGCTAACCTAGATAGTCCAAGGGCCCTCTAGTTGACCTACATAGTTCAAGTGCCCGCTAGGTAACCTAGATAATCCAATTGCCCGCTAGTTAACCTATATCGTCCAAGTGCCCGCTAGTTAACCTAGACTGTCGAAGTGCCCGCTAGGTAACCTAGATAGTCCAAGTGCCCGCTAGGTAACCTAAGTAGTCCAAATGTCCGATAGGGTTCCCACATAGTCCAAGTGCCCGCTAGGTAACCTAGACTGTCGAAGTGCCCGCTAGGTAACCTAGATAGTCCAAGTGCCCACTAGGTAACCTAGAGTCCAAGTGCTCGCTAGTTAACCTACATAGTCCAAGTGCCCGCTATGTAACGTAGATAGTCAAAGTGCCCGTTAGGTAACCTAGATAGTCCAAGTGCCCGCTAGGTAACTTACATTGTCCAAGTTCCTGCCAAGTAACCTAGATAGTCCAAGTGCCAGTTACCTAACCTAGATAGTCCAAGTGCCCGGTAAGCAACCTACATAGACCAAGTGCCCGTTCGTTAACCTAGAATTCCAAGTGCCCGCTAGGTTAACTAGACAGTCCAAGTGCCCGCTAGGTTACCTGCATATTCCAAGTGCCCGTTCGTTAACCTAGATAGTCCAAGTGACCACTAGGTAACCTAGATAGTCCAAGTGCCCGCTAGGTAACCTATATAGTCCAAGTGCCCGCTAGGTAACCTAGATAGTCCAAGGGCCCGCTAGTTAACCTAGATAGTCCAAGTGTCCTCTAGTTAACCTACATAGTCCAAGTGCCCGCTAGTTAACCTACATACCAAGTTTCCGCTACGTAACCTAGATAGTCCAAGGGCACGCTGGTTAACCTACATAGTCCAAGTGCCCGCTAAGGAACCTACATAGTACAAGTGCACGCTAGTTAACCTAGATAGTCAAAATGCCCGCTAGTTAACCTAGATAGTCCAAGTGCCTGCTAGGTAACCTACATAGTGCAAGTGTCCGCTAGTTTACCTACATATTCCAAGTGCCCGCTAGTTAACATAGATAGTCCAAGTGCCCACTAGGGAACGTACATAGTCCAAGTGCCCACTAGTTAACCTGCATAGTCAATGGGCCCGCTAGTTAACCTACATAGTGCAAGATCCCGCTAGTTAACCTATATCGTGCAAGTGTCAGCTAGTTAACCTACATAGTCCAAGTGCCAGTTAGCTAACCTAGATAGTCCAAGGGCCCGCTAGGTGACCTACATAGTCAAAGTGCCCGCTAGGTAACCTAGATAATCCAATTGCCCGCTAGGGAACATTCATAGTCCAAGTGCCAGCTAGCTAACCTAGATAGTCCAAGTGCCCGCTAGTTAACCTAGATAGTCCTAGTTCCCGTGAGTTAATCTAAATAGTCCTAGTTCCCGTGAGTTAATCTAGATAGTCCATGTGCCCACTAGGGGACGTACTTAGTCCAAGTGCCCGTTAGCTAACCTAGATAGTCCAAGTGCCCGCTAGGTAACCTAGATAATCCAAGTGCCCGCTAGTTAACCTATATCTTCCAAGTGCCCGCTAGTTAACCTAGATCGTCCAAGTGCCCGCTAGTTAACCAAGATCGTCCAAGTGCCTGCTAGTTAACCTACATAGTCAATGGGCCCGCTAGTTAACCTACATAGTACAAGAGCCAGCTAGTTAACCTAGATAGTCCAAGGGGCCGCTAGTTGACCTACATAGTCCAAGTGCCCGCTAGGTAACCTAGATAATCCAAGTGCCCGCTAGGGAACATTCACAGTCCAAGTGCCAGCTAGGTAACCTAGATAGTCCAAGTGCCCGCTAGTTAACCTAGGTAGTCCTAGTGCCCGTTAGTTAACCTAGATAGTCCAAGTGCCCACTAGGGGACATACTTAGTCCAAGTGCCCGTTAGCTAACCTAGATTGTCCAAGTGCCCGCTAGTTAACATTGATCATCCAAGTGCCCGCTATTTAACCTAGATAGTCCAAGTGCACGCTAGTTAACCTAGATAGGCCAAGCGCCCTCTAGTTAACCTAGATCGTCCAAGTGCCCGCTAGTTAACCTACATAGTCCAAGGGCCCGCTAGTTTACCTACGTAGTCCAAGGTCCGCTAGTTATCCTAGATAGTCCAAGTGCTCGCTAGTTAACCTACATAGTACAAGGGCCTGCTAGTTGACCTAGATAGTCCAAGTGCCCGCTAGGTAACCTAAGTAGTCCAAATGTCCGATAGGGATCCTACATAATCCAAGTGCCCGCTAGGTAACCTACATAGTCCAAGTGCCCGTTCATTAACCTAGATAGTCCAAGTGCCCGCTAGGTAACCTAGACTGTCCAAGTGCCAGCTAGTTTACCTATATAGTCCAATTGCCTGTTCGTTAACCTAGATAGTCCAAGTGCCCGCTAGGAACCCTACATAGTCAAAGGGCCCGCTAGGAAACCTAGATAGTCCAAATGCCCGCTAGGTAACCTAGATAGTCCAAGGGCCCGCTAGGTAACCTACATAATCCTAGTGCCCCCTAGTTAACCTACATTCTCCAATTGCCCTATAGGGAACCTATATAGTCCAAGTGCTCGTTAGTTAACCTAGATAGTCCCAGTGCCCGCTTGGTAACCTAGATAGTCCGACATTCCGCTAGGTAACCTACATACTCCAAGAACCCGCCAGGTAACGTAGATAGTTCAAGTACCATCTAGGTAACCTAGATAGTCCAAGTGCCCGCTAGGTAACCTACAGAGTCTAAGTGCCCGCTAGCTTATCTATATAGTCCAAATGCCCGCTAGGGAACCTACATAATCCAAGTGCCCGCTAGGTAACCCAGATAATCCAAGTGCCCGCTAGTTAACCTATATAGTCCAAGTGCCCGCTAGTTAACCTAGATCGTCCAAGTGCCTGCTAGTTAACCTACATAGTCAATGGGCCCGCTAGTTAACCTACATAGTACAAGAGCCCGCTAGTTAACCTAGATCATGCAAGTGTCCGCTAGTCTAACGCTAACCCTAACTCTAACCCTAACCCTAACGCTAAACCTAACCCTAACCCTAACGCTAACCCTAACCCTAACCCTAACCCTAACCCTAACCCTAACCCTAACCCTAACGCTAACCCAAACCCTAACCCTATCCCTAATGCTAACCCTAACCCTAATCCTAACCATAACCCTAACCCTAACGCTAACGCTAATCCTAACCCTAACCCTAACGCTAACCCTAACCCTAACCCTATCCCTAACGTTAACGCTAACCCTAACGCTAACACTAACGCTAACCCTAACACTAACCCTAACCCTAACCCTAACGGTAACGCTAACCCTAACCCTAACCCTAACCCTAACGCTAACGCTAACCCTAACCGTAACCCTAACCCTAACCCTAACCCTAACGCTAACGCTAACCCTAACACTAACCCTCACCCTAACCCTAACCCTAACCCTAACGCTAACCCTAACCCAAACCCTAACTCTAACTCTAACCCTAACCCTAATCCTAAACCTGACGCAAACCCTAACCCTAACCCTAACCCTAATCCTAACCCTAACGCTAACGCTAAACCTAACCCTAACCCTAAACCTAACCCTAACCCTAACCATAACCATAACGCTAACCCTAACCATAACCCTAACCCTAATACTAACCCTAATCCTAAGCCTAACCCTAATCCTAACCCTAACTCTAAACCTAACGCTAACCCTAACCCTAACCCTAACGCTAACACTTACCCTAACCCTAACCCTAAACCTAATCCTAACCCTAAGCCTAACCCTAACCCTAACCCTAACCCATTCCCTAAGCCTAAGCCTAAGCCTAACCCTAACCCTAATCCTAAACCTTACCCTAACCTTAACCCTAACGCTAACGCTAACGCCAACCCTAACCCTAACCCTAACGCTAACGCTAACCATAATGCTAACCTTACCCCTATCACTAACCCTAACCCTAACCTAACGCTAACCCTACCCCTATCCCTAATCCTAACCCTAACCCTAACGCTAACCCTAAACCTAACCAAACCCTAACCCTAACCCTAACCCTAACACTAACCTTAACCCTAATCCTAACCCTAACCCTAACCCTAACCCTAACGCTAACGCTAACACTAACGCTAACGCTAACCCTAACCCTAACCCTAACCCTAACCCTAACCCTAAAGCTAAAGCTAATCCTAACCCTAACCCTAACGTTACCCTAACCCTAACCCTAACCCTAAACCTATCCCTAACGTTAACACTAACCCTAATCCTAACACTAACGCTAACCCTAACCCTAACCCTAACACTAACCCTAACCCTAACCCTAACGCTAACGCTAACCCTAACCCTAACTGTAACCCTAACCCTAACCCTAAACCTAACGCTATCGCTAAACCTAACCCTAACCCCAACCCTAAACCTAACCCTGACGCTAACCCTAACCCTAACACTAAGGCTAACACTAAACCTAACCCTAACCCTAACCCTAACCCTAACGCTAACGCAAACCCTAACCCTAACCCTAACCCTAACCCTAACCCTAACGCTAACGCTAACCCTAACCCTAACGCTAACCCTAACCCTAACCCTAACCCTAACCCTAACCCTAACCCTAAAGCGTACCCTAACCCTAACCCTAAACCTAACCCTAACCTTAACCCTAACCCTAACCTTAACGCTAACCCTAACCCTAACCTTAATTCTAAACATAAGCCTAACGCTAAGGCTAACCCTAAACCTAACCCTAACCCTAACCCTAATTCTAACGCTAACCCTATTCCTAACCCTAACGCTAACCCTAACCCAAACCCTAATGCTAACGCTAACCCTAACCGTAACCGTAACCCTAACCCTAACCCTAACCCTAACGCTAACCCTAACCCAAAACCTAACTCTAACTCTAACCCTAACCTAACCCTAAACCTGACGCAAACCCTAACCCTAACCCAAACCCTAATCCTAACCCTAACGCTAACGCTAAACCTAACCCTAACCCTAAACCTAACCCTTACCCTAACCATAACCATAACGCTAACCCTAACCCTAACCCTAACCCTAATGCTAACCCTAATCCTAAGCCTAACCCTAATCCTAAACCTAACCCTAAACCTAACGCTAACCCTAACCCTAACCCTAACGCTAACCCTAACCCTAACCCTAACCCTAACCCTAATCCTAACCCTAAGCCTAACCCTAACCCTAACCCTAACCCTAACCCATTCCCTAAGCCTAAGCCTAAGCCTAAGCCTAACCCTAAACCTAACCCTAACCCTAACGCTAACGCTAACCCTAACCCTAACCCTAACCCTAACGCTAACCCTAACCCTAACCCTAACACTAACCCTAACACTAACCTTAACCCTAACCCTAACCCTAGCCCTAACCCTAATCCAAACGCTAACGCTAAACCTAACGCTAACCCTAACCCTAACCCTAACACTAACCCTAACGATAACGCTAACCCTAACCCTAACCCTAACCCTAACGCTAACGCTAACCCTACACCTATCCCTAACCCTAACCCTAACGCTAACCCTAAACCTAACCCTAACCCTAACTCTAACGCTAACCCTAACCCTAACCCTAACCCTAACCCTAAAGCTAACCCTAACCCTAACCCTAAACCTAACCCTAAACCTAACCCTAACCCTAACCCTAACCCTAACCTTAACGCTAACCGTAACCCTAACCCTAAATCTAAACCTAACCCTAATGCTAACCCTAACCCTAAACCTAATCTTAACCCTAACCCTAAAGCTAAGGCTAACCGTAAACCTAACCCTAACCCTAAACCTAACCCTAATTCTAACGCTAACCAGTCCTAACCCTAACGCTAACCCTAACCCAAACCCTAACGTTAACGCTAACCCTAACCCTAACCGTAACCCTAATCATAACCCTAAACTTAACGCTATCGCTAACCCTAACCCTAACCCTAACTCTAACCCTGACGCTAACCCTAACCCTAACCCTAACCCTAACCCTAACACTAAGGCTAACACTAAACCTAACCCTAACCCTAACCCTAAACCTAAGGCTAACGCTAACCCTAACTCTAACCCTAACCCTAACCCTAACGCTAACGGTAACCCTAACACTAACCCTAACGCTAACCCTACCCCTACCCCTAACATTAACCCTAAGGCTAACGCTAACCCCAACCCTAACCTAACCCTAACCCTAACCCTAACCCTAACGCTAACCCTAACCCAAACCCTAACCCTAACCCTAACCCTAACCCTAACCATAACCCTAACCCTAACCCTGACGCTAACCCTAACCCTAACCCTAACCCTAATCCTAACCCTAAGCCTAACCCTAACCCTAACCCTAACCCATTCCCTAAGCCTAAGCCTAAGCCTAAGCCTAACC